>NW_020173068.1:1840192-1881327 GCF_003031525.2 Neophocaena asiaeorientalis asiaeorientalis
TGTAAAGAAAAAAAAAAAAAAAAAAAAAAAAAAGCCATGTGGGTCTTTCTTTTCTCTGTGTTCACCCATTGGGAAGGATAATACACTATAGCATCTCTTCCTCTTTTATTGTGCCCAGCCTTTGGCTCACTGTGTCATTTTGGTATAAATTAACACAGAGTTTTTACTCTGGGCAACACTAATGGGGATCTATGGAAATGAATGTGCTATTAAGTTCCAGGGACCAGGGAGAGTTTCAGGAAAGGACATTGCATGAAACAACCACAGGGTGGCGGCACTTCACACTCACTTCGTGAATTTTTCACATAAAATTTCAAAGGCTTCTAGCAATTCCTAGGCCAAAGAAACCCTGCAACATTCTTTGGTAATGAGTTACACATATATGCAACATTTCCTCACAAAGACTCAGAAGAATGGGAAGCCTTCTAGGACGATCATTTAGGAGTACAGGGTAAAAGTTTTGATCAGTCATTGCTGCTTGTGTTCATAACCTGAGCCTGAGGATGTTTGATCTTATAATAATATGTGATAATATCTGTTATTTATGGAGCGCTTAGCCTAATGCTTGGCACTTAGTCTTACATGTGTCTGCTTGTTGAATCTTCACAACAGAGTTTGGAAGTTGGGTTTATATGGTTAATTCTCCAGACACAGTCAGTGATAGAGAGATCTGTATGATCTACATACCTCATCTGCCTGACTGTGATGCTGGGCCTTTCTTTACATTTTCCAAACTCATACTGCATTGAAGAATAAATTATGTGGCACAATACTACAGACAACTGTCTTTAATACAAATCTTCAGCACTCAAAACCAATCCCAATTTACAGAATTGGATGGCACGCACACATCTGGTGATTTTGCCCTTGAAGATTGAATTTCAGTTTTTGTTCCCTAGGAACCAAAAAGGATAAAGTCCATATGCACCGGTCCTTAGGTTTTAAAGGTATCCCTTGGAAACAGCACATGAGATATAAAAATATCCATCTGATGATCTTTGTCTGCTGTCTGGAGGGTTTAGTCCATTTGCATTTATTTTGATTCCTGATATATTCTGATTTATTTATATTTATATGCTTTGTATTTTTTGTGCTGTTTTTGTTTCTTTGCTCCTCCCTCCCCCCCTTTTTCTTGGAGGCACTAGTAACCTAAGATCACTTTATATTTTTTTAGTAGCTAATGTTCTTTACTATTTTTCTTTTTTTTTTTTTTTGCGGTACGCGGGCCTCTCACTGTTGTGGCCTCTCCCGTTGCAGAGCACAGGCTCCGGACGCGCAGGCTCAGCGGCCATGGCTCACGGGTCCAGCCGCTCCGCGGCATGTGGGATCTTCCCGGACCAGGGCACGAACCCGCGTCCCCTGCATCGGCAGGCGGACTCTCAACTACTGCGCCACCAGGGAAGCCCTATTTTTCTTTTTTTTTAATTAAAATTTTTTTGAAGTGTAGTTGATTTACAATTTTGTGTTAGTTTCAGGTGTACAGTAAAGTGATTCAGTTATGTATATACATGTATCTATTCTTTTTCAAATTCTTTTCCCATTTAGGTTGCTACATAATATTGAGCAGAGTTCCTTGTGCTATACAGTAGGTCTTGTTGGTTATCCATTTTAAATATAGCACTGTGTACATGTCAATCCCAAACTTAACTATCCCTCCCACCCACCTGGTAACCATAAGTTTGTTCTCTAAGTCTGTGAGTCTGTTTCTGTTTTGTAAATAAATATCTAGGAAGATATTGAATACAGTTCCCTGTGCTATACAATAGATCCTTGTTGTTTATCTATTTTATATATAGTAATGTGTATCTGTTAATTGCAAACTCTTAATTCATCCCCCCACTTCCCCTTCGGTAACCATAAGTTTGTTTTCTATGTCTGTGAATCTATTTTTGTTTTGTAAATAAGTTGATTTGTATCATTTTTTTAAGATTTCACACATATGTGATATCATATGATACTTGTCTTTCTCTGTCTGTCTTAGTGTGATAAACTCTAGGTCCATCCATGTTGCTGCAAATGGCATTATTTCATTCTTTTTTATGGTTGAGTAATATTCCATTGTGTGTGTGTGTGTGTGTGTGTGTATATATTCCATGTCTTCTTTATCCATTTATCTGTTGATGGACACTTAGGTTGCTTCCATGTCTTGGCGACTGAAAATTGTACTGCTATGAACATTGGGGTGCATGTACCTTTTAGAATTAGAGTTTTTGTCTTTTCCAAATATATGCCCAGGAGTGGGATTACTGGATCATATGGTAACTCTATTTTCAGTTTTCTTAAGGAAACTCCATACTATTCTCCATAGTGGCTGCACCAATTTACATTCCCACAAATAGTTTAGGAGGGTTCCCTTTTCTCCATACCCTCTCCAGCACTTATTATTTTTAGACTTTTTGATGATGGCCATTCTGACAGGTGTGAGGTGATACCTCATAATTTTGATTTGCATTTCTCTAGTAATTAGTGAAGTTTAGCATCTTTTCATGTGCCTGTTGGTCATCTGTATGTCTTCTTTGGAGAAATGTCCATTTAGACATTTTTTTGATTGGCTGTTTTTTTGATATTGAGCTGTATGAACCGTTTGTGTATTTTGGAAATTAATCCCTTGTTGGCTGCATTGTTTGCAAATATTTTCTCCCATTCCATAGGTTGTTTTTTCATTTTGTTTATGGCTTCCTCTGCTGTGCAAAAGCTTTTAAGTTTAATTTGGTCCCATTTGTTTATTTCTGCTTTTGTTTACATTACTCTAGGAGATGAATCCAAAAAAACTATTGCTGTGATTTATGTCGAAGAGTGTTCTGCCTATGTTTTCTCTAGGAGTTTTGTAGTATCTGGTCTTATATTTAGGTCTTTAATCCGTTTTGAGTTTATTTTTGTGTATGGTGTTAGGAAGTGTTCTACTTTCATTCTTTCACATGTAGCTGTCCAGTTTTCCCAGCACCACTTATTGAAGAGACTGTCTTCTCTCCATTGTATATTCTTGTCATCTTTATCATAGATTAATTGACCATAAGAGCGTGAGTTTATTTCTGGGCTTTCTATCCTGTTCCATTGATCTATGTGTCTGTTTTTGTGCCAGTACCGTACTATTTTGATTATTGTAGCTTTGTAGTATAGTCTGAATTCAGGGAGCATGATTTTTCCAGTTCTGTTCTTCTTTCTCAAGATTGTTTTGGCTATTCAGGGTCTTTTGTTTTTTCCATACAAATTAAAAAATGTTTTCTTCTAGTTCTGTGAAAAATGCCACTGGTTGTTTGATAGGGACTGCACTGAATGTGTAGACTGCCTTGGGTAGTATGGTCTTTTTAACAATACTGATTCTTCCAATCCAAGAACACTGTATATCTTTCCATTTGTTTGCATGGTCTTTAATTTCTTTCATCAGCATCTTATAGTTTTCAGAGTACAGGTATTTTGCCTCTTTAGGTAGGTTTATTCCTAAGTATTTTATTCTTTTTGATGTGATGGTAAATAACCTAAGATCACTTTAAATTAAATTTTCCATTTGAGTTTTTTTTTTTTTTTGAACATGCAGCTGGTATGGGGATTTTGATTCTCTGTGTGAGGGCTGCCTTGTGGATATAAATTCTCAAAGGAGACTTTTTGTCCAGCACTTTCTGCTGAGGTCAAGAGAGACAAATGTCCCTTTTGTTTGGCAGGCTTATTCCTTATTGTCTGTTATACAGCATGTGGAACTTTGGTGCCCCAGCTTTGGGTAGGGCTCTACAAAGCATATCTGAATTGAGGATCACCAGTGTAGTGGATGCTGTTGGTACCCTGCCCAGGTACCTACTGGTTGGTTCATCACTCCCAGTTTCTGTGAGTCACGGGGTGATCAGGTGTCCCCCTTGATCTTCAGCAAAAGTGTATTCCTACTTATGTGGTTCTGTGTATAATGGAGCTCTTTATAGACATTGAGCATGTATATTATTAGAAATGAAAGGATCAGCCTGTAGAAATAGTGTCTGACAGAAAAATTCAGTGTCTCTTTCATTTCCCTCCAGTAAGACAAATGCACAGACAAACTAAGGTAATATCAGTAAGATACCAGTTATATTCCTACGGATGAATTATTAAATAGACTTTCTAGTTCAAATCATTCTTAGGTGAGCTGAGGAAAGAAAGAAAGAGAGGAAAGAAGGAAGGAAGGGAAGGAAAGAGGGAAGGAGGGAAGAGTGGTCTTCATGCTTGATGACCCCTGGATAGGCTGAGTAGCGAAGCTTTAAGATGGAATTAGCTGGAAGATCAAACCTGAGAATGCAGAGATGAAAGCACAATTTAGACAGTTTTCTAACAACATGTCCCAGCTGTAAAGCCACACCACATGGACATCCCTCCTCTCTTACCCTTGCCTTCTTTCTCTACCCAACTCCCTAGCTCACCTAGTTTCCTGTTGCACTTGACAGTAGCAGGAGCCATCATTAATGAATCCTCTGATGGATGTCTTTCAAAAAAGCTTTAGCGTTTTCTTGATAGAGATCTGGTAACTATTCGAATTAGGAGATCTCCTGTTAAAATATGTCCAAAAATTCTTCGAGAGATGAAGCCAAATTTCCTTCTCTTTGAGTGTAAGCTAGACTTAGTGACTCCATTCTAATGAATAGAAACTGGTGGAATTGATAGTGTAACTTCTTAGAACAGGTTATAAGAGGGCTTGTGGCTTCTGCTTTGCTTTCTCTCGGATCACTGGCTCTGGGGGGAAATCAGCTGCTGTGTTGTGAGGACACCCAAGCAGCCCTATGAAGAGGTCCACGTGGGGAGTAATCAAGTCTGTGGATAGCCAGCAAAGAACTGAAGGCTCCTGCCAGCATCTATGAGTGAGCCATTTGCAAACATATCTTCTAGCCCTGTCAAATCTTCTGATGACCATAGCCCTGCCTCAGATCTTGACTGCAATATGCAGAACCAGAACTGCCCAGTGAAGCCAATCCCAAGTTCTTGACTCACAGAAACTGTGTGAGATAATAAATGTTTATTGTTTTAAGCTGTTAAGTTTTGGGAATAATTTGTTATGCAGCAACAGATAACAAATACATTCCTTCACATAAAGTTGTGTGTCATCAGAACAGGATAATTTGTCTGTGTTTGTGGTGGGTATGTAGGGATACTGGTTAACCTTGGAAGCCTGAGGGTAACCACTGGAAGTCCTGGGTTGTTACTGGCACCCTGCTGATACTTGCCCTTGCTGGCAAGGCCTCTTCAGCGGTCTGGCCTCCAGGGCTGATGCCCCCATGAGACTTCTGCACAGAACCAGTACGTGACACATAGCGTTGCCAGAGACAAGGCTCTGCACTGCATCCTTTGCAAAACTCCCCCCAAAACCATCTTCCGTGTCCCTTTACAATAAACAATCAAATTCCTTTTAGAATTTCGTGCATGAGAAAGATTTTTATGCCCTGAGAAATATTTTGTTTCCTTCAGTTAGATAAGGAGAACCACACTGCTCTCTCTCCTTGCCTTGCTGCCAGGGAGACTCCAGTGCATTTTTGGTGCTTGATGGCATCAGCTCCCCTCCGGCTAGTTTCTGGGGAATCACCATCTTCCCACTCACCAAGACTGGACTTCAGTTCATTTACTTTTATTTTCATCGGCTTCTTCAACCTTTTGTTTACACTGACTCACCTCCTTTGGATAGAGGTGGTGATCAGGAATGTGGGTCCCTCTGCAACCTCCTCCCAGTTGATGGGGCTGCCAGAAACCTGTCCCAACATGGGCTCCTTGCAAAAAGTCTATGATGGTGGTCATGGTCCTGCCCCCTCTTCCCAAGTCTGGAGCCGAGGGAAACCGCTGTGAGTGCAAGGTCTAGAGCTGCCTGAGCCAAGATACAGGGAAGGGCAGTTAGTGAGGGGAAGGCTCAGCTCTTCTAAAAGGTGGATAAAGCGATTGTCCTCCTGTTTTGGTAGCAAACAAGGGCTTGAGACTGAGTAATCAAGGTTCCCACGTTCACTGAGAAGAGGGAGAATGTGCATGTGTGTGAGAAGAGAGAGGAAGAGAGAACGATTTGTGGGGTTGAGATGAGCCGGTGGGGGTCCAAGGATCAGCCCCAGGACCCTGCTCCGTTAGTCCCAGCTGTCAGTGGGGAGGTCTCTGAGCACTCCTTCCAGAGGCTGACCTCCAAGGACAAGCCTGAGGCTGGGCTTGGCCAGAGTCTGGTCTGACGCCAGGGGCTGCTGGGAGGCAGGCGACACAGTCCTGCCAGCAGAACTGGAGGCCCTAGAGCCCTGCGCCTTCTGGTCCAGGGTCTGGCTTGGGCTAGCAGGGTGATGTGCGGTCCCTGCAAAATGAACAAGACAAGAATGAGGATGTGGGAGGTTTCCCTACAGTTTTCTGGTGTGGAACTGGAGCTCTCTGGAGCTGCCCTGTGCTGTCATTAGCTTTCAGTCCTTTTTAGTGATGTGAGAATGGTCGGATCACCCTCAGGCATCTAGGTGCACCTTGGCCTAGTCTTGGCACAAACAGCTGTGTAGGAGGAGCTGGCTGGAGAACTAGATTTTGAATGCTGGCCTTAGGCTAGACTCTGTGAGCCTGGTTTTCTTGAGAATAAAATTGGAGCAATAATAACAGCCTCACAGGTGGCTACCAGGGTCAAATATGATAATAGGGTTGTGGAAACTGTTCGGATCAACCCCAGAATGGTGCTCCTGCTAATCAGATCCATTTCCAGCTCTTTCTCTTACTTGTTTCCCTCCTTCAACTCTGAGTTGGGGGCAATTACTGGCTTGTTCTTCACCAAATCCAGTTCCAGGGACATAGAGATAGACTAAGCTTACATCGTGGATGGTATGGCCTGTGGCTGAAGCCCAGGCTTTGATGGGCACCATGTCCATGTGTGACCTCCAGGCTCCTCCCCGTCCCCGCTTGCTGCAGGTAGAATCACAGGATGGACAGAGCCAGGGTTCCCCACATCACTGTAACGGAGCAGGACCCTATGGGGCCTTCCTGGGACAGGCTTTCCCCCATATCCTCTGCTTTAGCTGTTCTCTGAAGTACCTACGTAACAGTAGTTGATGCACATTTCCTGAGTTGTTTCATAGATGTGAAAACACCCCACCAAATGGAAGAAGTTAACTACTTGATGACCATGAGCACATAGCCCCAGGCCTCCTGGAGCCTAAGGACTGATAACATTAACCCCTGTGACACCACCCTGTTCCCTCACCATCAGCCAATCAGAAAACTGCATGAGCTGATCACACACCTTATGATCCCCTTCCCTCACCTAGCTTTTAAAAATGCTTTGCCGAAACCCTCTGGGGAGCTTGGGACTTTTAGGGCATGAGCCACCTGTCTCCTTGCATGACACTGCAATAAAACTTTCTCTGCTCCAAACTCCGAAGTTTCAGTTTGTTTGGCCTCACTGTGCGTTGGGCATGTTGCAGCAAAAATAGAAATAAGACTTAAATAGAAATGAGACTTTTCTTTTCTGATAAACAAGGAAAATAAGGAAACAATGAACAGGCTGGGGAAACAGAATAAACAGGCCTGAAAGAGTTAAGCAATCTTGGTTACTCTTTAGCGGTTACTACTAACAAACACTTGTAGCTAGACTTGTCCTTCACAAAGCTAAACAAAGCTAATTACTCTCTGACTCCATAGGAATTGTTCTCTGCACCTGGCATTCTTCTCCCCCTACACTCCCCTGTAGCATTCTACATTTCAAAAAGAATGTCTTGATAACTTCAGGGACACCAGATCTGGTTGCTGAGCCGCCTGAGGCCAGCTTTGGCTGTAAATTTGCAGAAGAAAAGAAAAACATGCAAGACCTTCATTACTTTGAGCCTGACCACCTACCTCTGGGATATAAACCTCTATTCCCTAGGGAGGGGAGCACAGTTCTTGAGGCCCTAGCCCACTGTGTTCCCTCTTTGCCTGGCAAAGAATAAAGGTACTCTTTCTCGTTCCTCCAGAACTCTGTCTTCATATTTCCTTTTGGCATCAGTGCACAGAGAGCCAATATTTTGGCATCAGGCACACAAACTTACGTTAATATTACCACTTGGGAAGAAATTGGTCATCAAGTGGAAACACCCAATTTGGACATTATGGAGTGAGAAATAAAGTTTTATTGTGTTTGAGCCATTAGCTGTTTTTGGCCTGTTTGTTACATCAGTGTCATTCTAGTGCTAACTTCAAGAAAGAGAAGCTAAATGAGGGCAGCAACAGAGGCTACTGGAGTTTTCCAGGGAAAGATTAACCATCTTCCTCAGCTCTCCCCCACACCCTAGTCCCACTGATGTGTTCACATAACCCTTTCATATACTGTAATATTGACTTAATCAGCATAAAATGGAAAGAAAGAGCTTTAGATCTGTAATAAAAAATTCAAATTTGGAGAGGGGCAAACTTTAGATCAGCAGCAGTAGAGAAAGGAGGGGAAGGGAGTGGGTAAGGTGGACAGGAACAGTGGGACTGTAGGTGAGGTAGGAGATAGATGGGGCCACCCCCCAAGGGTAAGCAGCTGGAGTTCATTCCACATGGACAGAAGAAACTCCAAAATATCAATAGCAGGACGATCAAGAGAGGAGGCTGGGTCCTGCCCAGATGAGAGATAAAAGACCACATATTTCTCATTCTTCAAGTCAAGGAGACCTTCCTGACTAGAAAGCTACTTGGAGGTCAAAAGGGGAGTGATGTCAAGGCCACCCATAGGCCTCTTTGCTGGAATCCATCTTGGCTGAGAGATGCTCACACACACAGGGGAGGACCCTGAGATATACCAAATACAGACTCAGAACCAGGCAAATCAAAATGATAGGCCAAAGGAAACCCAGAAGAAATGCCCCATATAAGTGATTTAAATTACCACAAGGGCGTGACTCTCTCTCTCAGCCCACCCGTGTGTCTATCCACAAGTACTGTACTTTTTCCTCCTAATAAACACTTTGTTTCACTACTTTCCTTCTTTGTGGGAACTCTTTTCTGCAAAGCTGAAGGGTCAGGGCCTTATCACTGACCATTCGTCTAGTGGCTAGGATTCTGCACTCTCACTGCTGCAACCCTACCTTAATCTGTGGCCGGGAACCAAAACCTTGCTTAAAGCCACTGCAGGCCGAGGCCACCCAAGATCATGGGCACATGAATGGACCACTGTCAAATGTAACATTCTTGCCTTCTCATGTTAAATGTTTTATAAACCTATTTTTTCCTTCCATCGGTGTCCAAATAGTTTCATTCCATTTTTCTGTCTTGTTTTTGTTGGTGATATGACAACATAGTATCACATTTACTCCATTTCCTGCCCTGTGTGAAAAAATTAAGTGAATTCAAACACCTTCTATAGGGACTTCCTTGGTGGTCCTGTGGGTAAGACTCCACTCTCCAAATGCAGGGGGCCAGTGTTCAACCTGTGGTCTGGGAACTAGATCCTGCATGCATGCTGCAATTAAGAGTTCACATGCCGCAACTAAGAGTCCGCATGTCGCAACAAAGAGTCCACGTCGCGACTAAGAGTCCGCATGCTGCAACTAAGCCCTCATGCTGCAACTAAAGATCCTGCATGCCACAATGAAGACCCAGCGCAGCCAAAATAAATAAATAATAAAAAAAACAAACAAAAAAGCCCCTCCAAAACACTTTCTTCTGCTCCACAATAAGTGCCAGCCGTTCGCTCTTCTGCATTCCATCTCTCAATGAGGCTTCCAAGCTATTGGTGGACTGCAGCTGATCTTGCTGACAAGAATGTCTGTAGTTTTGAAATGCCTTCCATATATTTTGGAGACTTACCAGGAATAGGTTCTACATTGACATAGACCTCTTGTCCTCTTTTTGTAACATCCACTTGTTTATGGCTTATTTTAATACTTATTGCTATTCCAATATCAACAAGTGTTTGCTAGGGACACACACAGGTACCCTTTCTTGCTCCGGATCTGCTTCTACAGTCACTCTCTGCACTATTGGAGCTCGAGAACTGAGGATTTTCATCTTCAGGGAAATACTGCTATGTGCTTAAATTCTTCTTGGTTCTGTTTCCTAGAGATGCCTATATGTTACAAAGGCATCAAATAAATGATAAGTAATTTCTGCACTAAAAATTCTAACTCCTAAACTCCCAGCCATTTCTTGTGCATCTCATTCAATTTCCACATCGAAGGTCAAAATTACCGCATATTGACACTTTAATTTTGACACAGGGACAATCCTTGGAAAATGAGATCAGCTCAGAGATGGTCTCTTTCAATTTGACCTTTCCTCACCCCCAAGGTAGAGATGGTCTGTGATTATTCACCTCTGAAGCTCTGTGACACCTTTTTTGGAATGTGTGTGGCTTTTTCTCACCCTGTTATCCTAGCTATTCTAGTGCTGCTCTTTTCCCTAAGAGAATACAAACTGGTTCTGGTGGGAGTAGCAGCTGCTAGATGCAAATCTCCCAATTTCTCCTCCTAAAGAAAATGCTTAAAACAACACACAAAACAAATACCTCCTCCATCCCTGGCAGCTGTGATCCATGTCAGCCAACCTCAGAGCATCTTAAAGGATCTGGATGGGACACAAACCCAATGCTCCTACATTGGGTTAAATAGCCAGATATTAAGAGGATATGACACGGGAAATGACAGACTCGGGAATGAGAGTGAAGAAGACAAAGTCATTTCAGAAACGAAGATGAAATGACTAAGAACCACCACCATAGAAAATGTGAGAGACTCAGGGGCTAGAAATGAGGGAAACAACCCTGATATTTCCCCATTTTACAGACATTCCTCCTCCTCCTACCAGCTCACGTTCATTGGTTCTCTGTGCCAGGAAGTCTGTGTAGCACTTCACATGCATAATCCCACCTCATTTGTACCACCCCTCGAGGTTGCCTGTGATTCACTCTTGTTTTATTTTGCCCAACTTCATACAGCTAATAATTGCCAGAAATCTGATTTCAATCCTAGATGTATCTGATTTCACAGCATTTGCTCTTTACATTTTCCCACGTGGCGTTGTAAAAGTAATCATCGTGAAATAGAATTTACCTTCTTTGGTGAGCTGGGTGGCATTTTTGGAGTTGCGTTTAGCTGTGTCCTCTGAATCTCTGGCTGTGGCTCTGCCTTTGAAAGATTTGTGGCTCTTTTCAACTTCACGTAGCTGCAGGGAAAAAAATGAAAGGTTGATCCTGGTCAGGGAAATGAGTGTTTGAGTTTTGGAGCCCAGGATGGTGAGATCTAGAGGGCAGCCACCTTAAATAGCCGGTTCTTGTCCTCACCGCTGGTTGGAGAGGGCACCTGGGACTCAGGTTTGCATGGCATTTGAAGGAACATCTGGCCGGGGAGAACAGAACCTCTGCCAATCCTGTATTTCAATGGTTTTCTATACCTGGGCAGGAGGACAGTGAGAGCAACAGAAGGAAGTGTGGGTGGGGAACTGGCAGTGAGGCTGATGAGATTAGTTCCAGAAGAGGGGGTGAGGAAGCAAGGAAGGCAGGGCTTAGGGAGGGTGAAGAAGGTGGGGTTGGGGGCTGGGAGAGCAGAAGAGGCAGTCAGCGTGTCAGCAGATGTTGAGAGAGGCTGCCCCAGTGTGGAGGGGACTTAAGAGACTCCTTAGGTCATGGGGCACAAGCACTATGGTGTTCTGACAATGCTGCTTTCTTTAGTATTTCTAGTTTTAGTTTTAATAGGTAGGAATTACTGTGGGTACTGGTTTCATTGTGTATGAACGTTGGTTTAATCTATTGAGTTTCTCCTGTTCTTTAGCAACCGCTCAAAATTTAAGTCATTACTGTTATGTATTCCCAAATACCCTCAGAATATAAATGCATGTCATTGAGTCTCTCAAGGCTGCTTCCTACCATGCAGATAATTTGGGGTTTGGTTTAGAGGAAAGCCATTTAAAGAATACAACTGGGCTCAAAGAGCAAATTAGCAAAAACCAAAAACATAACATCTTTTTGAATGAAAATGCCCGACAGACTCACCGCTTGGATTTTCTTTCTCAGCTGGGCATTAGCTCGGGAAAGGCTTTTGGAAACTGAGTTCAGGTAGTAAATGGCCAGGCTGCAAGAGAAAAGCATGCTCCGGGGGTACTGTGATCTTGGAAAATGGCAAGAGCTGGACACATTTCCTGAAGAATCACAACAGGCTTCCTGGAATAGGTGACCAGGATTTGCCTCTGGGCAGGGTGGAGGGAGGTCTTACCATCATCTTAAGTTCTCCACTTAACATTATTGACAAGGTCTTGGACATCCCTGTTCTCTCTCTATTTTATTGAACACATTTCTAGTTCTCAGAGTGTTTAATAAAGGTTAACTAAAGGAATCAGTCCTCTTCTGGGGAACCTGAAGAGGCAGGGGAGAGGCAGGGTTTCTTGTCTGCAGAAACAGCTGCATGTGTTTCCTGGATACCTGCCCTGTGTCAGGCTCTGTGCCATGTGCATCCCACTGCACGTCTCACTGGTTTTGATGAAACCCTGTGAAGAAGAAAGGATGACTCCCGTCTTTACAGGTCAGCATCTTGGAATGCAGAGAGTTTAAGTCAGTTGCCCAAGGCCGCCCTATCTATTTGCACTTGTCGGAGACCATATTTGATGCCAAAGCCTTCAAGTGCAGAGAGGGGAGAGAGAGGTGCTAAGTGACCTGCTCCAAGCTTGCCTAGAAACACAACTGCACAGACCCCAAAGGCCCTCTACACAGGGTGCACTGATGGGAATGTCTGTCCTGGGCTTGTGGTTTTCAGAGTCCAGCCCCCACTGGCTGACTGGGTGGCTGGGTGTCCTTTGAGGCTATAGCCTGGGCTTCCTTTTCACAGGATCTAGGATTTGGGGCTTGTCCTGGATGTACCACCTGAGAAGGAGGGGCCACAAAAGCCCGGGATGCCTCCTGGACTGGGTGCTCCAACAGCCTGTCCTTGTCTGTCACTTTTCTTGGGTCTTCTGATCCTTGCCCTCAGGGTGGATCCTGAGGTGGAGCCACCTCAGCAGAATCCTTGAGCTCTCTTACAGGCAGAAGGGAGGAACCACGCAGCCTTTGGTAGAGTATGGGTCAGAGGCTGTCCCGTGAGCTTCCTGAAGCAAAGACTCAGGGGACCGTGGGCGACAAGAGGCCAGAAGGAGGACAGGCAAGGGACCACCATCTGTTGGGAAGGCGCCCACGAGGCCTTGCCCTCTCTCCTAACTCATAGCCCATTTGTTAGGGAGGAACCAGAGATCAGAGAAGATAAAATGCTCCTGGGTGGCTGTGTTCCTCCTGAGGCTGTTTCCAAGCTTAGCATTTCCCTGTGCCGCCCCGTAAGGTCAGGTTTGGTGTCTGGGTTCCAGAATTTCCTCAGGTGGTTGTCACTACCATGTCAGCCCTCCTTCATGCCGGGACTAGAAGCAGAGGATGTCTGAAGTCAAGGATGTAAGGAAACACACCTATTTTGGAGAGCAATTCAGCACTATCTTCAAAGATTGAAGAAACGCATACCTATGACCCAGCAATACCACTTCTAGAAGTCTATCTTAGAGAAAACTGTAATATGCGCGCAAGGAGACATATAAGGAGATAGCCAAAAAGTGGAAACAACCTATCTCTATGCAGAGAAATGGTGGTTTAATCACACAACTGATAAAAGAAATTTTCACATATTGAGGTATGGGGAAGTCATTCTGGTTTATACATGAGCTAACTTGAATTTTATGCTAACTAAAGCAGCCTGCTTGTGACCTATCAAGCATACATTGTACATCTGCTTTTTTTTTTTTTTTGGTGACCTCGCGACTTGCGGGATCTCAGTTCCCTGACCAGGGATTGAACCCGAGACACGGCAGTAAAAGCCCAGAATCCTAACCACTAGGCCACCAGGGACCTCCTATATCTATTTTAATTATGAAAGAAAAGGGCACATTGACCAGAAGTAAAGAATGTCCATGTGAAAAATAAAGATTAAATGTCTCCTTTCCTAGGATTCCAATGCTGGTCCTCCTTTGATAATAAGATTTGCTTCCCAGATGCCAAGGCCATGCTGACTCGCTGTGTATGTGCTGATCTGTTTTTTTTTTTTTTGAAACCTTGAAAGAATGTATCCCTGATTTGTTTAATGTTCTTTGTTCTGTCGAGATATAAAATTGTGCTGAAAACCATGCTTCTCTGGAGCAACTTCTCAGAGTTATCTAAGAAGCTGTCTTCTGGGCGATAGTCCTCAGTTTGGCTCAAATAAAACTCTTTTCTATTCCTATTACAGATTGTTTATTGATTATTTTTGCGACACAATGGAATACAGCAGAGCCATGAAAATGTGTGCTCATGTATCCACATGAAAAAGTCCCCCAAACATAGCGTGAGTGAGGAAAGCTGTGTAGTCTGAACGAGTCATGAAAAATTTTTGAACTCAGAAAGCAATAGTACATACACGTGATTAAATGGTCCAGATTGGAAATGATGAAAACTAATCCAAATAGTGGTCTCCTTTGGAGAGGGAGGGAGAGAGAAAGACTGGGTGGGGCTTGAAGTGTAACATTTCTTTCTTTTAAAAAGAGACTGGTCTGAAGCAAATATTGCTAAATGTTAACATCTGTTTAATCTTGTGATCTTGTACATGCTTGTCTGTATGTTTCTGTACGTTAGGAATATTTCACAATTTCCTGCCCTGCTCCTTCCTTGAGCGTTCATTGTTTGCCTCCTACGCCCCAGGCATGGGGCTGGTGTTGGGGATACAGATATCGCCAAACCCACCCACATCTTCAGTCTGTGAGAGGGATGGTGACAAATGCACCGAACACTCTAGTGCACGGGGTGCTCTGTAGAGAAGTCCTGCGGACCCAGCCAGGGACAGGCTGCATCAGGCCTCAGCTTTCTTGGGGAAGGGGTCTTTGATATTTCCAGTGGATGTTTTGGAGGGTGCTGCAGACAATGTCAGTACTCACCTTATGCTTTGGGCCCTATCTTCAGTGTGCTTACTGAAAGACTTACAGCTGCCAGTGTAGCCCCGCCCCACACTCGGAAACCATTCTGTCCATGAAGGCAGCTGGCCCAAACTGCCGGGCAATTAACCAACGCCTCTTCCCTTCCACATCTCCCAGCAACACTCAACCAGTGATGGATGGGAGCTGGTCTACAGATGCCCCGGATCCCTCACCCTTGAGCGGGATAACTCAGAGGCACACTTTCCCAGAACTCCCAGCAGGATTAAAGTCACCCCAGTAGTAAGAATGCACCTTCCTGTCCCTTCTCTGTCTTACTTCCCTACACACACTGCTCTCTCCAATTGCAATTTAGATTGCGTTTAAGTCTTTGTCTGAGGATCTGCTTCTGGGAAATCCAGATTGAGGGGGCAAGAAAGAAGGACCTGCCAAGGAAGTCTCGGGGAGTTTTCCACGAGGCAGAGCCATAGCCCCTGGCTAACTTACAACATCAGCAGGATGGCTGGAATGATCAGGCCTGGATTGGCGAGGAAAGCAAAAATCTTGCCCAGGAAGGTTGGGAAATCGTTTTCGACCGTCTCTTGGATGACGTCATACATTCTGTTTTTCCCACTGGAAAGAGGAGAGAATACATTATAGCGTGCTGTGAAGTTCATATGGCATAAACAATTGTGTCCATACCCTGGAGGGTCCAGGCCGCCACTCACGACTACTCTCCTGGAAGAACAGAGCTCTTCTCCACAGGGACTGCAGTGGAAAAAGCCCCCACGTGGGGCTGCTCTGTAGGCGAGGGCTTAGAACTGCCTTAGCACCCTGGCTCCCAGCTTCAAGTCCTCGGGGCCTCACAACCTCTCAAACTACCTCGGTCTCCTGTGGCTGGTACCTTCCTCGGCAAGATGAAAATGGGTTTTCTCCTATACTCTCATGGGAGAAAATGGCCTGTGATGTAGCTATGAGACCAACATGGAGCTTCCTCTGGGTCCCTGGGCCTGGAGGCAGCTCTCCAGATACTGATGTGATGGACAGCCTCATGGTGACTCAAAAATACCTACAATTAGTCTTCAGATGAGAATTCCAGTATTGCCTAGGGCAGGCTCTTGGACAGTTTACAACAGTAATTTTGATTTTCTTCAAATACCTAAGAACCATTATGCAGACTGCCTTCCACAAATACCTGCCCAGAGATTACTGTCTGCTCCTGGCTTTTGGTTGGTAGCTTTGGTGCCAAGAACTAGAATTTATGGTTTGAAATTCCTGGTTTAAATCCTCTCTCCTCCATTTATTAGCTGTGGGACACCATGGACAACTTACTCACTTTCTGCCTGTATTCATACCCTCACTCTCCCCACTAGAGCTGTACTTTTCAATGTGGTTATTAAAATTAAATTAAATTAAATTAAAAATTCAGTTTCTTAGTCACACATTTCAAGGAGTCATGTGACTAATAGCTACTATATTTGAGGAGCAGATGTGGATTTTTTTCCCCTCATATAGAAAGTTCTATTGGTTAGTGCTGCAGAGGTTTGATATCTTTGGGCAAGATACTGAAAATTTCTCTGCCCTGGTTTCCGCGTCCATATAATATAGTACAATAATAAAATAGTATATACAATATGGTATTATAAATATAATAACAGCATTTGTCTCAGATTGTTCAGAGGACATAGACATGAATTCATATAAAACATTGAGTATGGGGCTGTCAAATTATAAGTGCCCTCCAAAATGTTGCATCTAGAAGCTTCATTTTTCTCTTATGTGTCAATCAGGGGTTAGCAAACAATGGTCCATGGACCAAATTTGGCTTGTTACCTGTTTTTATAAGGCCTGTGGGCTAAGAATGGCTTTTACATTTTTAAATAATTGGAAAAATATCAAAAGAATAATAATATTTTGTGACACATAAAAATTGAAGTATGAAATTCAAACTTCAGTGTCTGTAAATGTTTTATTGGAACACAGCCACGCTCATTTATTTATGTATAGTCTCTGGTTGTTTTTGTGCTATAATAGCAGAGATGAGTAGTTGTGTTAGCAAACATCTGTGGCCATCTCAATGCTTAGTACTGCTGCACAGCACACTACAAATTGCAATGATGTAGTTATAACATGACAGCATTTCAAGTGCCACGCATATCACCGTATCATAACATTTAATTTATCATTAGTAGTATTATTTGGCTGTGCCCTGCAGCTTGCGGCATCTTAGTTCCTCGACCAGGAACTGAACCCGCACACTCGCCAGTGAAAACGCAGAGTCCTAACTACTGGACCACCAGGAAATCCCTACTATTTTTTAAATTACTACTGCATACCCATTTTGTAAAAACAAGAAAAGTGGACTTCAAATGTGATGCTTAAGTCACAATAGAATGTGGATTATTTTGTCATTGAATTATGACGTATTAGATGATGCATTAGTTTTCAGTGACTACTGTGTAACCAATTACCATACTGGAGGCTTAAAACAATACAAATTATTTTCTTACAGTTCTGGAGGCCAAAAAGTCTGAAATGGTTTCACTGGACTGAAACCAAGGTGTCAGCAGGGCTGCTCTCCTTTCAGAGGGAGGCTCTAGGGAAGAATCTGTTTCTTTTTCTCAACTTTTACAGCTTCATTCCCTGCATTCCTTGGCTCATGGTCCCTTCCTCTATCTTCAAAGCTAGCAGCATAGAATCTTCAAATCTCTTTCTGCTTTCAAGGTCACATCACTTACTGCTCTTCTATAGTCAAATATCTCTTTGCCTCCCTCTAATAAGGACACGTGATTTAGGGCCCATCTGGGTAATTCAGACAATCTCCCCATCTCAACATCCTTAATCAGATAAGCAAAGACCATTTTGATGTATAAGGTAACATCCACAGGTTCCAGGGATTAGGACCTGGATATCTTTGGGAGCCATTATTCAGCCCACCAGTCTGCTCTCTGGCCTCCAAACATTCACACTCATTCCACCTGCAAAATATATTCACCACCATCCCTACATGCCCCGAAGTCTCAACCTATTACAGCATCAACTCAGAGTCCAAAAATCCCATCTAAATATCATGGACTCAAAAGTCCCAAATCTCATCTAAATCAGGTGTAGGTGAGACTTTGGGCATGATCCATTTTGGGGCAAAATTTCTCTCTATCTGTGGAGCTGTGAAACTAGAAAGCAAGTTATTTACTCCCCAAATACAATGGTGGGTCAGCCATAGGATAACAGTTATAGATATTCCAATTCCAAAAGGAAGAAAATGGAAGGAAGAAAGGTCACCAGTTCCCAGCAATTTTGAAGTCCAGTCAGCCAAATTCCATTAGATTTCAAAGGCCTGAGAATGATTTTCTCTCGGCTCAACCTGCCTGCAGCTCTGCCGTCCAGGCCAAGACTCTGGCCTCGGAGTCAACCTTCCTTTTTCTTGAAGAGTAGCACAGGTTTCAGCTGAGTAGATTTGATCAGCCTGTTTACTGACTATAGAATATTTGGAGTCCAACAGCTTTCCTTCATTTGGTCTCTTCTCTGCCCCTTTCAGTCCAAGCTCTGATACTGCTCATACAACAATCTCAAATACCTGGTGGGGCTTCCATGTATGTTGTGGGAATTCAGTCCATTACGCAAGAGGGTCCTACACAGATCTTTCCTGGATAATTCCATTTCTATTTCTGGCTTCTGCTGAGATGGTTGAGAGGATCCGAGTTACATGCTTAAAAGAATCATCTGTGTGAATGAATATTCAGATCCTTCAGAAGCACTAGCAAAATGTTGTCCAGCCTCCTCCTTGGCTTTCTCCTTAGAGCATGCTTTCCTAACAGTGGACCTGTTTTTAGAGTCTTCTGAAAACTGGACAGACTGAGAATTTCCCAAATCATCAAGTCCTGGTTCCTTTTTGCTTATCAGTTCTTTCCTCAATTTATCTCTTTCTTCTCACATTTTTAGTATAAACAGCAAGAAGAAGCTAGGCTGCACCTTCAACACTTTACTTAGAAATATCCTCAGCTATAATCTCCAAAATATACAAACAGATCATATAACTCAACAACAACAAAAAAACAACCCAACTGAAAAATGGGCAGAAAACCTTAACAGACATTTCTCCAAAGAAGACATACAAATGGCCAGTAGGCACATGAAAAGATGCTCAATATCACCAATTATTAGAGAAATGCAAATCAAAACTACAGTGAGGTACCACCTAACACTGGTCAGAATGGCCATCATTAAAAAGTCTACAAATAACAAATGCTGGAGAGAGTGTGGAGAAAAGGGAACCCTCTTACACTGTTGGTGGGAATGTAAGTTGGTGCAGCCACCACAAAAACAGTATGGAGGTTCCTCAGAAAACTAAAAATAGAACTACCATATGATCCAGCAATCCCACTCCTGGGCATATACCTGGACAAAACTATAATTCAAAAAGATACATGCACCCCTATGTTCATAGAAGCACTATTCACAATAGCCAAGACATGGAAACAACCTAAAGGTCCATTGACAGATGAATGGATAAAGAAGATATGGTACATATATACAATGGAATATTCCTCATCCATTAAAAAGAACAAAACAATGACATTTGCAGCAACATGGATACAACCAGAGATTATCATATTAAGTGAAGTAAGTCAGAAAGAGAAAGATAAATATCATATGATATCACTTATATGTGGAATCTAAAATATGGCACAAATGAATTTATCTACAAAACAGAAACAGACTCACGGATATAGAGAACAGACTTGTGGTTGCCAAGGGGGAGAGAGGGAGGGGGAGGGATGGACTGGGAGTTTGGGATTAATAGATGCAAACTATTATATATGGGATGGATAAACAACAAGGTCCTACTGTATAGCACAGGGAACTATATCCAATCTCCTGGAAAAAAAACATAATGGAAAAGAATATTAAAAACATGTATATATGTGTATAACTAAATCACTTTGCTGTACAGCAGAAATTAGCACAACATTGTAAATCAACTATACTTCAATTAAAAAAAAACAGAGAAAAAAGTTTTTACTAAGATTGATCTTCAAAAAAAAAAAACAGAAATATCCTCAGCTAAATATAGAAGTTTATCATTTACAAATTCAGCTTTCCGTACAACTGAAGGACATAGTTTATCTAAGCTTTCTGTCTCTATATAACAAGGATACCCTTTCCTCTAGTTTCCAAAATCATGGTCCTCATTTACCAGTGATGAAGTAATTAAATTGTAGGAGCTGAAGGAATGTATTCAGAGAAAATATACTTAAGACTTTTAGATTTTCCAGCAAGAGCAGTTGCTTGAAGAGTTGAGGACATTCAAACACAAGGCAAGTGATCTCAGGTGGTTTTCTTTGGCTCTTAATGAGCCAATAGATGTTTCTGATACTGCTTAGTTGTTATTCGAGGAGTTAATGCCAAGTCTGAAGTGACTGAAGAATTAACTCCTATGAATATTCTGTGCAGGACATATATGGGTGAAATTTTCTCAAAGAAATTGAGAAAACACTAATTTAGTACAACTGAATGGAATGGAATTCAGTACAACTGAAATGAAGTGGAATCTGCTATGATGTGCTACAACTGATAATGGTCAAACTATATGTAGAGCAGAAGTCAGAGCTGAACAAATTAGCAAAGCTTGTGAAAATTTCAGTGTGTGCACACTGTGGTTATTCATTTTCTTATTCATCAGTAAGTAATCTGTAGAAAATATTTGAATCTATCATGTACAATTGAGTCAATAGTGTCAATGGTAAACTTCATTTGCTCTCATGACTTAATCATTTT
This sequence comes from Neophocaena asiaeorientalis asiaeorientalis, assembly GCF_003031525.2. NCBI lineage: Eukaryota > Metazoa > Chordata > Mammalia > Artiodactyla > Phocoenidae > Neophocaena > Neophocaena asiaeorientalis. The sequence continues at coordinate 1,860,776 of NW_020173068.1, forward strand.
CATATCTGTGAATTTTTATCAGAAATAGAAACTGAATATCCTGACTTGCCCTACTGCACAGCAGTCCGATGGCTTGGCAGTAATAAAGCTTTATGGCAAATTTTTTTTCTGTGGTGGTAGATGTGTTGCCATGTCTGGCACAAAAATTGATCTGGCAGCAAAGATGGCTATCTGGGCAGGACAACTGATTTTTGATGATACAGAATAGTAACTCTGAACCTCTATTATGTGAAATATCACCTCCTTCCCCTCAAAAGAATTCCATTCTTCTCACTGGTAGTCCTGTATTACAAAAAATTATACTCGATTATTATTATCATATTTTGAATTTTGCCAGTAAAAACTTTGTGGGTATTTGTTTCTCTCCTGTTATATAAGTACCTACATAATAGTCTTGATTTTGTCTCTTGATCCTCAAAGCCTAAAATATGTACTATCAGGTTCTAAAAGAAAAAAGTTAGCTGATCCCTGGTGTAGATAATGCTTCCCACCTCATAGCATTGTTATGAGTACCAGCTACCCCGAATTCAGGCAGGGCTCAAGCTTAACGAATTCGTATATATGCCCTACTATGGATTAGCACACTCCTCCAAGTACTTTACAGATAACAGCACACTAAACCCTCACAGCAACAACTGAAATAAAGTGGAATCTGCCGTGATGTGCTACAACTGATAATGGTCAAACTATATACAGAGGAGAAGAAGGCATAGCTGAACAAATTAACAAAGCTTGTGAAATTTTCCATCTCAGAGGCAATGAATCTGCTGTGTAACTTGCTCAAGATGACCCAGCTGGCAAACAACAGAGCCAGCTCTAGAGTTTATGCTCTAAAACAGGAGTGGGAGCAATTTTTCTCCAAAAAAGATTTTAGGCTTTGTGAGCCAGATGGCCTCTGTTGGAACTACTCAAATTCTACTGTTGTAGTTAGAGAGCAGCCATAGATTATGTGTAAGCAAATGAGTGAGGTTGTGTCCTAATAAAACTTTATTTACAAAAACAGGTGGTCTGGATTCGGTCCATGGGATGTAGTTTACCAACCCTTACTTTTAACTATACGCTCTACAATGCTGCCCATCTCACTCATTTATCTTGCCTGCCTGGATCTGGTCCCAACCCTAAAAGTGTAAGGGGTCTGGTTCAAGCACTGACCATAAATTTTCTCCTAGACACTGGGTGTAAAGCAGGGAGAAAGGAAGAAAAAAAAAAATCACACCTGAATGGAGCTTATGGTCTGGTGGGGGAGACGGACAGCAAACAAGATGAAAAACAAAAAGAATGGCATGCTAGATGTTGGTAAAGAGATGTGATAAACAGAAGTAATGACAAGACGTGCGTGCGTGTGTGTGTGTGTGTGTGTGTGTGTGTGTGTGTGTGTGTGTGTGTGTGACTTCAGTTAGGGTCTCCAGGGAAGGCCTGAAAAGGTGACCATTGAGTAAAATTCAGAAGCAAGTGAGAGGACAGCTGTGAAAATGCTTAAGGGATGAATGTTCTCGCTGTTGGTGTTTTTTTTGTTTTGTTTTGTTTTGTTTTTCTGTACGCGGGCCTCTCACTGTTGTGGCCTCTCCCGTTGCGGAGCACAGGCTCCAGACGCGCAAGCTCAGTGGCCATGGCTCACGGGCCTAGTCGCTCCGCGGCATGTGGGATCTTCCTGGACCGGGACATAAACCCATGTCCCCTGCATCGGCAGGCGGACTCTCAACCACTGCGCCACCAGGGAAGCCCTGTTGGTGGGTTTTGATCAGAAGAGTGACAGGAAGGAGGTGGCAGCCATGTGTCCTCCTGGGCTCCACTCGTGGGTCCCTTCCTCTGCTATCTGGGTGTCAGCTGTCAGGGCCTCAGGGAGCAGATGAAGCAAGAGTGGGGCAGGTGGCGAGGGCCAGACACGACACGGGCCTACTCACTGGCCTCCTGCCTGGAACAGGTGGGTGGTCTGGGCAAAGGGGCACTGGCTGAACCTTTACACCCAGAGCCCAGCCCTCCAAACCTTGCTCAGGAAGAAGCCTAAGGAAGCTTCTGCCACTTCTGCCATGTGGTTGTCCCTCAGCCTGGTGCCCAGGCCTCCTGCCACTCAGCATGGTCCTCCACTCTGGATCCAGCCCCCCTTTCCTTCTATCTGGACCCCCGTTCAGCCCCATCACACTCTGCTGTGAACTCTCCTGCTAACGACTCCTCTGAGCTCCCACAGCCCTTGCTGTGGGGCACCAAGCACAGGGCTTTATCAAGGTCAGTCCGTTATAAACTGAGACGTGTCAGTTCAGCATTTCCCAAAGCGTGTTGATCCACATTAGTAGGCAGTGTTGGGACTGGAATGAGGAGGGTGAGGCCCTGGGGTGCACAGTTTAAGGAGGTACTGCCCTCGGGGCTGTGCAAGTGCAAGGTGGGCACCTTACTAGCCTCACCCTCCTCCCTGCCCTAGATGGTGTTCCATGGAGCAAGGGTCTGTGGTCAGTAGGGACGGAAGCACCGGCTTGCACACGGTCTCTCACTGCACGTTTCTTCAGAGCCTTGAATAAAGGAGTGTGCATTGTGCATTTCTAAGTGAGGAGGTGGCAGATAAAAGGGGCAGCATGTCCCAAACTCTTGAACCACAGAATCCCTTTTTATGCAGAAAAGAAAGGGCTTTGTTTTCAGAGGGTGTCGCATTTGGAAATTGAGCAGTAGATGCACATTCTCTCTCCATCTACCTCCTTACATAATTGTTTATCTCTTTATATACAATGTCCAGTCCCTGAAACTAGTCTGGCTTATACCTTGAGCCTACAGTGCTCTGTAGAGCATGAGGACCCTGTCAAGAGTCTCAGTAGCGGCTTCACATTTGAATGGGACTTGTAAATGTACGGTCATTTCATTTTCAGAATGTCCCCTGTTACTCATCCCACGGCAAGGTAATCCAGGGCAGTAGGTTATCCATATGTTAAAAGGTTAGAGCTGTGCTGTCCAATATGGTAGCCATTAGCCACTGGTGGTTATTTAAATTAAAATTAATTTAAATGAAATAAAATTAGAAATTCAATTTCTTGGTCCACATTTCAAGGGCTCAACAGCCACATGGTGGCTACCATATTGGATGGCACAGACATAGAACACCTCCATCCTGCAGAAAGCTCTGCTGAACAGCATTAATGATTTTCCCAAAGCTCCATGGCCTTTCGCAGGCTGACGTGACACCAGAACTGGAATTCTGAGCCTGAGATCTCTGAGCAGACTGCCCTGGGAGAAGAGGTGCTCCCCTGCAACTGAGGCTGTGCACCTGAATGGCCCGCAGTCAAAGGAGGGTGGAAGGGACATGACGGTGTAGGCCACCGGCAGGAGGCTGAGGAAAAGCACCAGCAGCAAGAGGCCCATGTAGAAGTTGTTGGATCGGGAGGCTTTGAACACGCGCTCGTGGGGGACGTTGCTGCTCATCACTGCCCAGCACTGGAAGTACATGGAGGTCAGCAGGCGCAGCACGTTGATGCCCACCAGTCCTGGGGCATAGAAGGAGCCCATCCTGGAAGGGCAGAGACCACACACCTGGTTGGCTCGACAGCAGAAGAGGCCGGGGAAGGACGACACAAGGAAACGGGACTGATGGGCTAGGGGCAGAAGGCCTTGTTGCTTTCTCTGTAGGTCGCAAGGGAAGGGGCCTCCCATTTAACCAGGACATTTATGACCAAGCCATAGCCATCCATTCCTCAGGACAGAGACTCTCTGAGCATTCCTGGCTTGGGTTCTGGCAAGGATTTTACCACTGCCCCACCGCCAGGCATGGAGCAAATTACATGGCCTCTTGTCTGTTTCTCCATGGCCTCCATTAAACAGCATTGATGCTCAGAAAAGTATTTGAAGTCCTTAACTTAAAAGAATTGGATATTGGCTTGCTATGAGCCTTTGAAAGCCTTTGGCTGAAGTCAGGCAGCCTCCTCTAACTCCTTCTCAGAGGGAAGTTCCTCAGTTCATTTATCTCCCTCCCTCCTCTCTTTCCTTTCCTCCCCTTCCTTCTCCCTCCCTCCCTTTCCTCCTCTTCTTTCTTTCCCACTCTACTTTATCCTTTTTTCCTTCTTCTCTCTCTCCTCCCTCTTTCCTCCCTCTTCCTTTTTTCCTTCTCTCTCCCTAGCTCTTCTCTCCCCTCTCTATGTATATGGTAGCAAGTGGGTAGGCCAGACACTGTCCTGGTTCTCCTCTAGTCCTGTTCAAGCAAAAGAAGGGAGCTCAGAGAGGCCAGATGATTTGTCCAGCCTCTCTCTAGCTGGTTGAGAGGCAAAGCCTGGGATTCCAGCTTTTTGACTCCCCAAATGAGGTGATCACCAGAGGAAATGGATAACTCACCAGATCATTCCTTGGTTGAAGATCAAACCAAGCACATTTCCACTAATATCAAACTCAGCATATGAGGGCTGGAGGGAGAGAGAGAGAGAGGAGAGAGAGAAAGTCTGTTAGGTCGTGTCAGCCAGACCCCACTACCGGTCAACTGACCAAGCCACTCCACCCCAAAGAGCCTGCCCTGGTGACCAGAGAGGAACCTTAGATTCAGAGTTCTATTTCTTTAACATGTTTTCAACTTTTAAAAAAGAGTTTTGAAGTTCTCAAACTTGAAACTTTCTTCAATGTCTTCTCCAATGAAAATAATGAGAATTTTTTGGGAATTCCATGGCAGTGCAGTGGTTAGGACTCCACATTTCCACTGCAGGGGTCTGGGTTCAATCCCTGGTTGGGAAATTAAGATCCCGCAAGCTGTGCAGCATAGCCAAACTAAAAAAAAAAAAAACACAGAGAGAGAATTTTTACCTTTTATGGCCTGCAGGCTGACAGTGTGTTCTTGGGAGGCCCCAAGAGAACATTTTATCAATGTTCTAATCAGAAATGTAACTTGAAATTATAAGCAAGGAGTAAATCAAATAAATAACAAAATGCAAATAATTAAATGAGGAGTCAAATGTAAAGAAAGCTTTAAAAACAAAATAAATAAATCCTCCAATTCTCTTTTCTCCTTCTCATCATTTTCTAAAATTAATTAATTTTTGGCTGCGTTGGGTCTTTGCTGCTGCACGTGGGCTTTCTCTCTACTTGTGGTGAGCAGGGGCTACTCTTCGTTGCGGTGCGCGGCCTTCTCATTGCGGTGGCTTCTCTTGTTACGGAGCACGGGCTCTAGGTGCACATACTTCAGTAGTTGTGGCTCGCGGGCTCTAGAGCGCAGGCTCAGTAGTTGTGGTGTACGGGCTTAGTTGCTCTCCGGTATGTAGGATCTTCCCGGACTAGGGATCGAACCCGTGTCCCCTGCATTGGTAGGCGGATTCTTAACTACTGCACCACCAGGGAAACCCCACTGTCATCTTCTTTTTCATGGAAAGGAACCACCTCAGCCAGATGCAGATTTTCAACCTGACTCTGATTTTCAGAGTTTTGGAAATTTGTCAACTGTTTGAAAGAACATAAAGTGTGTGAGCATTAGGGAGTAGTCGGTGTCCTTGTGAGGCCACCTGAAACCTGCTTCCCAATTTGTCTTCCAGAAATGGAGATAAAAAGTGACAAGAATGAGAGAAGGAGGAAAACAAAGTGAGGAGAGAGAGAAGGAAAGTCAGGTGAGCGTGGATTAAAGGAAGAAACATGCAGAATCCAAATATAGGAGGGTTAAATCTTGGGAATTTAAAATTTAACATTTGAAAATATTAAAAAAACTTTTTAGGGCTTCCCTGGTGGCGCAGTGGTTGAGAGTCCGCCTGCTGATGCAGGGGACACGGGTTCGTGCCCCGGTCTGGGAAGATCCCACATGCCGCGGAGTGGCTGGGCCCGTGAGCCATGGCCGCTGAGCCTGCATGTCCGGAGCCTGTGCTCTGCAATGGGAGAGGCCCCAACAGTGAGAGGCCCGCGTACCGCAAAACAAAAAACAACAAAAAATACTTTTTATCTACTGGATTTTATGTCCTGCTTAGAAAAAATGAAATACTACTTCACAGAGACTGTCCTTAAGCGTCTAAAGAAATGCACAGAATGCATCTGACTGTATCAGAGAGGATGATTGGAATGCCTTTCTGCACAACATCCATGAAGTGGTGACCTACAAATCCAGCCTCCAGGTCCCAGCACCAGCAGTAGTTCATGAACCGGACAAAGCAAGCCCGCAGGAAGTCCCCCAGCAGGATGGTGATACACGTTACCAGCATATCCGACACCGTCAGCCTCATGAATTCCTACAAGGAGGAACATAGAGAAAGGAGATAGTCAGGGTTTGACCATGCCTGCTTCTCCCAACTGACTGCATGCCAACGCTCCCCCACCCACTCTTATTCTTCTTTGTGACCCTCTGATTAATGGTGGTGCAGATAAAAGACCCCATGCTTTGAAAAATGCTTACTATAGGTTCCAGCTCTACAAGTTACTAATTTATTGCTTTGGAATAGTCTCTGAACCTTTTGAAGTTGATACATTAACCTTGCAGGGTTACTGGGAAAGTTAGTGATTATGTATGCAAATTGTCTGGCAGTTGGCAATACCCAGTATTTGGTAGTTATCAGCACTATTGCATAGATGTAGGATCTGAAGGCTCAATCCTTGCTTCCCCCATCTGCTCTGAAGTGCCAGCTGCCCCAGCTAAGACTGAATCTGACCATTGTCCCTGGGGACAGCAGCTGGTTTTCTTCACCCCCTGCTAACTGGATTTTTTTTGGGGGGTATGTAGAGAAAATAATGTAGGCTTTTCACAGAGGCACATAGAAGAAGAGCCAAAAGCAAAAGAACAAAGTTTTCTTTGATGTGTAGAGTACATATAATTTATTATTTTTTTTTGAAAAGTTGGAAAGATCTACCTGACTTCATCACAATCTTTAAGACATCTAATAGTCTTGGAGTTCCCAGGGGACACAGGGTCTGCTCTATCCATTTTTGTATCTTCCAAGATGATTAATAAAGCTTGCTGGATGAACAGATGATGAGTTTTCAGGGTTTTTCCATAACAAGAATTTAGACTATTACTCTTAAGTAAAACACAAACTGACTTGTATCAGGTCTCCACGTCTATGCAAGGTGATGCTCTGGGGCCTGGGGTGAAGGTGGTGGTGGACATAGGTGAGCAGGACATAACGCCTCAAACCCATCATTACCAACAAACTCAGAAGGAAACAAGTTTTAATCAGTGATGGGCATTTCAGAGAGGAGGGCAAGATAGATGGAAAAGAGAAATTCTATAGCAGAATATTCCAAAGGAATCATGTAGGTAACAAACTCTCTTTTGTCTTCTAAAGAGGGTAGGTTTTACTGACTTGAAGGCTTTCTGTTACACACTGTGATAGGTTTAGAAATGTGAGCTGCTCTACATATTAAAGATGAGGACGATTTGAAGAGAATGGGGGAATTTAGACTGGAGGAGATGAGAAGTCCTGAGTCTGAGCCTTCTGTGAAGGAAGCAGGGAGAAAAAGCCCCCAGGACCCCGTGGAAAGGAAACCCTGCCTCAGGAAAATATCTGCTGGTGGACTTGTAGGCAGTGTCCGATGAAGTGTGTGATATAATCCTCTCCTCTATGGGACTTCATCAACCTCCGTTAAAAACACTGTTGTCCAATGCTCTATGGGCATGGATTCTTCAGGGGTGGCAGGTGAATAGAAACCCCATGCAAAGAGATGGAGTTGAGGAAGAGAAGGCAGCTGATCCCTGTGTTACCTGTGAATACTTCAAGTTTCTGCCTAGGAAGGCAAAGAACACTAGCCTTTGAAGTCCACACTGTGTAAGCTACAGGAACAGTAGTGAAAGTGGATAAGGGGAAATGGTCGTGGTTAATTTTTGACAATCTAATGAAAACCTTTAATTCTCTTTACAGAAAAATGCACAGATGCATATACACACAAAATCTTGTATACAACTTTTAGGAGTTGTATTCATGATTTCCAGGTGGAGAATCTCAGGCTTTCAGTGAAATCTGCAGTAAAACTCCAAATAAATCCAAGTGGTATTAGACTGCTAGATGAAGCACAGAGAGAAATGTTTGAGACACTGAAAAGAAGATAATGTGAAAAGGTGGAACTTTCCTAAGAAATGCTAGCTTGACATTTTGGTGGCTTAAAAATGGAAACATCAAGAAGGGACAACGAAGAACTGAGAACAGGGATCATCTTTTCAGGAGAGCGTAACTACTCACAATGCCCACAGCTGTCTCCCAGCAAGAACCCCGGGGCACATCTGCAGGGTGTAGGGGTGGCCGGGGGACGCTCTCGTTCCAACCCGAGGAGTTGTAGTAGTGAAACAGAGTCCAGTGAGTGATGTTCTTTATTTTCTCTTCGTTAGAAAGCTAGAATGGAAGATGGAGATGTGGGGTTGGAAGGAGCCAGGGAAGGTCCAATGTTTCTACAGGAACAACAAATAGAGCCAGCATATGCCACAACCCTACCATCTAGCCCCTGCCCTACCCCTCAACAGGTCTCTCCAGAAATGCCCTCCCAGTCTTTCAATCTATAGAGGAGAGGCGGGCAACTGGCTAAAGTCCTTGGGTCTTTTCCAGAAAGTTTTCTTCTCTGTTATTATTCATCTGTCCCTTCATCCATTTGTCCATCCATTCAGTTACTCATTGTTCTTTTGAGATTAATTTATTCAGGGTCTATTCTGGGCCTATAAGGCAATGGTGACACAAGAGTGAACAGGAGTGACACAGGAGTGAACGGAGCTTTCCTCAGAAAGTTCACTGTCTAGTAAGTGACAGAGATGAACAGACAATTACAGACCAGAGTGATAAGAGCTGTGGGAAATTTTCTTTGGGGACTGAGGAAATCCACATCAGACAACAGGGCCCTTCCTGGGGGCGGTGACATCTGAGCCAAACTGCAGGAGGATTAGTCAACTAGTCAAACACGGGGAGAAGGATGGAGAGAGAGGCAAGAGAGAATTTTGCCCCGTGGAGGAAACGTGAGGCTCAGGAGGGTGAAGGAGTTTACTAGGGTAGGAGGGAAGCAAGAAATGAAGGTGGAGAGTAGGCAACGGTCAGATCCGGTCACTTCCATGCTGAGAGACTTCCAGTAGCTTCCTGTTAACCTCAGGAAAAAGTTCATGAGGAGGGACGTGTGGGAAAGAGGAGCATCGTAATCTGGCCCTTCCCCCAATTTCACTTTTCACTTCTTCCCCTCCACTCTGTTGTTCCGCTAACTCATAGTTCCCTGTGTGCATGAGCTGTTCCCTCTGCTTTTTCCAAGGTCTGCTAAGATCCCCCACGGTGGGGCTTGCAGCCCCTCCTGTGTACTGCCACACTGCCCGGGGCTTGCTCCCACTGAAGCACCTGCCCCAGCATGCTTCGATGAATGAGTCTGTCTCCCCTGGAACAGGACCGTGTCTTGCTCTCTGCTGTACCCCCAGGGCCTGGCTTGGTGGGTACGCTATAACCACCTGGTGAGCAGTGATGAAAGGTTAACTCAACCATGACTTATCATCTCAGTGGGCGCATACCGGGCTGGTAAACATTTATGGCAGCTAAGAAACAACACGGGAAAGCCTGCAGATAAAATATTAAGGGTACCAAATGACATGCAGATGATGTGAAAAAGCCTAAGAAAAAGACAGTAAAGAACTGAAGCAAAATGTTAACAATTGGGTCATAGGAATCTGCTGATATTTTTCTTCATTTTACTTTTCTGACCTTTCCAAAAATTTTTAAATTAATATAAATTATGTGCAAGGAAATTATTATAGTTAAAAATGAAATTTGGTGGGCACTAGGAATTGGGGGGATGTTTGTGGTCTTTACCTTCAGGTGGACGTCATCCATCAGGGCCAAAAGAAACGTGTAGAGGTTTCCGAGGAAGAGTGCAAAGATGCGTCCCAGCTGCCACTTCAGTCCAATGCGTGGGTGGTAATTCTCCAGGGCAGCAATGGTTTCAAACAGAGGGGGACAAAACATCCCAAGCAGGGACATCACAATTTCTACCTGAGAAATTGGGAGAGCTGGGTTAGTTTTGTCATCAATATCACTTGCTTCTCCACCATCTCTGCACCCCCAGGGCCATGCATCTTCATCTCCTTTTTGCCCCCTCCTCTGCCTCTGGAAATGCCCCGGGGTCTCCACAACTTGCTGTATGACCCTGGTGAAGGCACCAACAAGCCCTGAGCAGTCAGTGTATGTTCCACAGGTCCTAATTGCTCTGTGACTGGTTGTCACCACGATTGCTGTTATTAGCATTGATAAAAATAGCAAACTATCTTTGAGAAGTAAATGAATTAACATATGGGACAGTGCTTTGTGTTCTGTAAAAGCTGTGAGCTACGTAAGAATCTCCTCATCTCAGGAGCATGGAAGACCAGAAACTCAGATCACAGAACAGAACCAACAGTAGAGAGATGTGGTGCAGGGTGTGGCCTTTGGGGTCAGCTTCATTCACACATCTGGTGGTGGATTTGCTGTCACCTAAGGTGATGAGATAATTGGGCCATGTGCCGCTCATCATTTAGGAGGCTAGCTGGGCATCATTCACATGGTGGGGGTCTCAGGTTCCCAAGAGAGCAAGTTCCAAAATACAAGCACTTTTCAAGTCTGCTTGTATCATTGCTGCTACTGTTTCACTGACTAAAGCAAGGGATGGGGAAACAGATTCCACCTCTTCATGCGAGGAACTAGAAAATCACATTGCAAAAAAATGTGGATACAAGGATGGGAAGAATTTGTAGCTATTTTGGCCAACTACCACAGATGTCAAATTCCCAGGAGAGATTTATGGATTCAATGCAAGCGCAATAAAACCTTAATGTGTGTTATTGTGGATCTTGATGAGAGAACTCACTCTGTCAGATATCAAGACATACTATAAAGCCATAGTTTATCAGTGTGTTATTAGTGCAAGCATAGACAAATAGACCAATGGAACAGAAAAGGAAGCCCAGAATCACACCCATGCATTACTAGACAATTGATTTATAAGCGATATAATTTCACTTTTTAAAATTAGTCCTATAGTCCAGAATTCAATAATTCAGCTGAATGGCATAGGAACCAGGGTAATTTCAGTATTTTCCTGAAATATTCACTTCAGCAGAGATGCCCTCCTCACCTCATTTCTTTCATACCAGCTGACATTCTGCATTTTGGAGAATTCTTGGGATCGTTTCACCACAAAGTAAATGAGGTACCCACTTCCACACAAACAGCAGATGATGAGAAAGTTGGCCAGGACACGGAGAAATCTTGTCAGATGGACATTTTCTTCTTTGTTACTCTCTTGTTCATCCACTATTGATTCCTTGATGTGTGAAAATGAGGTGTGAATAATAACAAGAAACCACTGTTGTTGGGTTCCTTGAGATTACTACTTTCTATATTTCCAGAAATGAAAGAATTCAGAGGGGGTGGTATATGGATAATTCTTTTCTTTAAGAAAATATATTTTGAATAGGTGAGGGAGATTAAGAGGTACAAACTTCCAGGTGAAAAATAAATGTCACGAGTATGAAATGTACAAAGTGGGAAATATAATTAATGACTATGTAATATCTTTGTAGGGTGACATATTATAACTAGACTTACCATGGTGGTCATTTTGAATTGTAGAGAAATATCACTCTGCTGTATAACAGGAACTAACATAGTGTTGTAAGTCAATTATACTCAACAAACAAACAAACAAACTTATAGAAAAAGAGATCAGATTTGTGGTTACCAGAGGTGTGGGATGGGGTGGATGGAGGGAGAACTGGAGGAAGGCAGTCAAAAGATACAAACTTCTAGTTACAAGATAAATAAGTACTAGGGATGTAAGGTACATGTTAAATATAATTAACACTGCTGTATGTTATATATGAAAGTTGTTAGAGTAAATCCCGAGTTCTCATCACAAGGAAGAATTTTTTTTCTATTTCTTTAATTTTGTATCTATACGAGATGATGGATGTTCACTAAACTTATTGTGGTAATAATTTCATGATGTATGTAAGTCAAAGCATTGTGCTGTACACCTTAAACTAATACAGTGCTGTATGTCAATTATATCTCAATAAAACTGGAAGAAAAAAGGAATCTTAAAATTTACATTTTTTCTTGTTACTTCTACTTTGGTACATGTACTGACAAAGCTTAGATTTACTGGATACTTACTGTGTGTTAGATGTGGGGCTAAACACTCACCATCCATTATCCTTAATCCCAACAACAAACCAGTTACCGCTACTAATGCCCAGAGAGATTTCAGTATCCAATGGGGACTGTTTTAAATCTATAGATCAAGGAGTTTAGAATTGAATCTGAAAAATACTGAGTCTTCTGGGACTTCCCCACACTTTCACTGCAGGCAGTGCAGGTTCGATCCCTGGTCAGGGAACTAAGATCCCATATGCTACCCGACTCGGCCAATGTCAAGTCTTCTAAGACAGGGGCTGGGTTTTTTTTTTTTTTTTTTTCTCCTCTCACTGTTGTGGCCTCTCCCGTTGCGGAGCACAGGCTCCGGACGCGCAGGCTCAGAGGCCATGGCTCACGGGCCCAGCTGCTCTGCAGCATGTGGGATCTTCCCGGACCGGGGCACGAACCTGTGTCCCCTGCATTGGCAGGCGGACTCTCAACCACTTGCACCACCAGGGAAGCCCAGGGGGCTGGCTTTTTTAATAAAAAAGTTCTGGCCAAGTTTTTTTCTATTAAAAAACCAGATAGCAAATATTTTTGGTTTTGCAAGCCACGTGGTCTCTCTCATAGCTACTCAACTATGTCTCTGTAGCATGAAAGCATCTATAGATAATATATAAATAAATGAGCATGACTTTGTCTCAATAAAATCTTATTTACAAAAATAGGCAGCAGGCTGGATTTGGACCCTGGGCCATAGTTTGCTGACCTCTGTTCTAATCCATGGGCATGGTATATTTTTCCATTTATTTAGAGTTTCTTAATTCCTTTCAGCAATGTTTTGTACTTTTTGGTGTAGGCAGTCTCACACTTTTTTTTTTTTTTTGGTTAAATCTATATTCCTTGGAATTTTTTGTACTTTATGACATTTTATTGGAAATGGAATTAAATTATTTTCTAATTATTTGCTGCTAGTGTATAAAAACACAATAGGTTTTTTATTATTAACCTTGTATTCTGCATTAGTAAGTTTTTCATAGAAAGACACAATTAGTATATGGCAGAGCCAGGATGGAAAATGAGGTCTCCCGGACACCAAAGTACCTGGGAGATTTTTTTTTAATTGAAGTGTAGTTGATTTACAATGTTGTGTTAATTACTACTGTACAGCAAAGTGATTCAGTTGTACATATATATATACATTCTTTTTAAAAAATATTCTTTTCCATTATGGTTTATCATAGGATATTGAATATAGTTCTCTGTGCTATATGTTAGGACCTTGTTGTTTATCCATTCTATATACAAAAGCGTCCATCTGCTAACCCCAACCTCCCACTCCATTCCTCCCCCACCTCCCTCCCCCTTGGCAACCACAAGTGTGTTCTCTATGTCCATGAGTCTCTTTCTGTTTCCTAGATAGGTTCATTTGTGTCATTTTTTAGATTCCACATGTAAGTAATATCATATGGTGTTTGTCTTTCTCTTTCTGACTTACCTCATTTAATATGATAATCTCTAGTTGCATTCATGTTGCTGCTAATGGCATTATTTTGTTCTTTTATATGGCTGAGTAGTATTCCGTTGTACCACATCTTCTTTATCCATTCATCTATCAATAGACATTTAGGTTGTTTCCATGTCTTGGCTACTGTGAATAGTGCTGCTATGAACATAGGGGTGCATGTATCTTTTTTGAATTATAGTTTTGTCTGGATACATGCACAGGAGTGGGATTGCTGGCTCATATGGTAATTCTATTTTTAGTTTTCTGAGGAACGTCCATACTGTTTTCATAGTGGCTGCACCAACTTACATTCCCAGTAACAGTGTAGGAAGGTTCCCTTTTCTCCCTTTTCTCCACCTCATGTGAGGTGGTACTTCATTGTAGTTTTGATTTGCATTTCTCTAATAATTAGTGATGTTGAGCATCTTTTCATGTGCCTATTGGCCATCTGTATGTCTTCTTTGGAGAAATGTCTATTTAGGTCTTCTGCCCATTTTTGGACTGGGTTGTTTGTTTTTTTGCTGTTGAGTTGTATGCACTGTTTGTATATTTTGGAAATTCAGCCCTTGTCGGTTGCATCGTTTGCAAATATTTTCTCCCATTCTGTAGGTTGTCTTTTTGTTTTGTTTATGGTTTTCATTGCTGTGCAAAAGCTTGTAAGTTTGATCAGGTGCCATTTGTTTATTTTTGTTTTTATTTCTATTGCCTTGGGAGAAGGAAGGAGATTTTTCAATCAATTAACAGTTATTGTGTTCGGGTTCAGTTTCAACTAACTCATCAGGTAGTTAGTATACATTAACACACACAGTTCTCATGACATGTGTCCTGTTATATAAGTGGTTTTTAACAGACTCAGAGGGGAAGCCTTCTCCTTCCCATATGTTCAAGGTGCTTCACAGGCATTGACCTTCTTTGTCTCTCTCTAGTGGTCCCGAAGGAAGGGTCAAAGCCCTTGTTGACCCCTACCCTGCCCTTGGATGCTCCACCACAGGCTTTGCATTGCTGAGAAGGAGAAGGAGAAGGAGAACTGAGCCCGCTCCCTGCTCTACCCACTGCCAAGCTGACTCTGGGGCTCATGAAACCCATGTAGTGAGTTGCTGAGCCCAAGCCCTGTCCCTGGTGGGTGTACCTGTCTTCTGTAGGCAACGATTGGTATCAGTGGGCAGCAGCCCCCTTCTCCTCCCAGAAGGGCCAGGAGAGAAGAGAGAGAAGAAGGCAAGACAACCAAGCACCGTTGCGGTATAGATCTGACCTCTGCAAGGTCCTGGGGTAAAAAAGTCTGATTGATCAGACAGGAGAAGCATTGGACTATCAATAACTTTATTTATCTTTTTTTTTGAGGACTATCAATAACTTTGAATGGTTTTTAAGAAAACATACAGATGGCCACCAGGCACATGAAAAGATGCTCAACATGCTAATTATCAGAGAAATGCAAATCAAAACTACAATGAGGTATCACCTCACACCTGTCAGAATGGCCATCATTAAAAGGTCTACAAATAGTAAATGCTGGAGAGGGTGTGGAGAAAAGGGAACCCTCCTATGCTGTTGGTGGGAACTGCAGCCACTGTGGAGAATAGTAAAACTAAACATAGAGTTACCACATGATCCAGCAATCCCACTCCTGGGCATATATCTGGAAAAGACAAAAATTCTAATTTGAAAAGATATATGCACCCCTATGTTCATTGCAGCACTATTTATAAGCACCAAGACATGGAAGCAACCTAAGAGTCCATTGACAGATGAATGGATAAAGAAGATGTGGCATATACACACGCACACACATACACAATGGAATATTACCCAGCCATATAAAAGAATGAAATAATGGATGGACCTAGAGATCATCACGCTAAGTGAGGTAAGGCAGGAACAGAAAGACAAATACCATATGGTATTTTTGTATCTAAAATATGATACAAATGAACTTATTTACAAAACAGAAACAGACTCATAGACATAGAAAACAAACTTATGGTTACTAAAGGAGAAACGGGGGGATAAATTAGGAGTTTGGGATTAGCAGATACAAACTACTATATACAAAATAGACAAACAACAAGGTCCTACTGTATAGCACAGGGAACTATATTCAATAACTTGTAGTAACCTAGGAAAAGAATATGAAAATGAATATATATGTATAACGGAATCACTTTGCTATACAACAGAAATTAACGCAACATTGTAAATCAAATATACTTCAATTAAAAAAAAGAACTCTATTTGTAGTGAGGTGGATGGACCTATAGAGTCTGTCATACAGAGTGAAGTAAGTCACAAAGAGGAAAACAAATACTGTATGCTAACACATATACGTGGAATTTAAAAAAAAAAAAAAGGTTCTAATGAACCTAGGGGCAGGACAGGAATAAAGACGCAGACGTAGAGAATGGACCTGAGGACACGGAGAGTGGGAAGAGTAAGCTGAGACGAAGTGAGAGAGTGGCATGGACATATATACACTACCAAATGTAAAATAGCTAGTGGGAAGCAGCCACATAGCACAGGGAGATCAGCACGGTGCTTTGTGACCACCTAGAGGGGTGGGATAGGGAGGGTGGGAGGGAGAGGCAAGAGGGAGGAGATATGGGGATAAATGTATATGTATAGCTGATTCACTTTGTTATAAAGCAGAAACTAACACACCATTGTAAAGCAATTATAATCCAATAAAGATGTTATAAATAAATAGATAAAAAAGAACTCTGAATGGTTTTTACAGTCATGGAGGGAAAAGTGAGATGTGCAGTGCTTCTGCCTTCATTCATCTGCTCACCCTCAGGCTTGTTTTCGTTCTATATTCTGTAGGCCACCTCATATCTCTCTTGTGAACAAATTAATAGATAATTAAGTGTGGAGTTGTACACTTAATTGATTCCTTTATTCCCACACTCCCAAACCGGGTTCTCAACTCTTTGTGGGTGTTCTTGGGGGATTTTAAAAAAAAACAATGCCAGGGGCTTCCCTGGTGGCACAGTGATTGAGAGTCCACCTGCCAATACAGGGGACACGGGTTCGTGCCCTGGTCTGGGAAGATCCCACATGCCGCGGAGCGGCTGGGCCCATGAGCCATGGCCGCTGAGCCTGTGCTCCGCAACGGGAGAGGCCACAACAGTGAGAGGCCCACGTACCGCAAAAAAACAAAACAAAACAAAACAAAAAAACCAATGCCAGGACCCCACCTCAGACCAATTACACCAGAATCTCTAGGGGTGGGGCCCAGAAGATTTTTAATGCTCCTTAGATCATGCAAACATGTGTAAATGTTGAGAACGGCTGCCCCAAGTGTGTCCTTTCACTTCCTCCAGCAGAAAGCAGTTCCATGAGGAAAGAGGCAGAACCAGGGACCAGCTCCATGATTCTCTGCCATGTTAAGAAACAGATGGTGGGTACCAGCCATGAAATTTCTTTCTTGAAGGCTTGAGAGCTATGCTCCCACTTCTGGTAAAGCTCTTACCACAAATTAATCAGGGATCTTATTTCCCATGCCCCAGCTGGGAGAAGTCTCCCAATGACAGGAGGGACCCAAAGTTCCCCTGGGAAGTGGGAATGGCCCTGAAGCGACTACCTTGAAGCTGATGGTGATGGAGGCGTATTTGTTGTCGGCCGTCTCTGAATTCCCGATCAGGTAGTCCCAGCTGGTGAACATCTTGAAGCTGAATGTGAAGTTATCGCTCTCCCCGTCGTTCGTGCTGCCCTGGGTGTTGCCGGCCATCCTGTAGGGTGCACACTGCTGTTGTTATGTCTGCCCCTGTGTCTACTGTGTCAGCCCAAGGGAAACCTGGCCTAAGCTAGTCTTGGGCACAGATGGCAGATATCCAGTGAAGGCAAAGAGCCAAGATGGATTTGAATCAGGCTACCGATAGCCAGAGCACCTTCCCCCCAAATTCAGAGTCCCCTGCGAGCACACATGGTGTCAACTGCATAACAAGGAGTCTGCAGGGTACAGAAAACACTAACCATGTTTTCTACCCTGATGTCTGATGTCTTGCGGCTTGACTCACCTGCAAATGTTTTAGAACTCTTCATTCTCACAGAGAATATCCCCTTCTAATTCATCTGTTTTCTTGGATAAAAATCATATTTTTCTGATGTAAAATTCAATAAGCCCTGAGGCAGTTAGTACTACAACCAGATAATACGCACATCTTTTTCTTAAGCAAGCTCGGAGGAAAGTACCTTGGACCTGCCTTGATAGCCCCCTATGTCATCCTACCTGTCCTCATCCTCTTGAGACAGGTCTGGGACCTGGGACCCTTTGCTGCAGTGCTGGACACACCTCTCCTTGAGCTACAAAATACAAAGAAACTATATGGGACTAAAAATAACTGTGTGCATGCTCAGTTGGGGCAAATGCTGGACCCAAAAGATACAAAAAGACAAAAAAAACAAAAAACAAAACCCAGCTGCCATTTCTGAAGAGCCAGGAGCAAAAACAGGGCATTGGGAGCAAAAGCAGGGTATTGAGCATGCCTGCACACACCACCTAAGGGATGGGCAAAACACCTAAGCCACACTTCTGGCCTGACCCCTGGACATGCCCCTACCTTCACCCCATATAAGAAACAAGCTTTCCCCCCCTCAGTGAGCAAGCAAGGGAACCTGCTGTTTGTACTTGCTCCCCCACTGCTGCAGCAGCGGCCCCAGGAAAGCCTTGCCTGAATTTCTCATCTGGCCTCTAGTCAACTTCTACTGATTAAGGAAGCCAAGAACCCTGGTTGGTATCACTCTCTTTGCGCTTCCTGGAGATCAGTCCCGTGGGAACCATGGAATCCCAGGCAGGGGTTCCATCAGATACAATGGGGGTGGGGTTGCCCCTCTTTGACTCTATCTGATGTGTCGGGCTTTTGGGATTTGCAGTTCCAGGGGCCTGGTTGCCTTAGCTAATTTTTTGGTTCAACAGAGAAACATTCCATATCCTTAAATTTGGCACGGAAAAACATAGCAATGTGAAGGCTAAGAATAAAACCAAGCCTGTCTCGCCTGTGTCCTTTTTTTTTTCCTTTTGTTTGATAGAGCTGGGCAGCCACATGTCACCTAGTGGTCACCGTCTTGTGCCAGGCAGGCTCTTGTAAACAGCAGCATTTTCCCCTGAGACGATGAGATAGAAAACCCAGCTGGGCCCGCACATCGCTTTCCGCTTTCCGGGGGTTCTAGCCGGGCTTCAAGGGCGCTCTGTTTCCTGTGCAGCGGCCCTGTTCTTCTCTTGTGGCTCTGCTGAAGGGTGAGTGGGCCTGGTGGTCAGGTCTGTGCACAGACTGTGTCCCCACCCTGCACAGCCTGTGCTAACTGGGGTCCTCTGACTTAGAAGAAGGCAGTTTGTGGGCCAAAGTTTTTCTTCAGAGAACATGAATTAAGAGGCACAGACATATTAAAAAGCCATTTCTGACCACAGAGACAAGTAGAGTTGGGGCTGGAGAGGACACCAAGGTTACTCACTGCCATATACACTGGTTTAGCCTCATTGTATCTTTGTAGGCACCAGCTCAGTTCTCACCTGCCAGCTAGACAGAGAAGCAGAGGGTTTTTCTGAGGATGCTGGGCTCTGGGGAAAACAGAAACAGGCCTTGGAAACTTCTCCAGCCTCTCCTTAATTAGGGTACCATGTTCCCTTTCAAGCCACACTGTTTTTTTCGACAGTTTTGGGGACTCAGTAGGATATCTGCTGCCTCAGGGCCTTTGCACATACTCTTGCTTTGTCTAAAGTGCTGTGCCCAGCCTCCTCTAAAGGGCTTGTCTATCCCATTTCCCAGAACTTCCCACATTACCCTGTCTATGTCTTTTATACCCCATATGACAATCTGCATTTGCTTTATTTGTTTCCTTGTTTTCTCTCTAAATCCCCAACAAGAAGGTAAGTAGGCACAGTGTGGCCACAGGGGTGGGCTGTTTGTGGGAAGAAAATTAAAAGCCTGTAAATGAGACAGTCATACTTACGATCTAATGACGATCATAAGGCTGTAGCCGAACACGCTGACCCCCACCATGAAGTAAGCCATGGGTAACCTGTACCTCAGCCACCCGATGGTCCTCTGGTTGTTGTAGTAGCCGTAGAAGAGAGCGGAATACTTGATGTAGCCCTGTGGGGCAGCAAAGCCAAATGCTCTGGGTTTGTAAGCTCAACGTGACAGTCATCGGACGCTTCCATCGACCTGGGGTTTCTTTCTCGGGTGTGACGGGAGCCGGAGGGGAGGAAGGAAGGGTTCTCGATGTTCCTGTTTTTCCCTTCACTCCCCCAGTTGCTCCAGAGTCTATGCCCGTCTCCACGTCTCCCATTTTCTTTCTCCTGTCTATTTCTCCATTATAGAGTGCATGGAGACACAGCACGGGGAGGAGAGTGTTGTTAACATTCAGGACAAATTAGGGATAAGAGGTGTGTGTGTGTGTGTGTGTGTGTGTGTGTGTGTGTGTGTGTGTGTGTGTCTATGTGCACATGCACACACGGCTCCAAATTCCCCCTCCAACCCCCACCCAGTGCTCAGGGTCTTAATTTAACACTCTGGAACTAGAAGGGAACCCGTGAACTTTCTCAGTATTTCAAAACTTCTAAAGAAAACTATGTGATAAGGCTCACGATCTAACCTGAGCTTCAAGTTTCATTTTGGTTTTGGTTTTTGGTATAATTGGCTTTACGTGTAATTAGCACACTTTTTAGGTATAATTATTTAGGTGTAAAATTAACTTATAATTTTAGCACTTCTTTTATGTCTTTGCTGAATAAAAAACGGGATTATTCTGGCCTCACACAGATATGTAGTTGGACAGGGGAGCCAAATTTTAATAGTATTTTTTCATATACTTGGGGCTATTTCTTCTTCGATATCATACCTCAACCCAATAACTAAATAGTTATTTCTTAAAGGTTAGTTGCAATGTGGAATATGAATCACATAATGAACTTTTTCATACCTTAAGATCCATTGCTCTCCCCCAAATACTAAGTAATTAAAAAGGGAAAAATACTAACTTTACAGCAGAGAATTCTGGCAGATATCACTATTTTTTTTTTTTTTTTTTTTTTTTTTTTTTTT
>NW_020173068.1:1881431-1942125 GCF_003031525.2 Neophocaena asiaeorientalis asiaeorientalis
AGGCCATGGCTCACGGGCCCAGCCTGGCCACGGCATGTGGGATCTTCCCAGACCAGGGAACGAACCCGTGTCCCCTGCATCGGCAGGCGGACCCTCAACCACTGCACCACCAGGGAAGCCCAAATTCTGGCAGATATCACTTTAACCAAGTGGTCAACATAATGTAACCCTGATTTGACACTCTGAGAAAGGCACGCTACCTCCCCAACAATGCATAAGCTTAATACAATCATGAGAGAACATCAGACAGACCCAAATTCAGGGGCAAACAACTGACCAGCACTATTCAAAAGTGTCAAGGTCACTGAAAGACAAAGAACAGTCACAGATCGGAGGAGAGTAAGGAGATGTGACAATTAAATCAATGTGAGATTGTGAGTTGGGTCCTGGGATAGAAAAAGAACATTAGTGGAAAAACTGATGAAATACAAATAAATACTATATTTTAGTTAATAATATTGTATCACGATTAATTTCTTAGTTTTGATAATTGTTCTATGGATATATGAGATGTTATCATAAGGTGAATGGGTGAAGGGTATATGGGAACTCTCTGTACTATTTATGTAATTGTTCTGTAAGTCTAAAATTATCTCAAAATATAGTTTTTAAAAATCTATCACTCTATCTTTTACTATCAAGATGTGGGATCTTTTACTCACACATGATTCTGTAACATCATGTATTGGTCATCTGGAAAGTAATGGTTCATTGAGTTATGAACATATGCCAAATGTTGACACATTTCTTATACAATATTAAAAAAATCACACTGTTAATATCTCCATTGATCTCATCAGAAAAGTATTTAACTACTGAGAAACTGCCACTGTCATGGTGATGGATATAAGTTTTCCAAAATTTTAATTTTTACTTGAAAAATAAAAATTTATCCTTGGCAACAACAACAAATACAACATGGGATTGTTGCTGAATAAATTGTTGGTTTTGAGTGGATAGGACATTTCAACAGCGGCCCTTGGGTGAAATAAAGAATAAAGGAAATTCTTAGTAGTAGCATATAGTGGTAGTAGTATGTAATTCTTAGTGGTATAGTAGTTATTTGGAACACCCCTGTTCCAAATGACTTAGAAAAATACTCCAACTCACTTTAACACATTTCTGAGGGGTCTTGAATCTGACTATGAGAGTGAAGGATGGCAGCAGCAAGATGTGTTGCTTGAACCACCACAGCCAGTCCTCCTGCCTCTGGAACTCCTTGGAGCTGCAGACCAAGGCCCCCAGAGGCACGGGGGTATGAGGATTCCAAAAAGAGGGAGGGATGTTCCAGTCATAGGATCGTGAGCAAAGGCAGGGAGGCACTGGACTTCCCCGAAAGTTGATAATATTGAGGCATGAAGTGTGAGGTCTTAGACAGACATGGGACTGGGACTGGAGAGGTAGAGGGCGGCCAGGTCATGAACAATTCTTTTGTAAACCCAATTCGGAACACTGGGCTTTATTCCATCTGGGAGTGGGAATAAATGAATATCGGAGGTGGGGAGTGACAGGGTCAGGTTTACATTTTAGAAAGGTCACCTGGCAGCAGAGGGAATGGAGATTTGAGGAGACAAGCCAAGGCAGGGAGGAGAGGTAGTAGATTCTGACAGTGGTCCCGGTACAGTGAGGTTTGAGGAGAGGTGCGAGGGATGGAGAAAAGGAGACTGGTTTAAGAAACGTTTAGTAGATAGGCTCAGATTTAGTGATTGATTTGATGTGAGGGGTGGTGGTGAGGAGAGGAAATGTGGGATGACTTTCAGGTTTCAGACTTGAATGACTGGATGAACAGTGGTTCCAATAAAGGAAATGGGAAAAAGTGATGTAGATTTGGTTGGATAGTTGTTGGACTTGAGAAGCAGGTAGGGTATTCAGTTGAAGATGTCACGTGAAGGTTGGGAAAAGGCTGGACTGGCAATAGCCCGGGGGTCTTACTGTGGTTATGCCAAGATAAAACCATCATGTAATATCACCTTACATAGATCTGGCAGAATGCGGGGAGCAGTGGCCTCATGGGGAAGTCATGTTTATCAGAGTGTGTGATAAAAGGACCCACGAAGGGGGCCTAGGAGGACATGGTTGGCTAGCTCATTTTGCACAGTGCTAGGATCCCATTTGGTTAAAGCACTGGCTTTCCAATAATTAAACACTTCACACTTATCCACAATCACAAAATGGAAGTGCATTGGCATGTTGGTACCTCAAAATCCCAAAGGACGGAAAAATCCATGGCTTTTTCTTCCTCAGCCCGAGGCACCGTCTTTCTGGGTATACTTCCATAGGGCATGCCCATCAGCACCTTGTGTTGGGACAGAATGACACAATTACACGTGGAGAAGATACAAACACACGGAGATGTGCACATAGTGGGTTAAATCTCTTCTCAGAGCAGGAATATCCATTCTTTTTCCTTTAAATAACATTAATCACTTTCCTGATTTTAAAAGTATTAACATACTCGGGCTTCCCTGGTGGCGCAGTGGTTGAGAGTCCGCCTGCCGATGCAGGGGACACGATTCGTGCCCCGGGCCGGGAAGATCCCAGGTGCCGCAGAGTGGCTGGGCCTGTGAGCCATGGCCGCTGAGCCTGCGTGTCCGGAGCCTGTGCTCCGCAACGGGAGAGGCCACAACCGTGAGAGGCCCGCGTACCCCAAAAAAAAAAAAAAAAAGTAATTAAAAGTATTACATACTCATTGTAGAAAATGTGAAAAAGTATAGAAGAGTGTTTAAAAAATTACCTGTCACCTTCACATCCTAAAGATAATGACTGTTAAATATTCATGTATTTCTTTTCAGAGTTTCTGAGTTTTATATATGTTTTAGCTTGATTATCTAGCTTAATATTATTTTATGACCAATTCCCTATGGCATATGGTATTTTTCAAAATAAAATGACTTTAAAATATCTAATCACATGTATGTACCATAGCCTTACTTACAAATCCCCTACTGTTGGACTAATTAGAGTATTTCTAGTTCTTCATGTATACATAATTCTGTTATTAATACCCCTTTATATATATGACTTGATTCACAGCCTTAATTATTTAAAAAATAAGGATTGTATTAAGTTTACATATTGATTTAGGAAGGATTGATCTTTTTTATGACATTAAGTTTTCCCTTCCACGAATGTGCCCTCCTGTTTATTCAGTCATATATATATATTTTAAAATATTTATTTATTTGGCTGCTCTGGGTATTAGCTGTGGCATGCAGGATCTTCGTTACCACATGTGGGATCTTTAGTTGCAGCACGCGGGATCCCTAGCTGCGGCATGCAACATGTCAGAGAATCAACAAATGTAAATGAGAGAGGAAAAAATTACACTATCATGCAAAAGGGAATATAACTTCAGATACATGAGTGATTTTAAAAAACAAGAAACTATGTTATTTAACTTTAAGCCAATACATTTTAAAACGTAAGTTGAAAGGGAAAGTTCAGGAGAGTGATTACTTGTGAGAGTTATGTGGGTAACATAACTGGGGAGAAGTAGAAGGAGGACTCTAGTGTGTGTGTAATTTTTTATTTTTAAACTTAGTGGCAGGCAAATGGGCTCATTCTTTTTACCTTTCCATATATCTGAAAGTTTTAATAGTTATTTTTAGAGGAAGTACCAATATGAGGCTTACTGACTGAGTGCTGCCTATGTGAACCCTAGAGCAGAACTTACAAGATATTTTAAAGAATTATTTAATTAAATTAATAAATGTACACCAGCAATGTACACCCTGGCTGCATATTAGGGTCACTTGGGGAGCTGTATTTGTCATCTATTTTTGTATATCAAATTACCATAAAACTATCTCCTCGTTTCTGCAGGTCAGGAACCTGGGTTGGGCTTAGCTGGGTCCTTTGCTTCAGGGTCTTTCACAGGCTTCAGTCAAGGTGTCTGCCAGGGCTTTGGTCTCATCTGAAGGCCTGGTGGGGGAGGATCTGATTCCAGATGCACTCCCGTAATTGTTGGCAAGATTTAGTTCCTCATGGGCTGTTGGACTGAGGGCCTCCGTTCCTTGCTGGCTCTTGTCCAAAGGCCACACTCAGTTCCGTTCCAGTGGGCCTCTCCAGTCTGGCAGGTTGCTTCATCAAAGCATGCAAGCCAAGAAGGGAACCAAGAGAAAATGCCACATGGAAGTCACAGTCATTTATAACCTAATCATGTAAGTGACAGCCTGTCACTTTGGTTATATTCTATTTGTTAAAAGCATGCCACAAGGTCTAGGCTTTACTCAGGTGGAGGGGATTGATTAAACAAGGGCATGCTACCAGGAGAAGAGGATCACTGGGGACGATCTCAGATGCCTGCCTACCATAGGAGCTTTTAAAATAGGGATGCCAGAGCCACATTCTCAGAGATTCAGATTCGATTGATTGGACTTCATATTTAAAAAAAAACTCCCCAAGTGACTTTCATATGCATCCCGTGCTAAGACAAGAAATACATGAGCTCATCATGTAGCAAGGCCTTGAGAGCGAGCTCCTGTATCATAACTGAGGGCTCTCCTGGGACCATGAAGGCATTCTGGGATCTGCAGGCAGTTGTCATTAAAGCTGAACAAGATTCCCTCAAGCATTCAGAGAAGTTTGATTCCATTAAAATGTATCAAGGATTTGTGGCAAAAGAAGACGCGTATGAGGAAAAATTCTGTTAAAGTTGTCTAACATTTGAGCACTTCTAATATTCTTATTCCTAGACCCTCTGAGTCACTGTGGTTAGCCTTAAAACAGCCATGAGCCATAGGAATATCTGATCATTAGGTTTAGGCTTAAAACCTTTGGGCCCTGAAGTTAGCCGTGTCCTTGAACAACAGGTCATCTCCTCTACTCTGCCTGCAGTGAATTTGGATGTGTCAGATTCTCACAAAGCCAATCTCCCACTATCCTAATTAAGAGGGCATCTTAGGATACCCCACATTCTCAACTGCTGTTATCCAACCTATCATCAAGTCTTGTCTGTTCTACTCTTTCCCTGTCTCTCTCTTTCTCTTCTTTCTCCTATCTTACTCCAAGACGGCTTCCCAAACACCTGCCAATCAAATCAAGGTGTTCTTTCCTGGACAGTTCAGGTCTTGGCTGCTTCATTGGAATGCAGCAATCACTAAATTTTCATTGTTTCAAACAAATGTCCCCTTGATAGGAAATATTTGTAAATTATATCAATTTATATAAATTATATAAAATGTAATGTTTTCTTTGAGGAAAAAAAAAACCTCAGTGTTTTAAAAATTATTCACCTTCCCCAAAACACTGCCTTTCTGGACCACAGTAAAGCAAAGTTCTAGTGATGTCTCATAGGCCTACAGCATTTAAATGTAATCTCTTCTCATGGAAATAAATCCATTTGGAATCAAAAACTCCCAGGAAGAAAGCAAAGAGTCTGTGAGAGTAAATTTCCCCAGTGACTACTGGGCTGACAATACTGGGGAGAACCAGATTTGTTTTCAAGAGCATTTGTACACATTTGCCAGAAGGTTTAAAATCCTTATCTCTGGGGACTTCCCTGGTGGTGCAGTGGTTAAGAATCCGCCTGCCGGTGCAGAGGACACAGGTTCAATCCCTGATCCGGGAAGATCCTACATGCCGTGGAGCAACTAAGCCCACATGCCACAACTACTGCCTGCGCTCTACAGCCCGCAAGCCACAACTACTGAAGCTCGCGCACCTTAGACCCCGTGCACCACAACTACTGAGCCCGTGCACTCTAGGGCCTGCGTGCTGCAACTACTGAAGCCTGCATGCCTATAGCCCATGCTTCACAACAAGAGAAGCCACTGCAATGAGAAGCCCGCGCATTGCAACGAAGAGTACCCCCGCTCGCTGCAACTAGAGAAAGCCTGCGCCCAGCAACAAAGACCCAACACAGCCAAAAATAAATAAAATTTTAAAAAATGTTCATATGGAATCATTTTATAAAATAAAATAAAATCTTTATGTCTGTATTGGAGAGTGACAATGGCTTAAGAATATATATATATAGGACAAAGTGGACTGACTCATAATCCTTGATTTCCAGGTGTGTACATAAAGGAGTATAAAGGTTAGTTAATGACGTAATTGTAAGTACACTCTTTGGGTAATGTAGAAAAGAATTCAATGGTTTTATCAATACTATAACACTCCTTTGCTACCAAGTACTATTATAATAAGCCCTCGACTTCTTCTAACTAATCCGATTTAATTCGCATTCCATGGAAGTCTTTTAATTTTGTGAAAAATAGATGTTCAGGAAAGTTTCCCAAAGATGTGACTACAGATAGAGTTGACTCTAATATTCTCATGGAATCATTTGTAATAAAGTAGGAATCAGTAACCTATCATAGAACCAATTAATAAACCTGAAAGGAAAAAATACTAAATGCATAAATATCATTACCCTGTAAGCTGTAAAGGTAAATCCACTTGTGTACCCAGCACAAGCACCAAACGGTTCAGGCAGGACTGTGGCAATTACTGTGCTAAGCGCTAATGGACCACAGGCACCCCTGGAAAAGGCCCCAGGCCAACACTCTGGAAACCTGGAATCTCATTCACCACAAATTTACTGTGTAAATTTGTACAGGTCACTTGTTCCTTTCTTGTCTCTCAATTACTAAGCTATAGGTAAGGATCTACCTACACCCATAATAAGATTGTATCTGGGAGAACAGTGAGGAGTGCTATTCAAATGCAGGGTTTCTTTGGGGTGATAAATTATGATATAATGCATTCTATCTCTTTTTTTTTCAAGGTGAAAGAGAAAAAAACCTCACTGAGATATTAATTCTCCACTAATTTTAAAGTAAAATGAAAGGCAGAAAAATGTAGGGTCCACCTGTTAATTCAGAAATGGAAATATTTGGTTCCATTCTTTGTACTCAGCTATCTGGGCAAATGATGTGAGCACAGAATTTAAAACGAATGACGGATTCTTTGTAAAACAGAGTATTTGATTTATATAAATGAAGATGGCTGTCATGATAAGCCTCAACACTATCTGAAGTTGTAAGCAGTTCTTTTCTTACCTCTGGGATTATGACTAGACCAAATATTAAGCCAAAAAGGACGAGGTTAACTCCATACATCCATCGGAGAAAGATGAAATATGATGCCACTGAAGAACCAAAGTGACCTGAAGAGAGAAAGATGGTGGATGTAAGTGTTGCAGAAGGACATTAACATAAAGGAGGACTTTATGTGTGTGATGGATTCAATTTTCATGTCAGTCTGTGGAATATACATCCCTTTTCTTTTTCTAGATGAAAAAGAGGGCTTAACCGATGTGAAGAAGCACATCTTAAATTTTGGTCTGACTAGTCCAAAGTTCATCTTTTTTCTTTTCTTTTCTTTTTTTTTAAACATCTTTATTGGAGTATAATTGCTTTACAATGGTGTGTTAGTTTCTGCTTTCATCTCTTTCCTAGTACAACAGAACCTATAACATAACCTAATCAGTTAGTCAAGAACACAGTCCAAACCCTTGGAAAACCCTTCAGCAAACGAACTAAAAACAGTGACACCAAAATACTCACTTTCAATGTCCTTGATCTTCATTTCCCAGGGAATACATTGAGTCTTGAAATTATCAAAGTCTCTTTTAAACTTGACCCATTTCTGAAATTAAACAGGCAACACCCTCAGTTCATTAACAAGCTGCCTTGGGGCCTGGAGGGGAAGATGGAGGTGCATGTGGATGTTGACATGTTGACATGTGGGTGAGGCTGCCATGTTGGAGCTGTTGAGCCTAGGCTGTCAGAGGTGGATGCGCACATCTTCACTTTCCAAAGTCAGGTGTGAGTCAGAGAGAAGCAAGGGCAACACAATACTTTGCATTTGTCTATAGTGCTGATAAAAATTCAGGTTTGGACACTTTACATATGAACTTAGAAAGTCTGTGTATAATTTCTGATTTGGGGAATCAAATTGGCTTAGCAAACTCTGATACAACCTCCTTCATCTTAAACCAAAAATTCAAGAGAAAAAAGAAATTTTATAACTCTCATACCTACATTTGGCAGACAGCCAAGTGCCTTAATCTGATAGGAACTGTTGCTAAACTACAAGGCTGGTGGAAGTGGTAAGGAGATCTCAGCCTGTGGCTTCCCATTCTTCTCCTAGTGAAACATCAGCCTGTTTTGTTTTTTTTTTCCTAAAAGTAGCTGGGAAGGCATTATGCCCCTTTGCACGGTCTATTCCAGCTCTGACACTTTGTACCAATCAGAAACTTGAATAGCTGTCTGTCTGCTGGCTGCGTGAAAGTTTGTCAACTCTTCAAGGGGCTTCTCTCCAACATCCCCACCCCCTGGAAATAAATCCATTTGGAATGAAAGAAAACCAAAAACACCTCATAGAAAACAGCAGGCAAAGAGGAAGTAGGGAGAAAATCCTCAGATCAGTTTCTATTATTACAAAGGTCTCAAAAGAACTTATTCATGAAGGAAATGAGATTTTCCTTTGTAAATTCGCTAAAGGATAAAAGGGAAATTTTACCTGAAGGAATCAGACAAGCTTCCAAACCTGAAGGCTTTGACTATATCATGATTGGATAATTACTGTATAAGGAAGGAAACCACCTGTCAGAAGAGGGAAATGTTCACAGATGCCAAGGAGAAGAGGGGTTCATAAGCAAAAGATAGGTTGATAATAATGGCAAAGATCTCCCTAAGACAGGAAGGGATGTGGGGAATGGCAGATGGTGGACATGGACACCCCAACCCCATTGCTTCCTCTCCCTTCCCTAGTTCTGATTCTGTGCTCAAAAACCATCTTTGGCTTATTTGGCTTCTTATCTAGGTCTGTCTCTAAGGAAAGCATTTGCACATCACCTGGGCTGTGAAT
Organism: Neophocaena asiaeorientalis asiaeorientalis; assembly: GCF_003031525.2. Classification (NCBI taxonomy): domain Eukaryota; kingdom Metazoa; phylum Chordata; class Mammalia; order Artiodactyla; family Phocoenidae; genus Neophocaena; species Neophocaena asiaeorientalis. The sequence goes on from NW_020173068.1 coordinate 1,890,246, forward strand.
ATTTTGATTTCTATGGCAGTAATTTTTTTCATTGCAAATTAATAGATTGGAATTGGGATTATGGTTTAGTTTCCCATATAACTAACTGTACTATCAAAAATAAAAGACACTGGGCTTCCCTGGTGGCACAGTGGTTGAAAGTCCGCCTGCCGATGCAGGGGACACGGGTTCGTGCCCTGGTCCGAGAAGATCCCACATGTCGCAGAGTGGCTAGGCCTGTGAGCCATGGCCACTGAGCCTGCGCATCCAGAGCCTGTGCTCCGCAACGGGAGAGGCCACAACAGTGAGAGGCCCGCGTAACGCAAAAAAAAAAAATTTTTTTTTCAGTTCTTGCACCAGTTATTCCTCCTTGTAGATTAGTAATCTGGTATCTGGTTTTATATATCAGTCTCATAAGCTTTATTAATGTGAGTCCTCCCCCGAGAGACAGATCCCCTGTCAGGGTGCTGATAAAATCAGTATAAAATATAGCCTTGCAAGGCAGAGGACCAATGGAGTAATGAATGTTGTCAAGTGAGGCCCCTGGAGACATAGCCTGCCAGTTGGTCACTTGGCAACCACCTGACAGCCCCTCAAGGCTGTGGGCATCTTGGCCTGAAAAGGTGATGCCTGGGGGTGGGGGGCAGAGGCAGAGAGAGGCCTGGGAGAAGCTCTGCATTGAAGCTCTTTCCTTCATTGGTTTAGAGAATCAGAAAACTGAGCTTGGGTGTGGGCGGGAGAAGACTCCAACTCCCTTCCTCAGAGCTGTGTGAGATGGTAGCTGCCATCCTCAGACTGGGTTACTAGCTGTGCATGTCATCTTGCTAGTCAGCTGTATATAGGAAAAAAGATTTCAAACAGTGGTCGAACAAGACACAGGCACATCCTATCCATGGATGAAATCTGGATCTGAATAACTAAAGACAACCAGTGAAGCCTGAGAAGTAGTACGTCAAAACAAGGAAAAAGTGATGCCATTCTTTTAAATTTTTGGAAAGCATTTCCTCCAGGATACATAATTAAATTTTGAGAGATGGCTCAATATTCTTAGTAGGATACAAAAAATATGGCTTCTAGAGTACAGGTTAGCACTTAGAGAGTTAAAAAAGAATACAGGAGGGGAAATCCCTGGCGGTCCAGTGGTTAGGACTCTGCATTTGGTCGGGGAACTAAGATCCTGCAAGCTGCATGGCATGGCCGGGGGAAAAAAAAAAAAAGGTTACAGGTGAAGTATGGAAGGATTGATTACAAGGTTGCTAAAAGTTCAGTAATAGAATGAAAAGAAACATTACACTTTGAGACAGAAGAAAATTGATCCAATGATATTGAGAATAAACCTGAGAAATTTTTGAGAATGCAAAGAGAGAGAAAGCAAAGAATTAAAAACCATGAAAGAAAGTAAATACAAAGAATGGAGAGTTGGCAGCCATCCTTCTGCTAACAAAGAAGCTAGAACTGTTTGAATAGAAACACGCTTGAATAGACCATTTATCAGGTATATGTGAAGAACACATTCCTTAATTGGGAAAAAAGTTCTGAGTGTGCAGTTGTTAAGTGGTAAATGGTTTTTAGATAAAATTAATAAACGACCCATAGATAGTTGTCAGGCAACTATAACTGAAAAGGAAGAAAAAAACAAAATTAGGAATAAAAGAGATTAAAACTCAACATATGTAAAATGTAATGACAAAAATTATGGGACTACCTATATGTAACTTTCTGTTAATACATATGAAAATCTTAATGAAATGATCAAATTTGGGGAAGATGGTTTATGGCCCTAAGAAATGGCCCCAAGAAAAAGTTAAAACTTGACTACACCAATTGGAAAAACATTAAAAAATTATCAAGATATTCTATAAAATGCTTCCTGATCTGTACAGTTTTAAGGGTGTCATCTTTCAAATTTCCAAAAAAATGAATGAGCTGTACAAACTGATTTACAGCATAAAAAGGAGGTGAGGCTATTCGTTTAATATTATAAAGCAAGTGCAGCGCTAATATTAAAATATGCCAAGATAGTGTACGTGCACGTATGTACACACATAAATTCAAATCAATCTTATGAGAATTTATGTAAAAATTATAAATAAAATACTTGAAAAATCAGATGTGCCTGATAAAAGTAAGTTTATGAACAGAAGGGAAAGGTATTTAATAAAATCTAACATCTATTTCCAATAAAATGGAAGTCATTAAACTAGAAATAAAAGGATAATTTCTTATTGGGAGAAAGAAAATCTATTTCAAGGCAACAACTCCCATCAACTTAGTGTGAAACAGTAGAGCCATTTTCATTAAAGTAATGGAAAAGCAAAGAGATCTATTATGACCATCATCAACTGAAACTATTCTAGGATTGCTAACCCGCACTTTAGGACAGAAATGATTTAGAAGTACCCAAGAAAAACACCTTTACATACACAATCAGATGAAAATGATTAGAACTAATAAGGGAGCACAACAGGGGAAACAGATTAAAAAATTAATATTCAAGGCTTCCCTGGTGGCGCAGTGGTTGAGGGTCCGCCTGCCGATGCAGGGGACGCGGGTTCGTGCCCTGGTCCGGGAAGATCCCACATGCCGCGGAGCGGCTGGGCCCGTGAGCCATGGCCACTGGGCCTGCACGTCCGGAGCCTGTGCTCCGCAACGGGAGAGGCCGCAGCCGTGAGAGGCCCAATGTACCGCAAAAAAAAAAAAAAAAAAATTAATATTCAAATACGTAGCTTTCCTACATACCAGGAATCTCTAGTTATTAAATAAATGGAAAAATGATTCCATTCACAAAAGCAACCAAAACATAAATTTTGTAGAAATAACATATGACATGGAAAAGATCTATATGAAGAAAATGACAAACTTTGCTGAAGGTTGTAAAACTAAGGCTCGAGAAATGTATGGTATTCTTAGATGTAAAGACTAAATATTGTACAGATAAATCTTCCCAAATTAAATCAAGGATTTAAAAAAATTTCCAATCAAAATCTCAATGGGTTATACTGGAACTGGGCAAAGTGATTTTAAAAATGCATGTGGAAAAAAATAATGCAAACAAAACAAAACAAAATGCATATGGAAACATAGGCAAGACTGGCCAAAACATTTCTGAGAAAGAAAGGTAAAAGGAGGAAGCCCTATGAGCCATTAGAATTAATCAATAGCTGAAATGATGAATTCAAATAAAAGCTCCAAAAAAGGCCCTATACAAGAAATAAGTGGATGAAAATGATAGTTTTTTAGATCAGTAGGTAAAGGAAGAATACTTCCATAAGTTCCACATTAAATATCCAATTAGAGATCATTACCCTAGCCTGAATCAGAAGCTCAGGTTATGGCATAACTCAATAAACCAGAGCTGCCCCCAATGCCCCATCGACACTACTGTTGTCCTTCTGTATGACCCTGATTACACCATGGCCCTCTGGGTCTCCACCAAATCAAAGTCTTGATTTTGGGGTTTGGAAAATAAGATCCCAGTGGATTCAACATCATTAATTCTGTGAGTTTAGTTCTTCACTGGAGAGAAAACAAGTCTCAAGTATACTGAAGCCCTCACAGATAAGTAGAGAGAAATGGACAGGATACGGTGGGTTTCCATTCCTGGATAAATTGGAATGGTTGACTGGACCTCACGCTCAGGATTCTGGGGGAGGTGTACACAAATGGTGAGGCTGGGCAGGCACTGTGATGGTCACCCAGATTCAGGAGTTGAGCAAGTCCCCCCACAGGTTTGCACCTCTGCACCACACACCTTAGCCATCAGCATCCTATAGGCGTAGAGTCGCTTGCCTTTCCCCTTTCCCAAGGCTCCTTCATACTTCTCCACAAATTCTTGGGCCTCCCTGGTTAGCGGGGGGGAAAAAGGCAGAAATTCAATTAACGCCCAAGCAAAAGAAATCTGAACTATGAGGGTGTATATGTGGCTGAAAGCCTTAAGTGTTTTATAACCCTAGTTAGAATGCAAGTTCCACGAAGGCAGGGCATTTTGTCTGTTTTGTCCACTGAAGTTTCCCAAATGCCAAGAATAGTGACTGGAACGTGGTAGGTACCAGTAGGCAGAATTTTGGCTCTCATGACCTTTGCCCCTTGGTGAACGGCACAAAGGATTCTGCAGATGTAATTAAGATTACTGACTTGAAACCAGGGAGATTACCTTGGATGTCTGGAAGGGCCCAATGTAATCATGTGAGCCCTTAGAAAAAGAAGAGTAAGGCACAGAAGAGTCAGAGAGAGATGCAGCAAAAGGGGAAATCAGAGAAATTAGAAGCAAGAGAATTCTCCACCCTTTGTTGCTGGGGCCCCTCTGGAGGATGCCACACTGGAAAGCAAGAGAAGGAAATGAATTTCTATCAAAAGTCAGGGAACCTGGAAGAGGACCTCAAGTCCCAGGTGGGAGGGAACCACAGCCCCGCTGATACCTTGATTTTAACCTGGTGAAACCCTGAGCAGAGAATCCAGCCACACCATGTTGGACTTCTGACCAACAGAATTGTGAGCTAATAAATGAGTATTGTCTTAAACTATTAAGCTTGTTGTAATTTGTTAGAGCAGCAATAAAAAAACCAGTACAGCATTCAGTATGTATTTGTGGAGTGAATGAACGCTGGATGAGTGAGTGAACATCCAAGGAAGACGACACGGGAAACACAGGGATGGGTTTGTCTGTTAAATATTCTGGGTGGTGTGCTGGAGCTGGTGAGGGCTGGCTTCTGAGAACCAATTGTTAAATATTCTGGAACTTGGACAACAAATTATTAAACTGTTGGTAGCTTGAAATCGGCCATGGTGGGAGTATTTAGACTATGGAATTCAGCAAGTGCTCCAAATCAGGGTTCCCCCATCCATCCCCCCACAGAAACAGTTTATCAGGAACCACTGGATAAACCCACACAAGTAGATGAAGAATGAAATCCATCTCAGGGTGGGTAGAAGAAGACATTGGGTCCTGTGTGTCTGGCTGCTGTTGTTACAGCGCCCCCTTCTGGCAACACAACCTACACCACCTCCAAAGTGCAAACACAGGTAGTTGACACCTGTTAAAGTTACATTCTAACCTGGGGTTAACTCCAAGGTTGGTTTTATTAGGATGTCTCAATGATGTCCTAATGTTAATGAGGCCAACTGTCTAGCTTCTGAGTCCAGGGTCAAAAGCTGGATTGTATGGGATTAAGACTTCTTTATGGGGTCAGCCCCTGTTTTCTCCCTAGGCAGCACTCATTCTGGCAGTGAGCTATCTGTGACTACCAACAACTCCAAGACACCAAAGAATGTTTTCATGAAATTCATATTTTTGTCCTCTTCCTATATCTTATGAGTGGGTAGAGACTCCTAAGCATTTGAGGTTTGTGAATTTAAATGTGATAACTAGTAAGATTTGAAGACTTCTGATAAAAATTCTCAAAAGTAAAGGCCAGCTCATGCCTGAGCCATTGAGCCTGGCACCAAATGCTTCTCTTCTCAATGTCCAGACTGTGTCCAGATGCCCAGAGAGCCCTCAGGAGAACAGAGGGCCCTGCCCAGCGCTGGGTGCAAATTCTGAGGACCATTCACTGCAAAGAGAACAACTGGTCTAACAGTTTTGATGGACACAGCAAGCTTTTTTGGATCCACTGAAAGTATATAAATAATCACAACTAACATTTTTACAGCAAACCCCTTTAAACATGTCATACGTGATCAGTGTTCTTCTTACTAGAGATAGTAGTTGGTTTATGGAAATACTGGCTCTTGCACTGCACTTCCCAACTGTTGCAAATCTTACTTCTTCCCCTCCCCTACAACAGTTTTGCACATCTTACTTTTTTTGTTGTTTTGGCTGTGCCACATGCCTTGCAGGATCTTAGTTCCACAACCAGGGATTGAACCTGCACCCTCGGCAGTGAAAGTGTGGAGGCCTAACCACTGGACCGCCAGGGAATTAATTCCCTGAAAATCTTACTTCTGTAGGGTGCTTCTGTCCCCTGCTTGTCGCCTCCTTTCAAATGGGGAACTTTCTGCAAGCTCATCTCTCCTCTTCCTCAAACCAGATGGTGTGTGGTAAATGAAGTAAAAAGGCAAAAGAAGAGAGATCCTTTGCTTTGTGGAAACTTCTAGGGGCCTGGATCTCAAGGTCACTTTTGGCAGGTGATTAGCAACCCCTCAGGTCCCTCCAACACTCAGGAGAGGAGGAAGCCATTGAGGCAAGGCTCTCCTGGGCAGCCATCCACAGCAGAAGACAGCACTTCAGCAGCCCCTCACATTGCCCTAGAAAGACCCTCCTTGTCGATAAAGGGGCCCAAATAACAGTTTGGAAGACACAGTCAGGGTGGCCAGCAATTACTGCCAGGAGAGAAGGGGTGTATTGTGTGGCTTTAGTGCCAGAGAGAGCCAGGCAGGATTCTGTGCCTCTCAGGGTGGCAGTTCTCATCTAGAAATGGGGACAATGTTATGAGACTTAAACGTGTGGATGCATGCCATGTAAGCACAGCAATTTCATTTATCAGGCAGTCACCCTTCTCCTTCTGGGGAAACAGCAGCTCCTGGAGTGGGCAGCTGATAGGATTCTTTCCTAGCCCAGGGGGCTGCTGTGAGGAGACTTCTGTTCCCCAGGGGTCTGGACAAGGGGCACAGCAATGCCACCTTCCACAATGAGAATACTCTGAAGTTGATCCAAAGCATCTCTCAGAGACTACATATTTCCAAAAACTACCCCCTGGTGAAGGAGTTCAGGTTCAAAATCACACTTAATTTTGAGATGCAGAGGTATAAATAGACACAGGGCAGCCTGCATTTGATGGCATCCTTACAGAGCTTTGCCGTCCCGTGCAGAACGTTGGGAGAATGTATCAGCCAGCCTGAAATCCAGAAGACAACCAGACAAAGGTAGGGAATACAGGTGGCCAGAGGGAGGTGGCTAGAGGTTGGAGGTGGTCAAGAGGTTGAAGGTGATCTGGGCTATGTTGGTTTGGTGTCTCCCTTTGTCCCTAAGCAATTTTTATTTTTCAGTTATGGAGACAAAGATCAAACAGAGGCTGAGCTCACTCTAAGTGGAAATTCAGATGAGTCAGGTGATGGCATCTGTTCTAGAGGTGTCACTGAATCAATTTAAGGGCAGTTGAGTTTAACCAAGCATGCCTGGCTTCCCATATGTGGTGGTTTTAAACTATGTCAGCAAATTATTTGACATTCCTCCCTTTAAAATGTAGAACTGGGGAGTTCCCTGGCTGTTCAGTGGTTAAGGACTCTGCGTGTTCACTGCTGAGGGCCTGGGTTCAATACCTGGCGGGGGAACTAAGACCCCACAAGACAAGTGGCGCAGCCAAAAAAAAAAGGAATTGAATTCTCCTCCACTTGAATGCAGGGCAGACTTCGCGATGTGCTTCCAATGAATAGAAAGTGGTAGAAGTGACAGTTTATGACTTCTGAGACTAGGACATAAAAGGTATTGTGACTTCCCCCTTGAAATCCCCCTCTTCTGTGGGAAGCCAGCTGCCATGTTATGAGGACAATGAAGCAGCCTGTGGAGAGGCCTGTATGGAGAGAAACTGAGGCCCTTACTAACAAACAGAACCAACTTGTCATCCATTTGTGTGAGCAACCTTGGAAGTGGATTCACCAGCCCCAGTCATCTGAAGCCTGAAGCCCTGACCAACACCTTGACTCAACCTTATGAGAGACTCCAAGTCATAACTGACCAGCTAAGCTGCTCCTGAATTTCTGACCGACAGGAGATAATAAATGTTTATTATTGTTTTAAACTACTAAGTTTTGGGGTAATTTATTACGTAGCACTGGAAAATTAATACTCTGTAGAATCCAAACCACTGATCTCTTTGGTGCATATACATTTAGGATTGTCCTGTTTGCTTGGTGGATTGACCCTTTTATCATTATATAGTGTCCCTCTATGTCCTTGGTAATTTTCTTTATTCTGAAATTGACTTTGTCTGGTATTTTGTAAATAGTTTCTCCTGCTATCTTTTGATTAACGTTTGCATGGTATATTTTCTTCCACACTTTACTCTCAACATATGATATATTTAAACTGAGTTTCTTATAGACTGCATGTAGTTGGGTCATCTTTTATTTTTTTAAATTAATTAATTTATTTAAATAAATTTATCTATTTTATTTTTATTTTTGGCTGTGTTGGGTCTTCGTTGCTGTACATGGGCTTTCTCTAGTTGTGGCAAGTGGGAGCTACTCTTTGTTGCAATGCGTGGGCTTCTCATTGCAGCAGCTTCTCTTGTTGCGGAGCACGGGCTCTAGGTATGTGGGCTTCGGTAGTTGTGGCATGTGGGCTCAGTAGTTATGGCTCGCAGGCTCTAGAGCGCAGGCTCAGTAGTCATGGGTCACAGGCTCTAGAGCGCAGGCTCAGTAGTTGTGGCACATGGGCTTAGTTGCTCCACAGCATGTGGGATCTTCCCAGACCAGGGCTCGAACCCGTGTACCCTGCATTGGCAGGAGGATTCTTAACACTGCGCCACCAGGGAAGCCCTGGGTCATCTTTTAAATCCAGTCTGCCAATCTCTGTCTTTTAACTGATGTATTTAGACCACTAACCTGTAATGTAATTATTTATATATTACAGTTTAAATACATCGTTTTATTTCTTGTTTTCTGTTTATTGTTTTTCATTTCTGCTTTCCTTTTTCCCTGTCTTCCTGAATATTTTTTAGGATTCCATTTTGTTTTACCTACAGTGTTTTTGAGTATATCGATTTGTATAGCCTTCTCAATAGTTGCTCTAGGTATTACTATATGTCTATCTCTATCTGCCATCCGTCTATCTGTTATCTATCTATCTATCTACCTAGCTAGCTAGCTAGCTAGCTATCTCTATGTATTATCAAAATCCACTGGTGCATTTTACTATTTAGAATGAAGTATAGAATCTTATTTCTCTTTATGTCCCTTTATCCTCCCCTTTATAATTGTCTTAACTATTTCATCTGCATTATTGAGAACCACATTAGGTGGTGTTTTAATTTTTTTTTTTTTTTGCGGTACGCGGGCCTCTCACTGTTGTGGCCTCTCCCGTTGTGGAGCACAGGCTCTGGACGCGCAGGCTCAGCAGCCATGGCTCATGGGCCCAGCCGCTCTGCGGCATGTGGGATCTTCCTGGACCGGGGCACGAACCCGTGTCCCCTGCATTGGCAGGCGGACTCTCAACCACTACGCCACCAGGGAAGCCCTAGGTGGTGTTTTAATTTTTGCTTCAACTGTCAAACATAATTTTAAAAATCAAGAGGAGAAGGAAAATCCATGGTATTTTCCAAGATTTTTGCTCTCACTATGTTCTTCCTTCCTGATGTTCCAAGATTCCTTCTTTTACCATTTCCTTTATGTTTAGAGAACTTCCTTTAGTTATACTTTACGGTAGGTCTTCTGGTGACATATCCTTTTAGTTTTCCTTCATCTCAGAATGTCTTGATTTCTCCTTTATATTTTTATTTTTTTTTTTTTTTTTTTTCCGTTTGCGGGCCTCTCACTGTTGTGGCCTCTCCCGTTGCGGAGCACAGGTTTCGGACGCGCAGGCTCAGCGGCCATGGCTCACGGGCCCAGCCGCTCTGTGGCATGTAGGATCTTCCCAGACCGGGGCACGAACCCGTTTCCCCTGCATCGGCAGGCGGACTCTCAACCACTGCGCCACCAGGGAAGCCCCGACAATTCTTTTCATTTAGCACTTGAAGAATCTTTATGTCACCTCCTCTGTCCTCCATAGTTTCTGATGAGAAATTTGCTGTCATTCTAATTGTTTGGCCTTTATAGTAATGCATTGTTTCTCTCTGACTGTTATAAGTATTCAGAAGTTTGACCATGATGTGTATCGGCATGGATTACTCTGGATTTATCTTGTTGGGGTTTTGTTTATCTTCTTGAATCTGTAAGTTTTGCCAAATTTGAGAAATTTTCAGTCATTATATCTTTGAAGACTTTTTCAGTCCCACCCTCTTTCTCTTCTTTTGAGACTCTATTTTCTTCTTTCATCATCTAGGGATTTGGAGGAGACACTAATGTTAGATCATTTATAATAATCCTACATGTCCCTGAGGCTCTGTTCACTTTTTTCCCCAGACCATTTTCTCTCTATTGTTCAGGTTGATTTGTCTTGTTCTACCTTCACTTTCACTGATTCTCTACTCAGTTCTCTCCATTCTGCTGTTGAGCCCATTCATTGAGTTTTAAAAAACTTTAGTTACTATATTTTCTACTTCTAAAATTTCCACTTGTTCTTCTTTATATCCTCTATTCATTTTCTGAGACTTTCTATTTCTTCATTTGTTTCATGTGTTCATAATTGCTCACTGAAACATTTTTATGATGGTTTCTTTAAAATCTTTGTCAGATAATTCTAACATATATGTCCTCTTGATGTTAGCATCTGTTGATTACCTTTTATCATTCAAGTTTGAGATCTTCCTCATTCTTGGTATGATGACTGAGTTTTCAACTGAAGCCTGGAATTTGAGATATTATGTTATGAGACTCTGGATCTTATTTAAATCTTGTGTTTTAGCAGGCCTCCTCTGACACTGCTCCAGTAGGTGAAGGGGGATGCTGCCTGCTTACTTCTAGGCGGAAGTCCAGATTATTCACTTGGCCTCCTTTGATACCTGGGGCTGGGCTGGAGCTCCTTGTTACTGCTGAGCAGGGATGGGAGTTCAGGCTCCCACAAGCCTTCCACTCATATCCTCCTGGCTTGAAGAGATACCTTGTTACTTCCAGGTGGTGGTGAAATTTCAGACTCCCCATGTAGTCTCCACTGACACCCCAGGGAGAGGGAGGGCTCATTACACTGCCCAGGGGGGATGAGAGTCCCTGCTCCTCACTTGGCCTTCTCTGACATTTGATGGGGGTGTTAGGGGCACCATGTTACAGCCTGGCAAGGGAGGAAATGTAAGCTTCTCCACTTGGCTTTTGCTGCCAGGGCTGGGGCTACAGCTGCTCATTTGTTTATGGTGTTTGGCTGGAGTAGGGTTGTTATTGTTTACAAGTCTTCTGTCTTGCCAGGCTGTCCCTTTTCTGGTCCTTTGGCTGGAGACAGCAGACTTTTCTTGAGGTGTTTTTTGTGTAACTGTCAGTGTTTGGGGGCAGCCAGCTTCTCCAATATCCAGTCTGGATGTACAGGCAAAAAGGAAAATTGGAACTCAATGCTCTGTCATTCATTTGACCCTGAGGTCCTTAGCCAGTCTGCCTTTCTTCTCTCCACCTTTCTGAGTCTCTTATGTTTGCTTTACACATAATATCCAGGGTTTCAGTTGTACTTAGTGGGAAGACTATGGAGAAGTATATCTACTCCATCTTCCTAGAAGTGGAATTCTTCAGATCTCACTTTGGGTAATTTTCTAACACATTAGGTTTCTGACAAAGCTGAGTGACATACCTGATTAATTCTATGATTAGAGCAAACATCCCTGACTCATGAGCACTAGAAACTCTTTTTCCAACATCACAGCCTGCCTCGTGTCATTATTAATGATGTGCGTTAATGATGTCTTCTCTGATTCATCTTTGTTCCCCATCCTCATCTCTCAGGGTTCAGCACAGTGTCTGGAACAAGATGTTCGAGCTTTAATAGCAATAACTACTATCTATGAATTGCATATTATATGCTGGGTACTTAAATATTTTTTATTTGTCAGAACAACTCTGCAGGTAGATATTACTATTCCTACTTTACAAAAGAGAGCTGTGAGGCTCAGAGAGGTTAAGGGAAGGAATCCAGCCTGAGGGGATTGAATAGCCAGTCAAACCACACAGATATGGTAGAGGTGTGAAGGCAGGCTTGCCCCAATTCACTGCTGTTGCTCTTTATGCCTTTCCATCCTTCTTTGATTGTCTACAACAACTATGCCAGCTGCCTGAGTGGGCCAGAGACTGGGGTCCCCACACCATTACTTCTAAAAAAAGATGTAGTCTGGGCATGCTATCTGCAGATCTGCAATTGAAGACTTTACTGCCAGAAGAGGAAATCATACAGGAGGCAAAGGAGTGTATTCTAGAATGTCTAGTAATCCTAGAGAAGCAGTTACAATTTAAGAGTGCAAGTTCTGGAGCCAGAATTCCTGAGTTCAAATTCTGGCCAGACCACTAAACTCACTGTTTAGCCTTGGACAAATTACTAGATTGCTCTGTGTCTCAGTTTGCTCATCAGTAAAATGGGGGCAATAATAATGGTACTTACATCAAAGGGTGATTATGAAGATTAAATGAATTGTTACACACCCAGCGCTCAGAACAGTGCCTGGCACATAGGGAGCACTCAGCAAATGTTGGCAATATATTAAAAAAAAGAATATTAAAAGATGAATAAGAAACAGCTCTGCAAACAAGAGCATCCAGTCAAGTGAGGGCCTTAGGGGTCAGAGAGGCCGTAACTAACTCACCCTGAATGCAGGGAGGGGCAATGGGGACTTCCCTGCAGAGGGGACACCTGGCCTGAGTCTCAGAGTGTAGGAACTAGCCAGGTGGGAGGGCAGAGGCACCAGTGGAGCTGAGACCCAGAGGCTGGAGAGCCTGAGCCTGGGATAAGGAGTCTTGCAAGAGGGAAAAGGAGGGGAGACCTGCTCCAGTGGGAGAGACAAGTCTTTTCAGCTTCTAGGGCCTTAGCCACTTCCCACCCCCACCAAGAGCAGGAACTCTGCCACCAGGCCTGGAGGAGATGCAGACTTCTCCTCAGGGCAGCTGAATGGCCCTCAGGGATTTTCATGGTCCCTGAGACTTCCAGCCAGCTGGAGATCTCATTTCCACAAGCATCAATGTTGCTTTTTTTCCACTGTTAATAAAAGATGTGTTCCGGTGACACCTGAGTTGGAGTGAGGTTCTGTTAGACTGACAGATGGAAGGAGGAAGAACTCGGCTCTGGGGGAGCAGGGAGAAGAGACTCAGAAAAAGGGAGGTGGGAAGGCAGACAGCCTGCTGCCTGAAGCTGTAGCTACTGCCCAAACTGTCGCCACCATTCACCTGTGATGACTTAAATTTAAATAAATTAAAATAAAACAGAAATTCAGTTTCTCAGTTGCACTGACTACTTTTCAAGCGCTCACTAGTTTCATGTGACTGAAGGCTACTCTATTAGCGCAGATTTAGAACATTTCCATCATCCCAGAAAGTTCTGTTGGTCAGCACTGGCCTGGAGGCACCGCAGGGAGGCATTTCTTCCCTGCAGCTGAGTTGTAGACAACGTAATAATTTGCAAAACCGTGGAGTAAGCTCTGTTTACCAGGCTCCTTCCTAGTCAGGGTTTGCACAGCCAGCATCTTTGCTGTGCCTCTGAGACACAGTAAGGCTGAATGTCAAAATATGTCTGCCAGGGCTTCCCTGGTGGTGCAGTGGTTGAGAGTCCGCCTGCTGATGCAGGGGACACGGGTTCGTGCCCCAGTCTGGGAAGATCCCACATGCCGCGGAGCGGCTGGGCCCATGAGCCATGGCCACTGAGCCTGCACGTTCGGAGCCTGTGCTCCACAACGGGAGAGGCCACAACAGTGAGAAGCCTGCGTACCGCAACAAAAAAAAAAAAAAAAAAAAAAAAAAAAAGCCAAACTGTTCTATGTGATAAGGGGCGAGGCATTTGACTTGAGCAATGAGGAAAATCAGGTGTGAGAGGAACCAGGGAAAATGGCTTCTTATACAGAGGGAAGGAGGGAGTCATTCCAGTCTTGTGGCAGAAAGACTGAGGTGGGACTTGGGGGAAGATGGTAACACTGAATGGGATTTTTTCAGGAAAAACGTCCTGCTCTTCTCTCAAAACTTCAGCAGAGAGTCAAGAGCCATAAAATGCATGGTGGGCTGGCTCGTCATGTGGAAACCAGGGAAATAGTCGAGTTGCAAATAGAAGTCAGGGGCGTGGGCACCAGGCCACGCAATATTCATGGAACCTCACTGCAAGCTTGGCCCTGTGTTAGGCATTTGGACACAAGTGTAGCTAAGACAGCCCCTCCACCTGCTCTCCACACTGCAAGGGTGAGTGTGTGACACGGGGAGAGATTCTAGTGCTTAGGGAACACAAAAGAGGTCTGCACTTGTTGAGATGGGGGTCATGGAAAGTCCCCCCCACCCCCAAGGAAGGCGTGTCTTTTTGGTTGTGAAGGAGGCATGGAAGCCACCAGATGTGGCGCGGGACAGAGAGGTGACCCTCCAGGGGGGTGCGTAGCCAGAGGGCCACGATCCTCCTTGGCTTCCGCCAGGCCCCGCTCGGTGCTGGCCAACAGCAGGGCCCGATGGCCAGTAGCGTGCTGGGGATGAGGTGACCAAAGCAGGGTGGGAGGGTGAACCCCCCTTCTTGTTGAGCTCCCTTGGAGTGGAGAGGAGGAAGGGACTCCTGCACCCATCAGAGGAGCTGAGCCTTCTGGACGGGGAGGGCCCTGGCCGACCACCACTGCTCACCTGAGCCCCGCCAGCTTCCTCGCCATGGGCCAGGGCTTGGTCCGCATGGTGGCGATGAGCTTCTTCTTGTCTTCCACCTGCTCCAGAATCTGGGCCAGTTCCTCCTCAGACAGAGACTCCCCACCGGAGGTGCTGGAGGCCAAGGAGGATGACCTGGAGCAGAGGTGGGGTGGAGCAGAGGGGAGTGAGGAGGAGGCCGGGGTCCTCAGGGGCACTGTGGGATGTGAGGGGCCCACCCAAGATGCCCCCAGCTCCCGCCCACACAGGCCTGCCCCGCTCAGAGCCCTCCGCGACTCCCCCCACCTGGAAGAGGAGGCCACTTCTCCTCCTGGAGGCCAGGGCCCCTCGCGGGCTGCCTCCTCAAGCTCCATGCCCCTGAGTCCCCCCCACGCTGCACACCCTCGCTCATGCAGGGCTGCCCAATGGGAATATAATGTGAACCATGTATTGTAATGTTAAGTTTTCTAGTAGCTATATTAGTATGATAAACAGACATGGACATATTAATTTTAATAATACATTTCATTTAACCCAGTATATGAAAAATTTATAATTACAGTAATGTAATCGGTGTAAAAATTATTAATGAGACATTTTACATTCTTTTTGTACTGTCTTCAAAACCCAGGGTTCATCTTGTACTCACTGTGGATGTCAATTCAGGCACAAAATTTTCATTGAACATATTTAATCTATACTTGGATTTCATAAAATTTAGTTGAAAAAGTAGATTTACATATCCAAATTTTTAGACATACTTAAAAGTTTCCTTGTAAATGAATAAAGTAACATAATATCATTTTCCTTTGATGTTCACATCTGCACTGACAAAATTAGTTTGTCTTTTTTTTTTTCCCCAGAAGAAATGCTTTGGCTTCAGAGTTAAATCAACTTCAAAACTACATCTGGGGCTTCCCTGGTGGCGCAGTGGTTGAGAGTTCCGCCTGCCGATGCAGGGGACACGGGTTCGTGCCGCGGTCCGGGAAGATCCCACATGTCGCAGAGCGGCTGGACCTGTGGGCCATGGCTGCTGAGCCTGCGCGTCCGGAGCCTGTGCTCCGCAACGGGAGAGGCCACAACAGTGAGAGGCCTGCGTACCACAAAAAAAACACAGAGAACAAAAAACAAAACTACGTCTGTTTGTCCAAGTTAAGTAAATTTTTTAACTCAGTGGTATTAACATCAGATTAAAATTAAATTGGATTAAAAATTCAGTTCCTCAGTCACACCAACCACATTTCAAATGCCTAGCATGTGGCTAGTGGCTATTGTATGGAACAGCACAACTGCAGAGACCTTCCAGCTGGAGGGTGTGATGACCCTCACCATCTCACAGACAAGACTGTGTGCTCACCTGCCACAAAATCCAAGTTCTTGTCTGTGCTACTCACAGCCTCCTTCACTCATAAAAACAGTGACTCTCAGCTGAGATGGCAGCAGCTGACGGGGTGAGGGAGGGGCTGGAGAAGTGTTCTGCCTGTGCAGCCTTTTTAGCACGTTTGATAAATGGAAATATCAGGATGTGGGCTTGGGTTACCACATGTTTTAGAGACAGTTTGCCTCTGTGAGTTTAGCTTCTGATCAACACCTAAGGAGCAAGGAGAGGTCACAGGAATAAGGTGGAGAAGGAGGGGACCCTAGCTCTTAAATGCTGGAAAGCCTAGAGCACAGGGACCTTTTGCCTTATCTCACCCCCCTGCCCCCCAGGATATCTGCCTTTGAGTCTTTGCATAAGTTGTTCCCTCAGTTTGGGTGGTGGTAGGGGGGTGGGACATTCAGTCATTGCTTGTTCAAATTCCACCTGGGCTTTAAAGTCTTAATGAAATATTTACCTTCTTCGTGGAGGAACCGCAGCCTCCCAGCAACATGCTCTTCATCAAATCCTTTCTTGCAAACATATTGCCTTCTGCTTTGTGTTGTGATAGCTGATGCCCATGTCCTACCTCCCCTGCTAGACTGTCAGTTTCTGAGGAACAGGACTGGATATTTTTCATCTCTCTATGCCCTGCCATGGCACTCAGCTGAAAATGGCACAAATGAGTCCTTGTCTGCATCCCCTACTTTGCATCTGCCACCCAGACAGGATGGGACCGCCTCCTTCTAAAGTTCTGGACACTCTGGGGCCCGTCAATGATGCATTCAAATTCTCTCTAAGTTGCTAAGGACACCATGCACCCTTTACTCTGTTAGCTCAGGTCTAGGGACAACCAGACAGTAGATGAAAGCCCTAACTGAGCCAGGGATGGCTGGCAGGGGTGACAGAAGAAATCAGTGGCCCCTGTTGTGGGCCTTAATTTCCTCTGTAAAGTTGGAGATGTACAGTGGAACACCTGAGTGAGGGTGTGGGCAAGGAAGGTTTATTAGAAACCATTGGAAGGAGCATCAGTTCTTTGCCATAGTCCTGGTATCTCTGTTTCCAAAGCCTCCCAGCCCATTATCAATGGGGATTCTTAAAACATCCTGAGAAGTGATGCAAAGTAAAGTAGAAGAGGGAGGCAAAGAGAGGGAGATGTCCCATCAAAATTGGTAGCAAAAAATGACAGTAAAATCCCAACTTGCTGATTCCATAAACTGGCTCTACCCACTAACCCCCGTATGCAGATGCTAATGGAACAAAGGAAACACAGCAAGTAAACCAAACCCCCAAATCCTAGAATTTCAGAGCTGGTAGAACTTTTGAAGTTCTTCTAGATCAAAGCCACATTTCACAGAAGAGGACACAAGTCACCTTAGGAAATGGTGTGCTTAAGCCCTGGAATGGCTCCTAAATCCAATTTTGTTAATTTCTCTCAGGTCCTCATCAAGAGCTGTGGTGAGTCACCAGCTGAAATTGAGGAGAATTGGGATCTTTTCTCACCCTGCTGCCGTATCATCTCCCCACTCAGAGCTCCACTTGCACCTGCGCTCCAGGAGGGCTTTGAGTGGAGAGTGTGCAGTGGCCCCTCAACCTGGGATGGCTGTGACCCTCATCCCGGTTCCGCCCCCAACCGCGAAGAGCTTGGCAGGGGCAAAGGCAGGGACTAAGAAAAGAGAGCAGGGGCCACGCCCGTTTATGGGAGAGAATGAGGGGGGAAGAAGACACCTGGCCCTTATCAAGGGAGGAAGCAGGGCTGGAAGGAGAGGGAGAGCGCGGATTGAAGCGCGCCTGAAACCCCGTCACAACACACCTGTGTTTCTTCAGCTGCTTCCACATCTCCTCCTTCCTCGGCACCTCCTTTTCCTTCTTTGGAGGTGCTCGGTGCTCCCTGAGGGAAGCTCTCTCGTCCCTCTTCCTCCTTCCTCCGCAGGTCTTCTCTGCCGAGCCTCGCTCCGGTTCCCCCAGCTGCTCTCTGCGTCCCCTGCGCTCTGCCTGCTTCCTCCGGGGAGACCCCGACCCCGGGCTGCCCCCGGCCCGCTCCTTCTGGCCAGGCGGGGCTCGGCGCCTGCCCGGCGCGTTCTCGGCTTTGTGAGTCCGCTTCCTCGAGGGTCTCCTCCCGGACCTGTAACCTGCAGCGGCAGGAAATGAACAGTTCTGGCCTCACGGGCCTCGACCCCAGGAAAGTGTCCCCAGCTGTGAGAAATCAGATGTTCAAGATGCTTCCTGGACCTTATTGGTTCCAAAAGCCACCTCTTTCAGACAGAGCCTCTGCTCTCGGCTGAAAGCTAATGTCTCCCTCCTCTGACCGGCTGGCACTCCCACCCTCTCACCTAAACCTCAGCTAGAGACCCAGACACATGTCTGCCTCTGCTTGGGGGCGCAGTCCCTTGGGTCAGAGCTCAGTCCTCTCCTGACGCCCAGGGCCGAGGCCAAGCGTAAGCCTCTGTTTGGTAAGGCTGGAAGACTGAGACGCGGAGGGCCTGCTGGCTCCATTCTCCAAGGGCTGTCCCCTCATGTGCCCCACCTGGCATGAGGGAAGGGACGGGGGGTGGGGCTGGGTGAGAGCAGCGGAGTCGGTTCCGATCCTGTGTCTCAGCGCTGCTCCCACGTTGTTGTTCTTATTTTAAACCATGACTTTATAGCACTGGCAAATGGCCTGGCTGAGCAGAATCTACTCTCGTGTGAACTTTCCTCAACAGCTTGCCCAGCACCTAGTGTAAGCACAACTGTCCCAGCTGGGCAGTTACACATTAAATGCAGGAAAAATTGTAATGAGGTTCTGGTATTAATAAGCAACCTCTCCACCACTTACTAGCAGGGTGTCTTTGAGCCAGTCACTTAACCTCTCTGAGTCTCAGCTCATCTCTAACATGGGGATGTTACTACTCCATCAGCTTGTTAATGAACATGACACAGTGACTGACTTCTGAGAACAGACGTCATTACTCTGATATTCTTATCTGGAAATAAGTTTTTTTTTTTTTTTTTTTTTCCGGTACGCGGGCCTCTCACTGCTGTGGCCTCTCCCGTTGCGGAGCACAGGCTCCAGACGCGCAGGCTCAGCGGCCATGGCTCACGGGCCCAGCCGCTCCACGGCATGTGGGATCTTCCCGGACTGGGGCACGAACCCGTGTCCCCTGCATCGGCAGGCGGACTCTCAACCACTGCGCCACCAGGGAAGCCCGGCCAAGATCTTTTTACTTGTATAAAGAACACAGGTTTGGAGCTAGGCCAGTCTGCCCGAAAATATCAGTTCTATCATTTACTTATCTCTGTGACCACAGATAAATTACTTAACTTTTCTGCGCCTCAGTTTCCTCACCTGTAAAATGGCTCTAGTAGCCACTACCTAGTTAGGTTAGGTTAAAACAGGAATAGTTAGGTTAATTTAAAACAGGAATAAAGGGTCTGACTCATGAGAGGTACTCAACAAAGGCCCTCCTCCTTCCCTCCCACTTCCAGCCTGCCTTGCCATTTTTGTGCTCTAAGTGGGCGTCACCTGGAACCTGATCTGTCTGCAGAGCACAGGTTCTCACTTTTCACAGTGGCTCCCCATCCAGGCTTTTCTGCCACCACTAGGCAGATTTTCCCAACAGAGCTGTGAGAGCCCCAACTTTGGGCAGGGCAGGGCAGAGTGGAGTTTCATCACCCAACATCCCCATCAGCAGTCCCATCAGTGATGGAGTCCAGGACAAGGAGTCCCAGGCTCTCAAATTCTTGCCTCTGTCCACTCCTTTTCCAGCCTCTCAAGGTTGTGCATGCAATGTAGCAGCCACAGAGAGTTTTCCTCGCTGCTCCCTGACCCTTGAGCTTTCCATTCTGAGAAGCAAGCCACCTCGTGAAACAGCAACCAAAGCTGGTCGCTGGTGGATTTGGGCAGAGTAAGCTGGGGATTCAGAGTCTGGATATGTGGGCCTGAAACCTTGTTCTGCTGGTTATTACCTCGGTAACACTGGGCAGGTTTCTTGTTCTCTCTGAGTCAGTTTTCTCGTGGGTGCGCTGTGAGTGGTCTACCCAGATCTCCATTATCTGGCCGTGGCATTGTCCCTTAGCTGCTATGCATGTTGGCTCTTACAGTTCACAGCTTCTCCCTTCCCAAGGGAGCCCATGGTTGATGGAAACCATCTTGGGAAATGTCTGGGAGTTTACATCCCTCCCCTCTCCTCAAGTCAGCTGACAGCCAATTGCTAACTGATATGGGGTACAAAAAGTCCAGTCCTCTGGCCTCCAGGCAGAGCAAGTCTGTGGTTCATTCACTCTCCAGAGCTCCCTGTGGGATCAGGCAGAGGCTAGACCCCAGCTGAACACACAGCTTTGCTCAGCTCCTTCCCTTGATCTGTCCTGCTTCCCTTACTCCTTGTCTCCTGAGAGCTGCCCTCAATAAATCACATGCACAAGAATTCCCATCTCAGGCTCTACTTCCAGGGGACCTGATTTATCTATAGGCATCTATCTCAAAGTGTGGTAGGTAAATCCAACTGAGATAATATCTATACAAGTGTGATGTAAGGGGAGCATGCTGGATTTAGCAAACAGAATTTGCTCTGTGGTTCAAAGATAAACTATCCAGAATTCTCTTCTTGGATCTCAAACTAGGATACTGGTAGAATCCAAGAAGCACAGTGGTGGGCTTCACCCAGACCTGAGGAAGATATTCTGGAGGAAGAAACTTCTAAGCTAAGACCTAGAGTGAAAATAGAGGTGTGTGTGTGTGTGTGTGTGTGTGTGTGTGTGCAGCGAGTGGGTATAGGGCAGGGTTAGGGAGTGAGTGGGTAGGAAGGACGCCAGAAAAGTTTTAAGCAGAGGTGACATGGTCAGTTTTGTGCTTTTATAAAGGTCCCATTCAGTATTCAAACCCCAATGGAGGGAGTTTCTTGATAAAGATACTTCAAGAAACTGTAATCATAAAGGATACTGGAAAAAGAACTGTTCTGCCTTGGCTAAGAAGATAGAGAAAATAGGTAAAAAATGAAATGATTGGACTTCTGGGTTTCACTCCAATGTGTAAAGAGCTCCATCCTACTAACAAGAAAAAAGCTGAACAAACTGAAAAACAATTCTTTTTAGATCCATCAGAGAATTGAGTTTGTAGGGCAAGCTGCTGTCTGCAAACTGGAGAGGCAGAGAATCATAGCTTACCTTGAGCAGAAGCCCTCCACGGGAGCCAGGGCTTGTAGTGCTTAAAGGGAGAGTATTCAGGGCTTACTTTAATTAGGTATGGGAAGATACGCAGACATGGAAATGACTGTCATGGAGGAAGAGGTTTTTGGACTTACAGATCCCAAGCAACACCGTGTCACATAGGACCACATGAGGAGGCACAATGTTCAGTCAGCAGCAAGGCAAAGAGGAAAAATGCGGGCAAGAGCCTTTATTATGGTTTCTAAGGAAAGGAAGGGGTGAGGCAGGGTAAGCAAGTTTAGGATTGGCTAATTTGAATAATTTCAGTGGGCCCTGGAGCATAGGGGCATTCCCTAGTTGTTCTGATACCAGGCCCTGGGGTGAATAGGGCGGGTGGATAGAGGCCCAGAGTATGAGCTTGATAAAGGTTGAGGTTATAAACCCTGGGTTAGTTGGTTTGCCTACGAAAGGAAAGCTTGCAGATGAGTTGTTTGCTATCTCTAAGGATTAGCTAAAACTGGGAGGGCTGTCCTTCCAGGGTCAAAAAAGCCTCAAGGTGCCAAAGGATCAGAATATAGAAGATAAAAAGCATGGCTATTACTGGTAGGAATGCAAACTGTAATTGATGAAATGCTTATTGTGTACTAGCTTAAGAGTTAAAAAGCTATGGGGCCCAGTCTTTGGAGGAGGGGGCACACTTTCCTGAATTTTACCTTCTGGGAACACTAACAGGTTCTCACTGTGAAGACTGGAGGAGAATCCATGGTGCTTCCAGCAGGGGGAGGGGAAAGTACTCATTTTAAAATATGAAAAGTAACCCAGATTGTCCTGTTCTCTTTAACAAAGGCCTGCTGTGAGATAATAGAAATATATATTGGTCTCTGTCCCCAGTTCCAGGCACAGAGGTCCTAAAATCTTTGTAAAATCCTAAGGGCACTAGGAACATCTATTCTTCTAATGAGGTGATTCTGACGGGCTCCTGAATGGCTGGATGGGGGCTGGTCACCAGAAAGACCAACCCATGATTAGAAGATTGGAATTGTCAGCCCTGCCTCACCCCCAACCTCAAGATGGGGGAGAAGGGCTAGAAATGAAGTTAAGAATTGATGATGCCTATGTGAGGAAGTTTCTATAAAATCCCAATAACAGTGGGTTGGGAGAGCTTCTTGATGGGTAAACACATCCACATACTGGGAGGGTGACACACTCCAACTCCCAGACCTTGCCTCATGTATCTCTTCATCTGCTGTTACTCTGTATCCTTTATTATATCCTTTAATAAACTGGTAAATGTAAATAAATATTTCTCTGAGTTCTGTGAGCCACTCTAGCAAATTAATTGAACCCAAGGAGGGGGTCTTTGGGACCTTGGATCTATAGCTGGTTGGTCAGAAGGACCTGGGCTTGTGATTGGTATCTGAAGTGGGGGTAGGTTTCAATCTTGGGGAAATAAGCCTGTGGGGTCTGAGTAGGTAGTGTCCGAATTGACTTATACTGTGGGACATCCAGCTAGTGTCACACTGTTGTAAGGGAAGACTTCCATACATTTGGTGACAAGAAATATCAGAAGTGAAGTGTTCTGTGTGAGTAGTAAAGGAGACACATAGGGAAGAAACTCACAGTAGGGAAGAATTGGGTTTTTGCCTATGTGGGAAAGAAAAAAAACAGG
Source organism: Neophocaena asiaeorientalis asiaeorientalis (assembly GCF_003031525.2). Lineage (NCBI taxonomy): Eukaryota > Metazoa > Chordata > Mammalia > Artiodactyla > Phocoenidae > Neophocaena > Neophocaena asiaeorientalis. The sequence continues at coordinate 1,912,739 of NW_020173068.1, forward strand.
GTTTTTCCTTTACACCTATGCTCCAGGGAAACTATTTTACCAGAGTGAGCCTAACTGACCAAGGTTTACCAGCTTTTTTGACCTGGAGGAATGGAAATACCCCCACTCCAGCTACCTCTAGACTTCTTGTGTCACCAAAGGCTGGGGGGAGAAGGATGAGAAGCTCTTGTGAAGGTCACAGCCTAGAGGCACAGGCTCACTAAAGACTGAAATCTAGTCATAGGATTATAGCATTTCCCCTGCCCCATAATTCACCACCACATAAACAAGACTCCAGTATAATGACAGGGGATGACAACAGAAAGAACTGCAAGGCTCAGACTCAAAAAAAAAAAAAAAAGGAGTTCCTAGGGAAACTCAAAACAACAGGAGAGACAAGGACAAGGACACTAGAGGAAATTGAGTCCTCTGACACCTATAGCTACAGTGAACAATGAACATGGCCTAACACTTAGCCAGACAAACATAAAACAACATACTAAAGGCCTATTTACCTCAGTTCCATTAACCCGGTACATCATGTTGGCTCTCAGCAAACAATTACAAGGCATACTAAGAGATAAAAAACACAGTTTGAAGAGACAGAGCAAACATCAGAACCAGACTTGGATATGGCAGAGGTTCTGGAATTATCAGACCAAGAATTTAAAATAACTATGATTAATATGCTAACAGATATAATGGAAAAGGTGGACAACATACAAAAACAGATGGGTAGTGTAAGCAGAGAGATTGAAACTCTAGAGAAGAATTGAAAGGAAATGATAGAAACCGAAAACACTGTAACAGAAATGAAGAATGCCTTTGATGGGCTTATTAGTAGACTGATCATAGTCAAGTAAAGAATCAGTAGAGTGGAAGATATGTCAATAGAAACTTCCCAAACTGAAAAGCAAATAGAAAAAAGGATAAAAAGATAGAACAAAATATCCAAAGAACTGTGAGACAATTACAAAATATGTAACATAGAGAAATGGGGATACCAGAAGGAGAAGAAAGAGAGAAAGGAATAGAAGAAATATTTGAAGTAATAATGGTTGAAAATTGTCTAAAATCAATGGCAGCCACCAAACCACAGATCCAGGAAGCTCAGAGAACACCAACAAGGACAAATGTCAAAAAATCTCCTCCTAGTATATTGTATTAAAATTACAAAGAATCAAAGACAGAGAAAAAATCTTGAAAGAAGCAAGAAGGGGGAAGAAAAAAACTCATTTTACCTCTAGAGAAACAAGGATAAGAATTATATGATTTCTCTTCAAAAACCACACAAGCAAGAAGAGAGTGAAGTGGAATATTTTAAAGTGCTGAAAGGAAAAAAAAAAACACCCCATAGTCTAGAACTTTGTATCCAGCAAAATTATTCTTTCAAACATAAAGGATAAATAAAGACTTTCTGAGACAAACAAAAATTGACCAGACTTGCCTTGAAAGAAATAAGTTCTTCAGAGAGAAGGAAAATGATGTAGGTCAGAAACTTGGATATACATAAAGAAAGAGCATTCAAGAAGGAACAAACAAATGACGTATAAAATCTTTTATGTTTCTTACTTTTAATCTAACAGATAAGAGTTTTAAAATAATAATAGCAACAATATATTAGATGACTATAGCTAATGGATAAGTGAAATGAATGACAACAATGTTAAAAGGATGGGAAGGAGGAACTGGGAAGACTCTATTATAAAGTACCTGCACTACCCATGAAGAGGTATAGTGTTACTTGAAAGTGGACTTGGCTTAGTTGTTAATGTATACTGCAAACTCTAGTGCTAAAAAAAGTGAAAAATGTAGTATTTAGTATAATATGCTAAAAAAGGAGAGAAATTGGAATCATATAAAATGCTCAATCAAAACACAGAACAAGAGTGGAAGACAAGAATAAGAACAAAAAACAAGGGCAGTGAATAGAAACAGCAACAAATATGGTAAATATTAATCCAACTATATCAATAAACACTTTAAATGTCAATAGTCTAAATGAAGCAATTAAAGACAGAGATTGTCAAAGGGGATAAAAAAAGACAACTATATGTTGTCTACAAGAAATCTACTTTAAATATAAAGACACATATAAACTAGAAGTAAAGGGATGGAGAAAAAAATATCATGCTAACACTAAACAAAAGAAAGCTAGAGTAACTGTACTAATTTCAGGCAAACAGATTTCAAAGCAAGGAAAATTACCTGGGATAAAGTAGGGCATTACATAATGATAAAGAGGTCATTTCTCCAAGAAGACAAAACAATCTCTCATATGTTTGCACCTAACAACAGAGCACCAAAATATGTGAAGCAAAATCTGATAAAACTGAAAGGAGAAATGGACAAATCCACTACTATAGTTGGAGACTTCAACACACCTCTATCGGTAATTGAAAGATACAGTAGGCAGAAAATCAGTAAGGACATAATTGAACTGAACAGCACCATCAATCAACTGGATCTAATTGACATTTATAAAACACTTCATCCAACAACAGCAGAACATACATTCTTCTTGAGCTCACGTGGAACATTCACTGAGATAGACAACATTCTGGCCCATAAACATATGTTAACAAATTTAAAAGAATAGAAATTATTCAAAGTATGAGGTCAGATCACAATGGAATTAAACTAGAAATCTGTAACAGAAAAATAACTGGAAAATACCAAAATATTTGAAGATGGAACAACACCTTTTTAAATAACACATGGGACAAAGAAGAAGTCGCAAGAGAAATTTTAAAATACTTTGAATTAAATTTAAATGAAAATAAAACATCAAAATTTGTGGATGCAGCAAAAGGAGTGCTTAGAGAGAAATTGTAGTACTGAATACATACATTAGAAGACACTTAAAAATCTATAATCTAAGCTTCCACCTTGTGAAACTAGAATAGAAGAGCAAATTAAATCCAAACTAAGCAGAAGAAAAGAAATAATGAAAATTAGAACAAGACATCAATGAAATTTAAAACAGGAAAGCAATGGAGAAAATATGAAACCGAAAGCTTTTTTTTTTTTTTTTTTAAAGAGCAGTAATATTGATAAACTTCTAGTCTGGAAAACCAAGGAGAAAAGGGAGAAAACACAAATTTCTAATATCAGAAATGAAAGAGTAGTTATCACTATTATCACATGGACTTTAAAAGGGTAGTAAAGGAATATTATGAAAAACTTGATGCATATAAATCTGACAGCTTGGATGAAATAGACAAATTCCTAGAAAGACACAATTTACCAAAACTCATACAAGAAAAAATAGGTAATTTGAATAGGCCTATATCTATTTAAGAAATTGAATCAACAATTAATCTTAAACAAACAAACAAACAAAAAGAACCCAAGCCAAAAACCAACCAAACAAACCCAAAACCAGGCCCAGATGGTTTCACTAGTGAATTCCACCAAATGTTTAAAGAAAAAATATAATTTCTTTACAATCTCTCCCATAAAATTTCTATTAGGGAATACTTCCCAACTCATTTTATGAAGCTTGCATTACCCTAATACCAAAAGTATACAAAAACATTACACAGAAGGAAAATTACAGATCAATATCCCTCATGAACATAGATGTCAACATCCTCAATAAAACATTAGCAAATTGAGAGTTCCCTGGTGGCCTGGTAGTTAGGATTCCAGGCTTTCACTGCCATGGCCAGGGTTCAATCCATGGTCAGGGAACTGAGATCCCACAAGCTGCATGGCATGGCAAAAGAAACAAAACAAAAATATATGTATGAAGAATAACATACCACAACCAAGTGGGATTTATTCCAGGTATGCAAGACTGATTCAATATTAGAAAATCAATTAATATAATCCATCATACCAACATGATAATGACAAAATATAATATGATCATATCAATAGATTCAGAAAAAGCATTTGAAAAAATACAACACCTATTCATAATAAAACCTCTCAGCAAACTAAAAGTAGATGGGAACTTCCTCAACCTGATAAAGAATTTTTACAAAAAACCTACAGCTAATATCACAGTTAATGGTGAGAAACTATATACTTTCCCCCTCAGACTGGGAACAAGATGTGGATGTTCCCTCTTACGCATTCAACATTTTACTGGAAGTCCCAGCTAATGCAATAAAACAAAAAAAAGAAATAAAACGTATACTGATTGGAAAGGAAGAAATAAAAATGTCTTTGTTTACAGATTATATTATTATCTATGTAGAAAATCTCAATGAATCCACAAAAAACCTTCCTAGAACTAAAAAGTGATTATAGCAAGGCTGCAGAATGCAAAGCAAATGTGCCAGGGTGGGTGGTGCGGGGGTGAGTCAAGATGGCTGTGTGGGAAGACGTGGAGTTTGCATCTCCCCACAACTAGTGTGCCTGCCAGATGCTGGTGGGGGACCTTGATGCCCAGGAAGATGGGAGGAACCCCCAAGCAACCGGCTCATTTGCTCTGAGGGAAGCCGGCCACCATGTTGTGAGAATGCTCAAGCAACTCTAGGGGGACGTCGATGTGGGGAGGAATTGAGGCCTCCTGCTATTGGCCAGCATCATCTTGCCAACAGCCATGTGACTGGAGCAGATACTCCAGCCCTAGCCAAGCCTTCAGATGAGACTGCAGCTCCAGCCACCATCTCACCCACTCCCTCTTGAGAGATCAGGGGTCAGAACCACATTGCTAACCATCCTCAGATTTCTGACCCACAGAAACTGTATGTGATGAAAAATATTTATTGCTGCTTTAAAAAAAGAATTTAATGTGCCAAAGTCCTATATACCAGCAATGAGAAAATTGGAATTGAAATTAAAAACAAAACATCATTTACTTTAGTACCAAAAAATAAAATACTTAGGTATAAATCTAACAAACTATGTAAGGTCTATATGAGGAAAACTACAAAACTCTGATGAAAGAAATCAAATATCTGAATAAATGGAGAGCTATTTTATGTTCATGGATAAGAAGCCTCAATATTACTGAGATGTCAGCTCTTCCCAATTTCATCAATAGATTCAACACAGTCCCAATCAAAATATCAATGAGTCATTTTGTGAATTTTGATACATTTATTCTAAAGTTTATATGGAATAGCAAAAGATCCACAATAGCCAACATAAGAGAAGAACAGGGTTGAAGGACTGACACTACCCAACTTCAAGACTTACTATAAAGCTACAGTAACAAGGCAGTGTGATATCAGTGAAAGAATAGACAAATAGATCAATGGAACGGAATAGAGAGCCTAGGAATAGACTCACACAAATATAGCCAACTGATCTTTGACAAAGGAGGAAAGGCAATTTCCAAAATGGTACTGGAACAACTGAACATCACATCATATATCAAGAAAAAAAATCTAGGCACAGACCTTATACCTTTCACAAAAATAAACTCAAAATGAATCATAGATCTAAATGTAAAATGCAAAACTATAAAACTCCTAGTAGGTAACATAAGAGAAAATCTAAGTGATCTTGGGTTTTGAAAGACTTTTTAGATAAAACACCTAAAGCATGATCTATGAAAGAAAAATTTGATAAGTTGGACTTTATTAAAATTTAAAAGTTCTGCTCTGCAAAAGACACTGTTAAGGGGCTTCCCTGGTGGCGCAGTGGTTGAGAGTCCACCTGCCGATGCAGGGGACACGGTTTCGTGCCCCGGTCCGGGAAGAAAAGAAGAAAATGAAAATACAAGCCATATGCTGGAAGAAAATATTTGTAAAACACATATTCAACAAAGAATTTGTACACAAATATACAAAGAACTAGTAAAACTCAACAGTAAGAAAAACTCAATTAAAAAAAGTGGACAAAATACCTGAACAGATACTTAACCGAAGAAAATATACAGATGGGAGATAAGCATATGAAAAAATGTTATCACATGTCATCAGGGAACTGCGAATTAAAACAAGAAGATACTACTACACAGCTACCAGAATGACCAAAATTCAGTAGACTAACAGCACCAATTGCTGGTGAGGATGTAGAACGGCCACAACTATCATTTATTTCTAATAGGAATACAAAATGGTACAGCCACTTTGGAAGACAGTTTGGCAGTTTCTTAAAATGCTCAGCGTAGGTTTACCCTATGATGCAGCAATTGTACTCCTAGATGTTTACCCAAATGAATTGAAAACTTAGGTCCACACAAAATACCTAAAAATGTTTATAATCAGCTTTATATTTGCCAAAAACTGGACGCAACCAAGATGTCCTTCAATGGGCGACTGCATAAACAAACTGTGATACATACAGACAGTGGAATATTACTCAGTGTTAAAATGAAATGAGCTATCAAGCCATGAAAAAAACGTGGCAGAACCGAGACCTCTCTGGCGGTCCAGTGGTTAAGACTCCACGCTTCCACTCCAGGGGGCGTGGGTTTGATTCCTGGTGGGGGATCTGTCCCACATGCCATGCTGCGTGGCAAAACAAACAAACAAACAAACAAACACGGAGGAACCTTCAATTCATATTCCTATCATATACCTAACTGAAAGAAGACAGTTTGAAAAGGCTACATACTGTATGATTGCAACCATATGACATTCTGGAAAAGGCAAAACTATGGTGACAATAAAAGATCAGTGGTTGCCAGGACGGCAGGGGAAAGAGGAGGGACATTTTTAAGGCACATTATCCTGTATGATACTGTAATGGTGGATTTGTTAAAACCCATAGATTTTTTTATACTTCAATTTTAAAAAAAGGAAAATAACCCATAGAATGTACAACACAAGGAGTGAACCCTAACGTAAACTGTAGACTTTAGTTAATAATAATGCATCAATATTGGTTCATCAATTGTAACAAATATAACACACTAATGCAAGATGTTAATAATAGGGAAAGCTGGGATGAGAGGAGGAAGGAAGATTATATATGGGAACTCTGTATATTCTGTGCAATTTTCCTGTAAACCTAAAATTATTCTAAAAGATAAAATCTATTAAAAAATGAAACCATTGATCAATGAGATGCTCCAAGGGACATCTCAAGGAGAAGTTTCTCTAAAGATTAAAGGAGCTCATTTGATTTGTTTATAAGATATCAATGTGTTTATATAAATTAAATATTCCAAAAAACCGTAGAAATTTGGTAAAAATTTGGCAAATGAACTAGTTTATTATGTCTGGTTTAATAAAAAGAAACACGCCTTCTTTGATTTTTCAGCATTAAATACAACACAAGATTATACTTTTATTCTACTTAGGTATCCTAAACTTATATAGGTTCATTGATTAAATATGCTAGTGATACTTCTACTTAAAGTTTAAGATTATGAAATACATAAATTTGTGCTTAATTAAATTGATTCATCATTCTGAACATTTGATTTCAATAGATTTATGTTTTATAGTATTCCAGCTGCAAGATTAATTTCCAAGATTTATAGGTATCTTGAAACTTTGGACTGATACTAAATTGAGTTAATGGTATTCATTGGATGCCTAGATCATTTCTAAGTAAGATGAAATTCTGAAACATTGATTACTAAGCAAGATTTTAAGTTTGTATCCTTTTGCTTCTTTTTTAAAAATATGCTACCTAGAAGTAAGATCTTTGTGTCTGTAAATGAATATGTACATTTCTGTCCCTTTGAAAAATTATGTGTGGGTTGTGTTGGTTTGCAGAAAGTTGTGTTATGTGTACTCATGAGTTCTGCTAGTCTCAAATGCTGATGTGTGACAGCTGACAATTATCCATCTTCCCAGCTTATTCTGTGAGACAGAAGTTCCTTCAGTTAATGGTTATAATTCACTGAGACTCTACTATGATTAGTCTTGACAGAAAGGCACAACTTTGTATGCAAAGTAAAAAATGTGTTTTTCTTAAGGGAGAAGGAATAGCTTTGCCCTAAAATGAAATGACAGGCTGTTGCAGAGTGAATGGAGCATGGTGAAGGACAAAACCTGAATGGATATAGAAAATAGCAGAAGGTTCATGGAAAGGGAATTTTACTAGCCTCGGATTATAGATGAGTAAATAATGAGTCTGAGAAGCTATGAAACCTGTTAAAATCCTAACAAAATCTGCTCAGTTTTGATGGGCTTGTTTCTGTTTATTTTTATAGTTTACTGTTAGTTGTCTTCATTTACGATATAAAGCACCCCTCCATCCTTTATCTGCCTATATAGCAAAGATTCTGAGTCTTCCCACAATAATTCTTTGTGTTGGCTTTATTATGGCTTTGATTATTTAGGAAAACAAAGCTTCCTCACTTATGAAGTGCTAAGGTTCTTGGTAGGTGATCATGTTACCCTCTAAGTAAATTTTTCAAAGTTTTTTTGTCACTTTCAAATGAGTAGCCAAATATTGTTTCTAAGGCATCCATGATCCTATCTTGTGTTCAAATCTGAAAGCTTTTTTTTTTTTTGGCCCTGCTGCATGGCTTGCCGGATCTCAGTTCCCCAACCAGGGATTGAACCCGGGCCACTGCAGTGAAAGCGCCAAGTCCTAACCACTGGATCGCCAGGGAATTCCCATCAAATCTGAAAAATTTTGATTGCATTTTTGTTTCTAAGATTGACTCATAAGTGTAAAATGAAGTAAAATAACTTTCAGAATATCTTTTGTATCTAAAACTTTCTTTGTGATTTCCTAGAGGGCCCTGGGAAGTCATAAAGATTTGTTTTTCCATCTCTTAAAAAAGAAAGGTGCCAGAAGCAGTTAGGGTTATTTGATGTTACTGTTGGAGTTTCATGGGAAGTGGTGTCAAATCAGAAGAGATGCTTAGCCTTTTCTAGGTTAAAGTGGTGTAGGTCAAATGTTAAATATTTCAGCAATTGTATGCTCTATGGGCTGCTCCTAGAGATTTTTCAATGCCTTTGCTGCCAGGATTGGTTTCTATTTATCAGAGTCCTGATGATGATTTTCTCATGTTAGGCAGCGCTATAATTATCAGTCATAATTCAGTTATCATTTAAAATGTGTATTTGATAACAATCTTTTAAAATTTGAATCTAGCATTTTTAAGGCCAGTGCTGTTCAACTGGAGATAAACATCAAACTTACCTATGGAGTTTTATTAACATATGTATACTTAGGACCTACTCCAGATCTACCGAATCTCTTTACTTGATAGAGTCTTGATATATTTTTCTTACATGCTTAGTATGTTTTGGTATATTATGTATATGTGTTTTAAAAATTGTTTTATACCTCAAGATATCTTTATCTGTTTAACCATCTTTATAAATCTGATATAATGTTCATTGTCTATAAAGACATGCTTAACTATTATAGACATTCTGTTCAAAACTTTTAGATTGCCTTAATTGTGTTTGTTTTGTGTGCTACAGAAACGACTCAATTTCCTTGTCAATTTCATTACCGTTATGAAATATTTCACTTTTGACAGCTATCAGTAAGAAGTTAACCACAGCCATTTTAAGTTCCTGTTACCTACAGATACTATTTGTTTTACCCCAAAGCTTCCTTGAAACCTCAGCTGTAGGCCAGAGTTTTTGTCTTCATCAAAACACTGTCTCAGAACCCTGACTGGAAGGACTCTGTCAGGTACTGTTAACAACTAGCAAAGCAGTGAAATGCTTAAGCAGGTTGGTTCTTGAATTCATGTCCTTCAACTAAAGAGACATAAGCCATCCTCAAATTACTGGAAGATTGTCCCTACTGGTGACCTCAGGCTGAGGGTTCTTAGGAGCCACCCTGAAGCAGACAGCCTTTGGATGTATACAGCTGAGCCCAAGATCCACAGAACAAGACCACAGATTGTTACTTTACGATCTGTATTCCTCTGTTTTCTATTCTTTTACCTATCCTCTATCCTCTCACTCACTTAAGGCTACTTTTAACTGTGTTACTTATAATCCCTGTTTCTAATATTGCTGTTTGCATCCTTAACCACTCCTTGGAATGACTAATTCCCAGCTACAATTCACCCATGAATTGGCGAAAAGGAGCCTTGGGAGCCAACCAGCTTCCCTTGGTCCCAGTTCCTTGTAAGAAACCAGTTGGCCAAAACCAGGTCCCTGGGTGGCCCTCAATGACTGGTATTGAATCTGGCACAGAAGCCTGCTGGCTACTACCCACAAATTGGACAGGAACTTATTACGTTGGTATACTAATACTGACTCTCAAGATTGCCTTTGACATTACCCAGGCTCCATTTTGGCCCGTTGGTTTGTCCTCTAGGAAAAAGAGATCAGCTGATAGTTTTATTGAAAAGGGAGAAAAACTGGCCCTGATTCCAGAACGGAAACCCTAACTACTCTAGGGGAATTCTGGATTTCTTTCTTCTCTCCTCAGGACTCTTCATTTTATACTTTACAAGAGGCCCAGATAGTAGGGTGAACCTTATGATTGAGAGAAAAAAGCAGTAGGACTCAGGCAATGCCATTAAGGCCGTAGAATATATCTCCTTAGAGGTTAGAACAGAGCTGCTTTAGATATAATATTGATCTCTCAAGGGTAATATGAGTTGTTTCAGGGGAAGAATATTGTACTCACATTCCTGCAGACCTCTCAGAGATCTTTAACATTACTAAAAAGATCCAGGTAGTAAATGAAGATATCATAAAACTGGGTAATATGTCTAATGACCCCATATGTAGTTCTGTGGACACCTCAGTTTGGGCATGAGATCTGTTTTCTTATTCAGTCTGGGCACTCTTGGCTCCTGGCTGAAAAGTGGGCTATATAAACTCTGGTCATAATCCTCTTAGTATTTTTCTGCATTCCCGTGTTCAGATGCGTGATCTCCAGAGTTTTGAATTCTATTACACAGCTGCTGTGCGTCAAATGATCCAGCAAAGGGTCATCCATCAAAAAGAACTGGAAAACCTGATACACAGGTTGAAAGGACCACCAGCAGAAACAAGTTTTCAGCAGACAATTGACATGCAATTATGACACCTCAAACAGCAGTGAAGATCTGAATCGATACTCTCAGATATTGATGGTTGGTCCTTCAGCTCAGGATGAAGAATGACCAGAAAGACAAACTGAGAACTGAAGCCATTTCCCCACATTCAGCCTGGACATGGAGAAGCCCAATTACACCTTAGTGTCTATATGAAGATGTTGTGCTCTGCCTCTGTCTTCATTAGCATGACTTTCTTTTTCCAGGAAACTCCTGACCAGCAAATGGCTTGATTGCTCCTTACAGAATTTTCCCAGAGACCCATCAGCTCTGCAATGGAAAGCATAACAGACTCTAATTTGCTTCCTAAGATTTTTTTCAACGCTTTGCTTCAAAATCCTGGCCCTGCTGTTTATTGTGGATTGTTATATTGTGATTCTTACCCAATCCTAATCAAGCTGTCACTTTGAAAGTCCTATCCTAAATCAAACTTTCATTTCTTAATAAATTCTGACGTACCGTCACCTCTCTGAGATATTGTCAAGACTTTGCTTGCTGTAAGCAATAAATCGGCTTTGTCTTATCAACAGGCCTGTTGGTGATATTTAGGGAGCCAGCTCTTGACAATAACTTAGATAAACGTATTTTTTTTTTTAAAGAAGGAATGAAAGGTGGACTAAAGAAAAAGAATCTTGGAACTACAGAGGGAGAGTGATGAATTATGGTTGGGATGGTTGGAAATGCTTCACCAAGAACTGATGTTTCCTCTGAGTCTTAAAGGATGAACATGAGTTTGGCAAGAGAAGAAAGGGGTTGAGATAGAGAGGGGTAGCGGTGGTAGTGAGGTGGGGGGATTCTGGGCAAAGTAAACGGGGGCTTGAAGGACTCCAGTGAAAATGCCAAGAGGTCTGGGGCATGGGTGACCAGGGCAGAGTTGAGTCTTGGGTATGGTTGGTGCTGGAGCAGGGAGCATGGAGAGAGGAAGTTGCCCAGAGAGCAGTGCATACCCTTGGGGAGCAGGGGGAAATCTGGAGGGAGAGAGTGTAATACTGGAGCATCGACCGGATGTGATCTGCATCAAAGGATGATGCTAGCAGCATTGAAGAGGCTGTTGAGGGTGGGGACAGTGGTTCCCAGTCACTGTGGGGCAGACCCCATGAGCATGTTTGCTGTGGTTGCTTCACTTGTTGTGAAGGCAAGAAGAGGCATCAAGCAAGGGTCTGACTCCACCATTAACAATCTCCATGTCTTTGGAACTTGGTTTCCAATTGCTGCGACGACTGCAGGGTCTGATGAGACACCTGGTGTAAGTACACTGAAAAGTACTGAGTGCTAGTTACAGACTCAAAGACAGGTGATCGCATGTGTGGCAGGGTAGGTTTTCTTCACCCACTCCTACCCTAATGTCTTCTCTTTCTCACCTTCTATGGGAAGAGGGTTTTGGTAAGACAGTGTAACAACAAATTATTTAAGTGTGATAGTAACTCATCCAAGTTAAGAAGCTGTTCAGTATTAGCCATGAGAGATGGGTTTGTCCTACAGATGCTCTTTCCCATGGTCTGAAAGGCTTTGGCCAGAAACAAATCTACTTCCTCCAAAGACATGGGAGCGAGTGTGAAAAAGTGTGTGCCACCACAGCTGTGATCCCAGGGAAGAGCTCTAGAACTGAGCTAGGCTCTCAGAGAGGGCAGAGGAACAGAGAGGGTGGGCAAGGGATTAAGGAGAAGGGTCTCATGGTCATCAAAGACCAGTTCCATATTGCTTGACAAGACTGAGTAAGAAAGTCAGTATACGTTTGTATCCTCTTCTGAACTGTGTATCCTCAGTCAGCTAAGAAACAGTTTTCTCTTTGGTAATGAACTGTACCAGGCATTCTTCCAAGCACCATAGATGTAACTTGGTAGTTTACATATTTTTTCCAAGCTGTAATTCCTGTTGTAATCTCATTTCCCAACTGAATGGAATTCATGTGGAATGTGGAAAGCAAGCCAGAATTTGTCTTTCAATCTTCCCCAACCTCTTTTACACAGAAAGCAAGCTGCTTTTTTAGTTTTTCTTTCATAGTCAGTTTTCAATAGACTCCACGTAATGCATAATTTAGGAGCTAGGAAGGCAGCTGTCACATTAGGAAGACTTCCGAATGCACTCATTTACACTTAAAGCCTTCCTCACGTTTATGCACCTGACTCAAGTCAGAAAATTCAGAGTGAAAAATAGGCTGAAAGGAAAATAGAGAAGCTGGAAGACACAGTGGGTCTGGATCACCCTCCAACTCTTAACAGTTAAGTATGTTCACCAAATGATACAAGAGGAGGGAGAATTCTGATCCTCCTTTTCAACTAATGGAATAAAAAATTGTAATTATTTTGAGAAACAAACTTTGCATTCTCAGACATTTTTTTCCTTCTTGTAGAACATAAGCTGAAGGTATAGGATTTAGGTCCCTCAGAGGTGACTCCACGAGAGATTTAAAATGGAAATCTTTATGTAATTGTGTTCCAGTTCATTTAACGGATTCCCATTATTGAACTTCACTGCATCCCTTGACCATTTGGGTCCCTGAAGTTAAAATTTTGACTCACTTCCTCTTTTCTATGCAGAAGGGAAGATGGCAAGGGTGGGGGAGGGGTGTGTACGTGGCATATTTCAGTAGAAAAAGGTTTGTGTTTTAGGCAAAATAACTTTCCATTTCAGTCCTGCTCAAGGACCATTCGCCCACAGGTGACCCCCACAAGGCCCACCCCTTCAGGGGTGGTGGAGGGGGAGTCAGGATGGGTGCAGATGGGACAGCAACTGGAAGACAGCAGGGAAATGGAATGTGGAGGACCAGACCCGAGCATCCTACACACAGTGTCACCAAGGGAGCTGACCCTCCTCGAGGACAGGTCCTCGTCCAGCCCCACTGAGCACCATGCACTTTCTCACACTCACTCCCAAGACTCTGGAGAGATGTGAGGACTGGATGCAGAGGCAGGTGGGGTCGGGAGGAGGGACAGTGGCCATGGGGCAGCTCTGGGGATAGGAAGGAGTGTTGAGATGCCAGTGGTGCCTCTATGGCTCCTCCCGCCTGCCCAAGAGACCTGCACATCTCGCTCTTGGGTGCCCCCCCACCCCCCGCATCATGGGGCTGCTTCACCAAGGGCTTGGGACCTTGGCAGTGGGGGAGCAGTAGATGCAAGAGGAAGGGCCGGGCAGAGGAGGCAGATGGGGTGGATCCTGGAGCCAGCTCCTCCACGTACCATGTGCCAGCATGGGGCCAGGTCTAGTCCCTCTCAGAATGAGGTAAGAGGATCTCTCCCAGCACCCCCACCCCCACCAAGAAGTCCATCACCTCCTGAGATTCTGCTTCCTCACCTATAAGCAGGGCCCTGCCTGGAATGCAAGGAGGAGAGAAGGGCACCATAACCACACGTCTCCTGACCTGAAGTGCAGGATGCCCGACCCGTTCATGTGGCTCCTGCCCTCCTGGCAGTGGACAGTCTTCCCCTGTTACTTCCGCTGGCTCTTCAGCTCCTTGTGGAGCAGGTCGCCCCCTCCAGGTGAAGCCTTCACTGGCTCACAGAGGAGCTGTGTCTACATTCCCAATGGGAAGGCGACCCACCACTGCTGGTATTTTGTGGAGGGTAAGGGTGTGCCCTCTGCAGTCAGGCGGCCTGTGTGTGAGCTCTGACTCCCCCTCCTAGCAGCTGCCTGGGACGGAGGCCCGGCCTCCCAGGCTGGTGAGTGTTCACTGCTCCCTGAGGCTCAGCTCAGCGTCACTAACTCTGGGCCTCTCCCTTGACTCCTGTGGCTGAGCAGCACCCAGCCTCCTCCCCAGTTATTGGGAGGGCTCCTTACAGTGAAAGGGAGGGAGGGAGGGAAGCAGGAGCATGGAAGAGAAGGCTGGTGGCTGGCTGGGCCTTGGGGCTCCCCAGGACACCTCACCCCATCTCACCTGTGCCGGGAGAGCTGCTCTTCGCCCGCCCTCTCGCGCCACCTCCTCCTGTAAGAGATGCAACAGGGATGACCCACTGACCTCTGGAAAGTCCCCTTCCCTGCACTGCCCCATCTCACTGTGGGGATCCTCAGAGGGTTTACAGCACCTCAGAGGGAACCAGGCTCCAGCTATCTAACTCAACAAGCTCCAGAGTTCCCAGTCCTGACATTTCTTTGACACCCTGGAAAGTCATGAGGTCAGAATATCTCCACAACCCCAGACAGACAGATAGACAGAGAAATCTGTGGAAAGGATTGCTAAGGAAAGGTGACTCTAACCAAGACAGGGGCGGCTGAAAGAGCCCCGCGGGCTCTGATGGCTTCTGTCGCTCAGTGTTAACGCAGGCACAGGACAGGTCGTTTTTAATCCCCCCAACAGCCCTGCAACGGGACCATGGCTGCCTTCATTTCATAGATGAGGCAGGGAGAGCTTGGATAACCAGACTGAGGTTGCTCAGCCAGCAAGTGGCAGGTCCTGCACTCAAACCTGTGTCCCTGTGCCTCGAAGGCGCTGTCTGCTTCCCCATCCCCTGCTGCCCAGGAAACCTGGGAGTAGGCAGAGATGAGGATAAACTCACCTTCCTCCCCAAGGCCCTTTAGCTGGCAGCTCATGGTCTGCAGGGCTCGCTTGGCGCCCAGGCTGGCTCACAAGGCTCGCTCATCCACGCACACCGTCGGCCCAGGGTGTTTTGAGGCCCTCATGGTGGCCGGCCTCCTTTCCTGGCAGCCAGTGCTCCTTGGCTTGTTTGAGATTGAATGTGGAGGTGGGTGAAGTTTGGGAGAGAGGCAGGGCAGGAGGCGGCGAGCTCCCAGCCCTTCGATCCAGCTGCACAGTCCTCCGCTCAGGCCTCCCGGCAAAGGGGCGGCGTGGCCTCACGTTTCAGGCATCACTTACACACGGAGCGGCCCTGGAGGGGCCAGAAGCTGCTGGCTCATGTCCCAGCAATGCTGCCACTTGCACTCCAGCCAGGGGAGGTGTGAGGATCATCCCAGGGTTTTTTCCTTCTATCTTGAGTCACTGGTTGGGACAGGCACCAGGGAAATTCTAGGATGTTTGTGAAAGTTATCATCAGGGCTTCTATTTAAAATACAGATTCCCAGGGCTACCACTGGACATTCACATGAGTCCGGTCCTGAATCCTGATACAGGAGTCCTGAGCCCACTTTGATGAACTGTTCCTGCTCCCACTATACCTGCTCACTCGCCAGCTCTTCCCACTGCTGCCTGGCTTCAGAAAAGGCAGATTTGGCTGCATTGAAAACCATGACCAGGCTTTCAGAGGAACGGTCTGAAAGGTAATCACAGCCCTCAGCATCCCCTGTTCTTAAGCTGGGTTCCCTGGCACTCTGAGCATCATGGATGGAATTTTGTGGGTCTGCGAACAGGAATGGGGGAAAACATTACGTCTTCATGTTTTCTAGCCTTTAACTGAAATTTAGCATTTCCCTCAAAAAATGTGTGATTTTGTCCCCAGTAGGAGTCACGGACATTTTTTCTTCTTTTTTTAATTGAAACATAGTTGATGTACAATATTACATGTTACAGGTGCACAGTACACTGATTCAAAATTTTAAAGGTTATGCTCCACTTATAGTTATTGTAAAATATTGCCTATATTCCCTGTGTTGTACAATATTTCCTTGTAGCTCATTTTATATACAGTAGTTTGTACTGCTTAATCCCCTACCCTTATATTGCCCCTCCCCACTTCCCTCTCCACACTGGTAACCACTAATTTGTTCTCTATTATCTGTGAGTCTGTTTCTTTTTCTGTTATATTCACATTTGTTGTGTTTTTTAGATTCCACATATAAGCGATATCATATATCTGACTTATATATATTTCTGTTTGACTTATTTCACTTAGCATCCCTCCAAGTCCATCCATGTTGCTGCAAATGGCAAAATTTCATTTGTTTTATGGCTGAGTAATATTCCGTTGTATATATATATACCACATCTTCTTTATCCATTCATCTGTTGTTGGACACTTAGGTTACTTTCATATCTTGGCAGTTGTAAATAATGCTGTGATGGACATTGGGGTGCATGTACCTTTTTGAATTAGTGTTTTTCGTTCTTTTTTTTGTTTGTTTGTTTTTTCTTTTTGCGGTACGCGGGCCTGTCACTGTTGTGGCCTCTCCTGTTGCGGAGCACAGGCTCCAGATGCGCAGGCTCAGCGGCCATGGCTCACGGGCCCAGCCGCTCCGCGGCATGTGGGATCTTCCCAGACCAGGACATGAACCCGCCTCTCCTGCATCGGCAGGCGGACTCTCAACCACTGCACCACCAGGGAAGCCCTGTTTTTGTTTCTTTAAGATAAATACCCAGGAGTGGAATTGCTGGGTCATATGGTAGTTTTATTTTTAGTTTTTTGAGAACCCTCCATACTGTTTTCCACAGTGGCTGCACCAATTTATATTCTCACCAACAGTGTATGAGGGTTCCCTTTTTTCCACATCCTTGCCAACGTTTGTTGTTTGTATTCTTTTGATGATACCCATTTTGACAGGTGTGAAGTGATATCTCATGGTCATTTGATTTGCATTTCCCTGAGGATTAGCGATGCTGAGCATCTTTTCATGTGCCTGTTGGCCATCTGCATGTCCTCTTTGAAAACATGTCTGTTCAGGTCTTCTGTCCATTTTTTAATCGAGTTATTTGTTTTGTTGTTGTTGTTGAGTTGTATGAGCAGTTTATATATTTTGGATATTAATCCCTTATCAGTCATATCATTTGGAAATATTTTCTCCCATTCTGTAGTTTGTCTTTTCATGTTGTTGATGGTTTCCTTTGCTGTGCAAAAGGTTTTAAGTTTAATTAGGTGCCATTTGTTTAGTTGTATTTTTTTTCTTATTTCCTCTGCTTTAAGAGACAGATCTAAAAAAATATTGCTATGATTTATGTCAGAGTGTTCTGCCTATGTTTTCCACTAGGAGTTTTATGGTTTCTGGTCTTATATTTAGATCTTTAATCCATTTTGAGTTTATTTTTGCATGTGGTGTTAAAGAAAGTTCTAATTTCATTCTTTTACATGTAGCTGTCCAGTTTTCCCAGCACCACTTTGAGAAATAAAATATTGCCTGCCATATCAATAAACAAAGGATGTCACAGTCATCAGTGATTGTAGCCCTCCAACGCTGAGCTTGTGAGTCCTGAGGGAACTCAGGAAAGAAACAAAGAATACCTGCCATCTAGCAGCCATCAGACTGCAGCCACTCCCAACAGTGAGCCTGAGGGAACTCAGGAAGAGAAAACACAGGATACTGGCCCCAGATAGCTGAGGTGCATATCAAAGGAATGATTTCAGTGAGCCCAGACTCTTGCATCTTCCCCTACATAGAAAAGCACTAAATTCCTTCACTTGAGATATCTGGTTTTCTTTAATTAACAATAATCTTTTGATGCTCAGACTACCTGACCTTTGTTGCAAAACTCCTATATATTCTGGCACACCCCCCTCCCCCACCCCGCCTCCTCAGAGCGATTTTCTCAGGGTTACTTGAGATGCTGCCTCCGGGCTTGAAGTCTTCATTATGTCTGCCGCATAAAACATAACTTTTAGTCTACGGCCATACCACCCTGAATGCATCCGATCTCGTCTGATCTTGGAAGCTAAGCAGGGTCGGGCCTGGTTAGTACTTGGATGGGAAACAGGGCAGAGAGCCAGGCTTTGTCTCCTGAGGACACTTTAAGATAACAGTCATGGCAGGAACAGAGAGGAGCTAAACCCTATTTGAGTAAAGGATCAAGAGGTCACATATTTCCCATCCTTGGGGCAAGGGAGACATTGCACATGTGCAGGAAGGCTCCTCAGGGGTTAAAAAGGAGGGGACACCATCCCAGAATAGGTGATACCAAGGCCGTCCCATAGGCCTCTGGGCTGGAATCCATCTTGGAAAAAAGTTGTGCACACATGTTGGGGAGGGTCCTAGGGCAGGGCAGGTGTGGAAACAGAAACCAGATAATTGGCCAAAGGTAAACAAAGACCAAGAAGAACTGCCCAGTATGAATGACTTAATCGCCTCTTTACTGCGCTCCTCCTCGTTAGGGAGGACGACGCCCACACCCTTTCTCTGCAGGTGTGCATCTCTGCCTTGCTTCTGTCTGAACTAAACAGTTTCTCTGTGTGCTCTCCCACTTGTGCTGTATCTCTAATAATAAACTTTATACCTGTTTTTACCTCCTTGAGAAATGCATTTTTCAGTGGGGGCAAGGGCTAGGGGAATTTTGCTTCTAGCCTCTAGCCCCTGGTGGACTAGTGGCTAGGATTCCTGGTTTTCATCCAGGCTGCCCAGGTCCAATTCCTGGGCAGGGGACTAAGATCTCACTTCAAGCCACCACTCATTGCTGTCTCTCCAAGATCACTTACACATGTTATTTATCCTTCCTGAGCCTCTGTTTCCTCATCTGGAAAATGGGGATAAGAAGACCCCTTCTGGGACTTGTGAGGGATAAATGGATGAAGGCAGGTAAAGGAGCCTGCACAGGCCAGAGAACTCCAGTAGATGGAGAGCACGTCCCACTGCCCACACATGGGAGGTGCCTGCTTCATGCTCTGGGCCCTACTGGGCCTTGTTTACCTCCCCTCACTCCATGTTCTCTATCCATGCCCCTCTGTGCCCTTGGCAACTGTGCAAAGAGGGCTTATCTCTTCCTTGTTATAGGAAGATCCCAAGGCCAGTGCCAGGTTAGCCAAGAAACTCTGCTCACCTGTCAGCAGGGAAGCACCTGGACTCAACCCAAGCCAGAGTCTAAGAACAGCTCTTGCAAAAATCTGCAGCCGAGCGCAGTCACAGTGGCTTCTCCACTTTGAAGTGATGTTCCTTAGGCTGTGGGTAGCATTCTTCCCAAGCAGGGGAGAACCTTGTTAGAGCAGGTGGAGCCACACCAGGGAGTCTTGGCGTCATCTGCAGTCCACCTCCTGCTGCTTCTGCTGTATGGGCTTCATGTCCCACCATATTGGTTTCTCCTTGTCTTCCTCCTGCTAGAGGACAGAGGAGTTCTTGCGGGCATGAGTCCAATACCTCCAGGGATGGGGAGCTCACTCCCTCTTTAAGCTGCTCTTTTCACTCACACGCACACTGGCTTTGGGGAGAGTTCATTCTGGTGCCTATTTCTGAAAGCTTCACAGACACAGAAGCTCATCATCGGAAGCACCCGGCGTGCTCCTTCCCAGGTGGTCAGCCACACCCACAAGTTTTGGTCATTTGCATCCATCCAAACCAGTCCCTGAAGCTGAATCCAGCCTCTGTACCCTGATGCTAAATTAAATCTCGGAGACAGAATTTTGTAAGTAGAAAAGAATAGCTTTATTGCTTTGCCAGGCAAAGGGGGTCACAGCAGGTTAATGCCCTCAAAACTGCGTGTCCCCACTTGGAGAGGGTAGTGAGAAATTTTATAGTAATGGTTCAAAGAGGGCGTGATCAGCTCGTGGACATTATTCTGATTCGCTGGTGGTGAGGTAAGTGAGAGTCAGCATCATCAACCTTCTGGTTCCAACCCTTCTGTGGTCTACGTGGATGTGGGCAGCACAACTTTGTTAACCGTTAACGTCTCTCACCTGGTGGGGGTGTCCGTATCTGGGAAATAGCTCACAGATATTGTGTGTCTCCCCTGATGGGGCACCAGGACCCTGTCCCAAGGCTGCACTGTTGTTTCTCTTGACCGTTTGTTCCTCCCTGGTCTTGCATCCCCTCCCTTCCCTAATTAACAACTGCTTGAATCTGCTCGTTGGAACTCAGGGGAGGTCATGGAGACTGAATGAAGCCTCTTTCCTGTAATCAAAGAAGTGGGGACACAGAAGGGCTTTGTGCCCAGGAGTCCCACAGGCCCTGTTCGGTGCCATCCCCAACCCACTTGCCACAACTCTTTGATTGCACTGGCCACACTTGGCGACTTGAATCTCTCTCCCTCCCCTGTGTTCCCGCAAGTGTGCAGCAGCCCTTGACCCTCCACAATGCTAGAAAAAAGGAGGTACCCCGTCTTGTTTGTGGGGAGGGATCAGGGGACCCCCCAGGAAGCGGCGTGCTGAATTGAGTTTTAAACGTGAGGAAAGTATCTTGGGCTGAGGTGACAGCAAGGACAGGGCAAGAAGTCTGCCACGTGTCCTTTGGTGGTGTTGCTGGGTAAGTGTGAGGTGAGGCCAGGAGGAAGGTGAGGCTGATGGGCAGGCTGGGCAGAATGTGGAGGAGACTGGCAATCATATTTCAAGGATACAGCACCCTGAAGGGCTTTGATCAAGGACACAAGCCTCTCAGACAGAGGGTTAGAAGCAGGTGAGTCATATAACCTCTGACGCTGTGTCACTTAATTCTAAAAGTTTTGCCATCCTTGAGGAAATGCAGCCATTGGATACGCAGTGTCTGAAAACAATATCCGACTCCTGCCACCAGCAGGAGAGAATAGGCATCCTGCCTGGTGGTCTCTGGTAGTTGCAGGGCAGGTGGGGCAGCCATGGCTGTGGAAGATCTTTCCAGGTTTCTGGCTTGGGTATTATAGTTACACTGCTGTCCACATTCTTTATACTCCTTTCCTGTGGAGATTCTGAGTCCACTTGGGATGGTCAGCATTTTGCCAGATGTCTGATTCTGGCTTATATTCTCCTTGCATCTTTGCCACTTCTCCAGGACAGTGGGTACACGAGGACTCAGGCACACAACTCCACTGGCCTAGGTTGCAGGTTTCTTCAGAGGATGAGGAGGTGGTGTACCTGATACCATCCCAAGAAGCCCTGTAAGAAGACAAGCTCTGCTCCTTACCTGGGGAGACGCAGCAAGGCAGAGGTCAACACTCCATCCACGGGCAGGAACTGCACCCCGAATCGTCATGTGGAGGCTGGTGTCTGAGGAGATCCTTCGAGCCTCTGGGAGGATTCCTTCTCTCTTTTGCCCTTGAGTTTTGCCTCAAGAGTTGCCTTTTCTTTGTGGTGATTTCACCATGACTATAAGGTGAAATCTCTTGATTTCACATATTTGCAAGTTTTAAGAAAAGCAAACTACTTTGAGGACAGTGAGACCAAATCAGGGGGTGCAAAAACACATCTTTTAACTTTTCATAAAATATTCTTTTTCTCATTCTGCTCAGCACAGGAACTAGTTAATTAATACTTGAGTTACATTTATCGGACATTCAACCCAACATAAATAAACATCGCTCTGAAGAGTAAGAATGTTGGAGTGGTATTTTATCACGATGGTGAATATTTCTATTGCTATGGTAAGCTCTGTAGTAATTCTCTTTCATGGGTGTGGCTAGATCTGAGAAAACAAAATCCTAAAATCCAACTAAACGACAACAAAATGATGTGCGATTTCAACAAAAGTCACAGGCATCCAAATCTGATGGTCCTTTTGTCTCAAAACCCCTCATTAATGGGGAAACTTCTTGGATCACCTTGCTAATTTAGCTCCCCAATTAAAAAAACATACCTCTATATAATTAGCTATGGGTATCTGCTTACAAACATCCAGTGTCCCTCACAGGATGTTGTAAACCAGCACAATGGAGAGGATCCAGTGACAGGAGGGAACACCCTCCCTGGATAAGGTGAGCTGGCAGGTGGCCGGATGCTTACCTTCCAGCTACTAAGGTGCACCAAAGAGCTCCCTGTGGGGAAATTTGTGGTGCAGGGTAGCAGCGGGACCATAGAGATCTGGACAGCAGCCATGTTTCCCTGCAAGCTCGGGGGCATGTATTAAGAACAGGCTGATTCTAAGGCTCCTTTGGGCAGGCTCTTGGTTCCTCAACTTTCCTAGATCAGTACTGAGGATCGCGCAGAGCCCTGAAAGTGTTTGCAAAGATCTGCTGTGTTGTGTCTGCCATTCTGGGCTCTTAGTCAGGAAGGGAGACCCACATCCAGGTATTTGGGACCTCAGGGAGCTCTACTCCCAGGGAGAGGATGATTCTGGCCAGATAGAAGCCGAGCAGATCAAGAGACCTGGCTGGGCATGACCCATGGCCCATGAAGAATACTGCAGCCAGGCGGTGGACAGGGCCATGGGCTTCACGCGCCTGCTTCTTTCCCCTCCACCCCAGGAATCAGTCAGGCAGAGAGCTGGGAGCCAGGACTCCGAGGCCCTGTTACTTCTGCCCGTAGGGGATAAGGATAATTAATAACTGGAATGCTCCTCACAAGCAAGCCATTTACAGATGTCACCTGAATCAGACAGGTGACAAATCCCTCTTCAGTCCCCATTATATATATATAGGACATAAACAGGATACTCCATTTCTTCATCTGTTTGGTGGAGGTAATTCTGCTACGAGTCCTATAAGGGTGCTTTGGGGATAGAGGGAGTAATGTGGCTATAACAGGAACACCCCGAAGCCCTGAAGAGTTCAGAGGGGTCCCCTCGCTCACAGCCCCACTTTTAGCAGAGCACAGACCGGGGGCCCTTTCCTCTGCTCCTTGATGCACCTGCTGCAGTGCTCTTTACCACGGCGGCAGAGAGGTCAAATTCGCTCCACTGCTGCCCACCTCTGGCCTGTGCTGTGCTCCCTCGGGGCCATGTGGCTCTGGGAGCAGGGTGGCTTCTCCTGCATCCCCCAGAGCAGCACTAAACCCAGGACACGGTGTGCAATCGCCTGTCATCAGCAGCTTGCGGATAACCAGGTGTGGTTGTAGCAGAGCCCTGGGCAGGAAATCCCAAACAGGGACAACTTAACAGCTTGAAGCTCCTTGGCTGCTTGTGCCCTGCCCCGCTCCCCCAAGTTTTTGAATGCCGCCTGCCATGTTGTTTCTAGAGTTCAATCCTCCTGGTACGATGCTTCTCATCTGATAAACTAGACTGTCAAGTTGATCATGCACAGAGCGGGGTGGAGAAAAAGACCTTTACTGAGCTGTATATTCCCCATGGTTTAAGATCCCTGGGAAACTCCCAGCCATGTGGTTGGAATGCTGCTTGGTGAGCATGGACCATGGGAAGGAACCAGAAAGGGTGCAGGGGGCTTCACTTGTTGAGATGCATGTATCTGTCAGGGATACTACTTACCTGCCTCAGTGATTTGGGTAAACTCTCATGAGTCCTCACTCTTTTGATGTTTGTTTTTATTGTCTGGGGGTTCTTGGCTATCTGTTTATATTTAACCTTGAGGTACTGAAAAGCCATGTGGAAGCTTTCTGCCCATGGGCAAGCCTTGCTGATGGGGGGGCCTCACTTTAGGACAGGGTTTCTCAACCCGAGCATTATTGACATTTAGGACCAGATAATTCTTTTTGTGGGAGTTGTCCTGTGACTTGAAGATGTTAAGCAGGTCCCTGGCCCCTATCCATTAGATACCCATTAACCCCCAGCCCCCTCCTCAGGTGAGATGACCAACAGGGTCTCCAGATACTGCCAAGTGTCCCCTGGGGGCAAAAATGCCATGGGGTTGAGAGTCACTGTTTAGGCTGATGAGGAAGGGATAAGAAACACTCAGCTTCTGTGTGCATTTTCTTTCCCAGAGAGAAATCTTCCCATCTCCTGCCTGAGGAAAACAACCTTGGCTGCCAGTGTTTGCGAAGCTGAGGAAGAGGAGGCCGAGAGTCCCACTCTTCAGTATGTGGGTTTTTACTCAATTCTCCTGTCTTCTGTGTACCTCATCTTGCCCTCAGTACAGAGCTTCTCATTTTGTCAGCCTCTCCAGAGTCAATGCTGAATCTTCTTCAGGAGTCGGGGAGAGGAACTGGGGTCTAAGGTTCTAACTTTTTGTTTGTTTGTTTTTTAATATCAGCTTTATCAAAAAATAACAGCTTTACCAAAAAATTCACCCGTTTAAAGTGTACAATTCAGTGGTTTTTAGTACATTCACACAACATTTGTTTCTGGTTTTTGGAGGTGACTGCTTCATTAAGTTTTTCTAATTTGGTGCTGACTGTGATTATAGTTTACACTTGCTCTGTGGTAACCCTTTCCTGGTGAAAGTTCTGTGAGCCACGTGTGCCCCAAGTCCAGAAGGAGGGAGGGAGCAGAGCCAGCTTGCACAAAGGTTGAGCCTTGTTTGGGGTTTCGTCTCCCCTTTGTTCAGGAACATGGCCCACTCCCACCCCTTGGCACCTTGCCGAGGGCTCACTGCCAGCTGGTCCCCTCCTGGCTGTTTGGTCGGGCTTGTAAAAGTTAGGACAGGGAGGCCACCAAGGCAAAAAGTGGGGACTGGGTCGGTGGCCATTGGCACTTAGCCTCTGGGGGTGGGGTTGGGGGAGGGTGGCATAGATCTCAGTCTCTGGAGCTGAAGGTCAGGACTTAGACCTTGGGTCAAAAGTTCCGAACTCAGGTTCTGGGGTGAACAATTCGGGAGTCCTGAGGGAACAGAGGGACCCTAGCCGCTGGAGGGAGAGCGGGGACTAAGCATAGGGAGTCGTTACCGGGGATCCAGGTGGACTTTGGGAGGGAGACTCAGTGTCTAAATCGGGACCGGGGAACTTGGCCTCTGGGACCAGCTGTGCGCAGGATGTCCCCTAAAAGGCCCTGAGAGCTCCGCGGACTCCCCGGGAGGTTTTCAGGTCAAACCCGGCGCTCTCCATCCTTAGAACAGGGGCCAGGAAGGGACCAGGTTTGGGAGGCCGCTACTCCGCGGCCCTGGGGGAAGCCGGGGGAGGGGCTGAAAAGCCTCGCATTCTCCGCAAAGGGCCCTCGGCTCCCCCTGCGGTTCCGGCCGCTCTCCTACCCCAGCGGACCGGAGCAATTGCGCCTGGGTCCTGGCGGAGGTCGGACGCCCCCTGCCGGCCAATCCGGGACTTGGCCTTTGCGGCAACCCTGGGACAGACTGGGGCCAGAACCAGAAAGAGCCTCTGCGGGGGCAAGGCGAGCCTTAGTGGGCCTTGGCGCCGGGAGACTCTACCAGTGTTTGTTATATGTGCAAACAAATTCGAAATCACGCGGTCCTTGCCAAGGTAAGAATTAGAACAACTTTACATAAATCTAAGCAGTATAATTAAAAGAGGCTCAGATCTTTGATCTCAAAAGTAACTTCTTTCGAATTAGAGCGTATACAAATGTAACCAAGCAGTTTACTTAAAATGAAAACTAAGCTATATTGATTTCTTATAGTGAGCTAGAAGCACATTAGCTCAGAAACATTTCAAACTAAAAGATCTTATTGCAAGTTACAGCAAATTAAGATACATCTAAGAAGTATTCCTAAACCTAACCTGGCATGGGAAATTAGAACAAATTGCGTTTGTGTGAAGTCAAACTTAAAAGCACTCATTTAAAATAAAATGTATGATCTTTATAAAGTCCTATATAAATTTTTCTATGTGCAAATAAGCTCAGAAACACACCGTCACCTCAAAAGTACTATCTTTGTGCAAATTAGAGCAAATTAAGTAGGTTAAGTGAAAACAGTGTTAATCACACACTTATATGTAAAGTAAATCAAAAGTGCATTATGTTGTTAGTGAAAATAAAGATGAAACTAAACTATGTGTACAAATAAGCAGTATGTTTGCAAACAAACAGTATGTTTGTTAACAAGCTAAGAATCAGACATTCCCCTCTAAGGAAACTTCTAATGGTTAGAGAGAGCAAATAAGAATGAGTTAGAACCAATTTAGATAAATCTAAGCAGTATTAGGGAATATGTCATTATTCTTTAATTTACCTTGTGAGGAATTAGAATAAATATAGTCAATACTAAGCATTTTAGGTGAAATCAAGCTCAAAATCACTCATAAAATCACTCATTCATTTCAAATGAAACTTCTTATTCCTCCTTAGAGATATCCATATGTAACAGTTGATATTAAAACAAATACAGACTCAACTGTTCCCAAAAGGACCTTCTTAGGGTAACTTAGAGTGTATTTAAGAGTTTATGTGAAATCAAGCTCGAACTCATTCATTCATTTCAAACAGCTTCAGAAGTACTTTGTAAATTTTACATATGCAAACAAGCTCAGAAAACACATTCATCTCAAAATTTTCCGCTTTCCTCAATCGCTAGGGGGAGCTCCTCAGGCCTGGCACAAAGACGCCTCTTTTCCTCATGACAGACCGAAAATGATTTGACTGAGACCACCAGTAACTATGTCCCTACTTCCCCCTCCAGAGGCTGAGTCCATATTTCGGCTCCAGAAACGATGTCCTAATCTCCAATTTCAGAGGCTAAGACCCCACTCCTCACACCAGAAGCTAAAGACCCCACTTCTCCAACCAGAGGCTAAGTTTCCACCACACACCCCACTGGCTAGGTCCACATGACCCCTTACAGAGGCTGCTGGGTCCCAGTTTTGGCTGCAGCAGTCACCTGGTGCCACAGAGACTACATCCTGCTTCCCTCACCGGAGTCTAAGTCTCTGCTTCTCGATCCAAAAGCTAAGTCTTCAGAGCTCTCCTCAAAGGTTAGGTCCACACTCCCCTCTCTAGAGGCTGAGTCTGGATTTTGGCTCCATAGGCAGTACCTACCTCTCACATGAGAGGCTGTGCCCCTGCTTTCTTTCCAGAGGATGAGAACCCACTGCTGGCTCCAGAGCCTAAGTCCCAATCCCTCTTCCAGAGGCTGAGTCTCCATTTCAGATCCAGAGTCTAAGTGCCAACTTGTGCTGCCAGTGATTCCCCTATATTTTGCTTCAGAGGCTACACATGTCCCCCTAGCCAGAGCCAACCGACAATCTTCCCAGCTGGGTCTCCTGCTGGGTCTCCCTCTCCTTAAAGTGAGTTAGAGTGTATTTAGTCAAAATTAAGCAGCATATTAATAAAAACAAGCTGAAACTCAGACATTGTTCTCAAGAGAAACTGTAACTTCTTAAGGAGTTAGAGTGTAGCTGGTCTAAATTAGCCAGTGTAGGGACTTCCCTGGTGGGTAAGGCTCCATGCTCACAATGCAGGGGGCCCAGGTTCAATCCCAGGTTGGGGAACTAGATCCCGCATGCATGCTGCAACTAAGAAGTCTGCATGCCGCAACTAAGATTCCACGTGCCACAACTAAGACCTGGCACAGCCAAAATAAATGAATAAATAAATATTTTTTAAAAACTTAAAAAAATAAATTAGCTAGTTCATGTGCAATCAAACTCAAAATCACTCATCCATTATAAATGAAATTTATAAGCTTCATAAGTGATATATAAATTATATATATATATAAACTAGTTCAGAAATATATATATGACACAAACACAATCTCAAATTACATTAATGTGCACCTAAGCAGTATTAGTGAAACCTAGTTCAGAGGCAGACTTAGTCCTCAAAAGTACTTAACTTACAATGGTAAGTTAGTGGAAATATAGATGAAACTGTGCAACTAAGCAGTATATTTGTATACAAGCAAAGAACCAGATATTCCTCTCTTCTGAAGTGTGAAATGGTGAGATAGTGCAAATATAAATGATTTACAGCCAAATTACATGAATCTAAGCAAGTTTTAGAGGAAATAACTCACAGTTACATGTTTTTCTCTTACTTTCCTTGTTTTTGTTACTTACAACAAATTAGAAAGAATGTAAGCAGCTTAAGTGACAACAATGTCAGAATCGTACATTCATATCTAAGATAACTTCCTATGGTGATTTAGATAAAAATTTGTCTGGAACTAAGTAGATCGTTGAAAACAGGCAGAAAAACCACACCTTCAACTAAGGTTCAGGTTCAGGAACATTTGAAATGAAATATCTCATTATGAGTTAGAGCATGTTTAGATGAAACTAAGCTCTTTATGTCAAACAAGCTCAGAATCTATCATTCTTCCTGTATTAGTCTGAGTTCTCCAGAGAAATAGAACCAATAGTGTGTGTGTATGTGTTTGTGTGTGTGTGTATTTGTATAGATGGAGGTTTATTGTAAGAAATAGGCTCACACAATTATGGAGGCTGGCAAGTCCAAAACCTGCAGTGTGGGCCAGCTGGCTAGAGACCCAGAAGAGCCAATGGTGCAGCTCCAGTCTGAAGGCAGTCTGCTGGAGATTTTCCTCTTGCTCTGGGAGGCCGGGCCTTCCACTGATTGGATGAGGCCCACCCACATTATGGAAGGCAATCTGCTTACTCAAAGTTCACTAAGTTAAATGTTAATCTCATCCAAAAACACCCTCCAAGTTGATGATGCTCGCAACTACAAAGATGTCCGGAAGCCAGACCCTCCACAAGCCAACAGGAACTGCCTTCGCCGGGTGACCCTGAGCGCCGAGGGTGTGGACCTGGAAGCCGTCACGGAAGCGGCCGCAGAGGCTTCTGGGGAGTCTTTCAAGCGAACAGGCAGAGGGAACAGACATTTCATTCGGGAACCACTACCTGTTTATGCATGGGTATTTTATAAACAGAGACGGGTAAGCTGTCACTACATAGCCACTGTCGTGGTAAATTAACCGCGCGGTCCACAAGCGGCTCCTGGGACGGCCATCGGGAAGGGAGTCCGCGAGGATTCTGGGAACTGTAGTTCTGGGGTAGTTGAGCGGCCGAGGGCGGGGTGAACGGTCGGGTCCTCTCTGGAGAGCGAGGCCTGCCGGGCACGTGGCCCCACGGTGTCCCTCCCCTGCTGCAGGAGGGTGGGGATAGGCCGGGCAGGGCCTAGGGTTGGGAGCTGGGGAGGAGTGCGGCTGCTGGGGGAGTGCGGCGGCCCAGGCCGGCGGGTTCGGGCGGTTTCGTGCTTGGAGGAGGGGGCGCGGCTCAAGGTGCGCGTTTGTGGCGGGGAAATGGGGTGA
>NW_020173068.1:1942140-1995832 GCF_003031525.2 Neophocaena asiaeorientalis asiaeorientalis
CTCTAGCTGCGAATCCCAGAATTGCGGGGCGTTACGCGGACCTTCACTCCTCGGCTGGGGCGAGAGACCTGGAACTCAAATTTCTTTCTTGGAAACGGGGTGGGTATATTCTGGGCCAAACAATTTACGAGTAGGGGGCAACTCCAGTGCGCAACCCCGGCGTTTATTTGGGGTGTAGGGGTGTGTTCAGCCAGGGCCAAATAGACATCCCTTGTGATGGGGGCTGGGGGCGCGGCTTGGGCCACGTGTCCCTGGGTGTTGTTTGGCCTGGGAGCTCTTACGTGCGTCCCGCATCTCTGAACGGTTGTGGGAACCCAGGACTGATCGTGAATGTCAAGTTTTGTTTTTGATGGGGCTGAATATGACCCAATGGTGATTGGGCGGAGGTGGGGTGGAGGAGAGAGCATCTCAGGCCCTGCTCTGCGTTGGCTTGTTGGGGGTGGGTGGAGGTGAGTTCGACGTGGGCAAAATATCCGTAAGGGGTGGTGGAGTGTCTTGGCTCTGGAGTTCCTTGGGTTTTTAGAAAATGGGCAGGTTTGGGGCCTGAGGCAGACATCCTACAGTGATGGTGCACTGCACCGCTGGGGCCTGCATCTAGGCAGTTTTTTGAGTGCAGGCAGGTCTGCTTCTCTGGGATCTCTTGTCCCACGGTTTGTCCTCATCCCGGGGCCCACTCTGCTTTATGACAAAGATCCCAGATTTGGTTGTAATGTAAGTGGCGTGTTTGGCTAATTCTCCCTCTCTTTGAATGCTTTTCCCTCATGTGTTGGGGTTCAGACCTCTAGTTTGGGACTTACCCAGATTAGGTAGTGTGGGGACCTCTGAGGGCTGCTGGCCAACTGTCCAAATCACTTCTGGGATCTGGTGAAGCCCAGGTATCAGGACTTTAATTTTTGGGTAAGGTCAAGTTTTAAACCCACGCAGTAGAATAGTACAGTAAACTCACATGGACGTATCACCAGATTCAACATTCATTAATTCACAGACAATCCTGTTTCATATACATCCCCTCAACTTGTCTTTGGATATGCTTTGAGAACTGTCACACCCGGTAGGGGTTGACCATCACTGACATTACAACTCATCCAACAGGCTAAGCCCATGGCACTCCACAGCTAGAGATCAAATCTAGGCACTTTCTAGCTTTGTCACCTCAGTTTATCAGAAGACCTAGCTCCGGGCCTTTGGGAGACAAAAGTTGTACAGTGCCTGGAATTGTCTGTGGTGTATAGTTAAGAGTTTAGTAAGTGTTAATTATTATTAGTAACAAAGGATGATTTTCCTATTTAATAGCATATCAGGACAGGCTGTATTTTGATGCCCACACATGACTCTGTCCCCAGGAAGCTGTCTACATTCTTCTTTGACAGATCTGAGGCTTTTTTTTTTTTTTAAAGAAGAGGAGCACCCCTTATTTTAAGCTTGGGGATTTTTAGCTTGGTATCTGGGGGCCAAGAGACAGTCCTGAAGCTCACATTGCCTGTTTCATCCTCAGGTTCACCTTCTCACATCCCTGCCTGCCCAGAGAGGACTGTATAGAGAACGAGAGGACTTCTTGCAGGTGGATACCACTCACCTTCCATGTTTCTGCAGTGTCTTCTGTTCTCCAGACCTTGGGCAAATTTCCTTTGCTCATCCTGACGTTTTGTGCCCTGCAGTGTTCCATTTGAGGCTCAGAGGACCTGCTTGTTTCTGTATGATACCAGGGCTGATTTAAGGGCAAAGGCCTTTAACAGGGAATATTACCCCAGACAAGTGCTCTCATTCAGGTTACCACCATCCTTGCCCTAGCAACATTTCATCCTGGCTGCTGGATTCCCAAGACTGTGTCAGCTGTTGTAAAATAAAAAATGATGGTAACTACCATTTATTGGGAGTTGTTCTGTGCCAGGCACTGGGCTTTACAATCTCTGTAATATTTTATTCCCTCAGCACTGACTTATTTGAACAAACCTACGCTCACATATGATTCCTCTCTTTGTTACATGTGACGGATAAGAGTTGCACTGTTAATTTCTACAACACATCTTTGGAGCATGTAACTGCTGCCAGAGGGCTTTCTTCTAAGTTAAAACATAAGAACAAAATTACATAATTAATGCCTTTTTTTTTTTTTTTTTTTGGTGGTTAACTTTTCACATAGAAACTACAAATCCATCATCCAGCATCAACAATAATCAATTCATGTTCAAGGTTGTTTCATATACCACCCCTGCCTCCCACCTTTTTTTGCAGAATTATTTTAAAGCTAATTCTAGACATCGTATCATTTCACTTATAAATGTTTCATTATGTGTCCTTAACTGAGAAGGACTTAAATTTACCCTTTTTAAAAAAACTGAGGTATAATTTATATACAACCAACTACACAGATCTGAAGTATATGTTTCAATGGATTTTGACAGACATGTACTCCCATGTAACCATCACCTCCAACAACTGGAATTTGTGTCCTGTTTCAGAATTCTTTGCCTACACCAAAGTCATGATGGTATTCTCCTATGATTTTTTTTCCTAGAAGCTTAAAGTTTTAGCTTTTACATTTATGTTTATGATCCATTTTGATGTATTTTTTTGTGTATGGTTTGAGGTTTTGAGGTTTGACATAGTACTTGTTTATAGCACCATTTGTTGAATCGACTCGCCTTTTACCATTGTATTGCTTTGGTGCCTTTGTTGAAAATCATTGACTGTGTAAGTGTGGGTTTATTTCTGGACAGTCTCTTCTGTTCTGTTAATTTAATCAACATCACACTGTCTTGATAACTTCAGCTTTATACTAAGTCTGTTTTTTTATATTTTAAAAAAAAATTTAAATT
Organism: Neophocaena asiaeorientalis asiaeorientalis; assembly: GCF_003031525.2. Classification (NCBI taxonomy): domain Eukaryota; kingdom Metazoa; phylum Chordata; class Mammalia; order Artiodactyla; family Phocoenidae; genus Neophocaena; species Neophocaena asiaeorientalis. The sequence continues at coordinate 1,944,960 of NW_020173068.1, forward strand.
TATTTTTAGCTGCGTTGGGTCTGTGTTGCTGTGCACAGGCTTTCTGTAGTTTGCAGTGAGCAGGGACTACTATTTGTTGTGGCGTGCGGGCTTCTCATTGCAGTGGCTTCTCCTGTTGCGGAGCATGGGCTCTAGGCACATGGCCTTCAGTAGTTGTGGCGCACGGGCTCTAGGGTGCGTGGCCTTCAGTAGTTGTGGCACGCGGGCTCAGCAGTTGTGGCTTGTGGGCTCTAGAGCGCAGGCTCAGAAGTTGTGGCGCATGGGCTTAGTTGCTCCGGGGCATGTGGGATCTTCCCGGACCAGGGATCAAACCCCTGTCCTTGCATTGGCAGGTGGATTCTTAACTACTGCGCCACCAGGGAAGTCCCTATACTAAGTCTTGAAACCATTTATCATAAGTCTTCTTTTACAGGGTTATTCTAGCTATTCAAGGTCCTTTTCATTTCCAAATATTTTTTTGAATCAGCTAGATGTTTTCAACAAAAATAAGTCTTGTGGGATTTTGATTAGAATTGTGTTGAATCTGTAGATCAGTTTGGTTAGAATCGACGTCTCAAGAGTACTGAGTTTTCCAGCCCACAAACTAAGTATATCTCTCTATTTATTTAGGTCTTTAATTTCTCAAAGTAACATTTTGTAGTTCTCAGTGTAGAATGTTTGCACATCTCTTCAAATTCATTCCTATACATTTTATGTTCTTGATATTTTTGGAAATGTTTTTAAAATGTAACTCTCCAGTTGTTTCTGACTAGTATTTAAAAATACAATTGATATTTGTATGTTGACCCCTCATGTCCAGCCACCTTGCTAAATTTAAATTAACTTACTACTTCTAGTTTTTTTTTATTGAGGTATAGTTGATTTATAATATTATATAGGTTTCAGGTGTACAACATAGTTATCCACAATTTTTAAAAATTATACTCCATTACAGTTATTATAAAATATTGGCTATATTCCCTGGAGGGTATTATGCTTAGTAAAATAAGTCAGACAGAGAAAGACAAATACTGTGTGATCTTACTTATATGTGGAATTTTAAAAAGCTGAACTCAGGGAAGCAGAGAGTACAGTGGTGATTGCCAGGGGCTGCAGATAGGGGAAATGAGGAGATGTTGGGTACAAGCTTTCTCTCTCTGACTTATTTTGTTCAGCATAGTACCCTCCAGGTCCATCCATGTTGTTGCAAATGGCAAAATTTCATTCTTTTTATGGCTGAGTAATATTCCATTGTAGTACATGTATACCACATCTTTATCCGTTCATCTGTGGATGGACATTTAGGTTGTTTCCATATCTTGGCTGTTGTAAATAATGCTTCTGTAAACATTGGGGTGCATGTATCTTTTCAAATTAGTGTCTTTGTCTCCTTTAGGTATATACCCGGAGTGGAATTGCTGGATCATATAATACTTCTATTTTTAGTGTTTTGAGGAACCTCCATGCTGCTTTCCACAGTGGGCGCACCAATTTACATTCCCATCAACAGTTCTCACCAACACTTGTTATTTGTGTTTTTTTGGATGATGGCCATCCTGATAGGTGTGAGGTGATATCTCACTGTAGTTTTAACTCGCATTTCTCTGATGGTTAGTGATGTTGAGCATCTTTTCATGTGCCTGTTGGCCATCTTCATGTCCTCTTTGGAAAAATGTCTATTCACATCTTCTGCTCATTTTTTTAATATTTTATTTTATTTTATCTTCCAAAAAATGGATATTTTTAATGTATTCGATTAGCAAAGATTAAAAAGTTAGATAATTCCTAGTGTTGGTAAAAAGTTGGAAAGCAGAATTGTATATTCATTGGTGGCAATGCTTCTTATCCAGTCCATGTTCTGTGTATACTGAAAATTTGAGGTCTCTAGGTGCCATACTGTGTATCAGTCTTCACTAAACATCTTCCCTTTTTTTAAAATTAATTTTTATCAGAGTATAGTTGCTTTACAATGTTGTATTAGTTTCTGCTGTACAGCAAAGTGAATCAGTTACACGTATACATATATCCACTCTTTTTCAGATTTCCTTCCCATCTGGGTCACCACAGAGCATTGAGTAGAGTTCCCTGTGCTATACAGCAGGTTCTCAAATTAGTGATCTATTTTATACATAGTAGTCTATACATGTCAATCTCAATCTCCCAATTCAACCTACCTTCCCTTCCCCCGTTGGTAACCGTAAGTTTGTTCTCTACATCTTTGACTCTATTTCTGCTTTGCAAATAAGTTCATCTCTATCATTTTTCTACAGTCCACATATAAGTGATATTGTACGATATTTGTTTTTCTCTTTCTGACTTCACTCTGTGTGACAGTCTCTCGGTCCATCCATGTCTCTGCAGATTTCTGCCCTTTTTTCTTTTTTAAAATTAATTAATTAATTAATTTTTGGCTGCGTTGGGTCTTCGTTGCTGCGTGTGGGCTTTTTCTAGTCGTGGAGAACGGGGCCTACTTTTCATTGCGGTGTGCGGGCTTCTCATTGCGGTGGCTTCTCTTTTTGCAGAGCACGGGCTCTAGGTGCATGGGCTTCAATAGTTGTGGCATGCAGTCTCAGTAGTTGTGGCTCCTGGGCTTAGTTGCTACCTGGCATGTGGGATCTTCCCGGACCAGGGCTTGAACCCACGTCCATTGCATTGCCAGGTGGACTCTTAACAAATGCGTCACCGGGGAAGTCCCCCCATTTTTTAATTGAGTTGTTTTTTTTGATACTGAGTTGTATGAGCTGCTACAACTTCTAGTTTTTATTTGGACTTTTGGATTCTAGGATACAGTCATGACTGCAAACAAAGATAGGTTTATTTCCCATAGATAATCATTTTTATTATTTTTCTATATATACCTCCAGTATTTAAAAAAATTTTTTTGAAGTCCAGTTGATTTACAATGTTGTGTTAATTTCTGCTGTACAGCAAAGTGATTCAGTTATACATATATCTGTTCTTTTTCATATTCTTTTCCATTATGGTTTATCACAGGATTTTGAATATAGTTCCCATGCTATACAGTAGGACCTTGTTGTTTATCCGGCAGTATTTTTTATGAAAAGACAACCAAAGATTAAACACACATATTAAACCCTGCTTCCCACCCCCCACCTTTCCTAAGGGGGTCCTTGTTAAACTGAACCTTTTAATTGATATGTAATAAAATATACCCACCACTTCCTTACTGGCTTTTGGATTTTATGTGTGTTTTTTTTTGGCCATGCCCTGTGGCTTGCGGGATCTTAGTTCCCCCATCAGGGATTGAACGTGTGCCCCCTGCAGTGGAAGTGTGGAGTCTTAACCACTGGACTGTCAGGGAAGTACCTCCTTGTTTTTTTTTTTTCTTTTAGAGTAGGTTTACCTTTCCTCTGTTCTCAGAACATGAGAGATGGTGGAATAATGCAGTGCTTACAAGTGGTACTGTCACTTTCAGTCACATTTCCTTGTCCAGGGCAAGTCATGAGACCAAGCCTGACGTCAGGGGCAGAGAATTATACAGAGAAACAAATAATTGGGAATGTTGATGATATCTACCACAAAGGGCCTACAGGCTAGAAAGGAATGAGGTAAAAAAAAAAATGCAAGGAACCTTGTGGACTGAGACTCTATGTATATTGTGTGAGAGGACAGGATCCCTGCTGAAGAGGTACAGGCATAGGGCCCACAGTAAGGGTCCCAGCAATGTCAAATTGCTTCTCTGTCCCACAGGTCCTGGCTGCATGGCAACAAGTTGGGCTTTTATAAGTAAGTTTTGGAGGAATCACACCAGGCAGCAGAAATTGATCTTGAGATGAAATCATTTCTACCAGGCCTCCTGGCAGAATTTCAAGGCGAACACGGGGCTGACTCTGGGGCCATGATGTTGCCTGATCCTTCTGCCTGGAGAGAGCAGGACTGGGAGGAGATGTTGCCTTTGGAGAACAGGGAAGTTGCGGAAACTGTGAAGACACCGACTCAGAATCACAAGGCAAAAGGTGAGAGCTGTTGAGGGTCCAGAGAGGTGAAGAGGGGGAGCAGGGCTCCAGGTTTACTGCAAATGCCCTGTGATCACAGGAAAGGGGCGACTTCCTCTTCACAAGCCACGGAGGAGCTGCTCTGGCAGCACCATGGGAGCCCCAGTTTCTCATAGCTTCTTTTTCCTTCTCTAGGTTTGCCTTCTCACAAGACTGACTGGCTTCAAGAAAAGGAGGGAAAAGTCCAAAATACTGGTGAGTTGGGGTTACATTTATTTAAAGTCTCTCAAAATTGCTCTTAAGGACATGTGGCAAGTAGCGAAACATTTATTCAAGAAAATCTACTAAATCAGCAAGAGTCTGTGGCATTTGTCCCACAACCTGCTCCCTCCTGGTCACCCTTCAGCTCAGTGTAATGGAAGCTGTACTCCAAATGGGTACAGCTAAGAAGATGGGACTTTCTTCCCCCGGTTCCCAGTCTTTTTCCCTGGGAGGGGCAAGCTACCAGCAATTCTTATTCCCCCCAGCTCAGTGTGGCAGGCAAGTATGGCCAAGAAGTCTGGCGTTTTCTATCTCCACTAGACCCTATTTGTATGATGGAAGCTCTGTCTCAGGCACAGGTGGTCAAGAATCAGGAGGGACCTTATTGCCTTCTCCCCATCTTGCTCATAGGGCAGACAGAGATCCTGTGCTAGGAGAAGCATGCTGAGAAGAAAAGGAGCTGCCACCCCTGCCCAGTGCCCCACTGTTAGGGCAGGAGTGTCACACTGAGCGAAGTGGTCTGCCAGTCCTGTGCCACCTCTGAGTAGTGGTGCAGAGGTCCTGCCCTGGTGGGAGGCAGGCTATAGGAACAGAGAGCTCTACAGCGCTCCCTAAGGGGACTGGCTTTGTGTGGAACTGAGCAGGGAAGTTGAAGTCTTAGGGTGTTGTTGAAAACAGTGGAGATTTTGGTGGTGAGCAATTAAGAGGAAACTGAGAAGCCTGTGATAGCAACAAGGGAAATGGCAGATCACCTGGAAGTTTAACAGAGAAAGCAGGGAAAGAAATTGCTGAGAGGAGCTCTCCTACGGGTCGGAGTAAGTCTCAAATACTGGCCTCAAAATTACCCCTGCAAAAGGATCTGACTTTAATTGGATCAGACTATGGAGCCATTTATACTCCAGGACATTGTTGAAAACAGTAGAGCAATCAGCAACCAATAGTGGAGGCTAACAGTCGGGTGTGATACCAATAGAGGCAGACCTGCTGGAAGCTTAACGGGGAAGTCAAGGAGAGACACAAAGAGAGCCCTCTGTCAGGAGGGGGAAGGTCTGGGTGACTGTGTGTTTGCTCAAGGCTGCACCCTCTGAGGAGCCACTGCTTCAGGGAAATAACCTTCATCGAACTAATCCAGACAGGTCTCAAAACAAATGAACAAGCAGACAACCACAACCTAGGAAGACGGCAGGGTTGGTATCCAGAGTTGCTACAATATTTTACCTAAAATGTCCAATATTCAAAGAAAAATTATATAGAAAAGGGGAGGGAGAAGGAGGGAAAGGGAAAGAAAGAATATATGAATTTAAGAATGAGAGAAAGCCTAAATAAATTTTCCTGGTCTGTAAAATGAAAACAACTTGTCACTTCTATGAGTTAAATTATAATCTCACTGGATTGTAAATTCATCTTCCCCTATTGGTTATGAGTTGTTCATTCATTGATACACTGTGGACACAAAGTTATACTCCTAGAGAATGTCCAGTGGCGTTGGGGCTAGGAAGCAAAGTAAGCTAAATGCCCTGCTTTCATTTCAGGAAGCTTATTGAAGTCTAGGCAGAACTTGGAGATATTGTGGGTTTGGTTCCAGATCACCATGGTACAGTGAATATCACAGTAAAGTGAGACACGTGAAATTTTTGGTTTCTCAGTGAATATAAAATTTATGTTTACACTATACTGTAGTCTATTATGTGTTCAATAGCATTATGTGTGAAAAAACAATATACATACCTTAATTAAAAAATACTTTATTGGACCCTGGAGGTCCAGTGGTTAAGACTTCGCCTTCCATTGCAGGGGGTACAGGTTCGATCCCTGGTCAAGGAGCTGAGATCCCACATGCCTCACAGCCAAAAAACCAAAAACATAAAACAGAAGCATTATTGTAACAAATTCAATAAAGACTTTAAAAATGGTCCACATCAAAAAAATCTTTAAAAAACACTTTATTGCTAAAAAATGCTAACCATCCTCCAAGCCTTCAGCAAGTTGCAGTAGTAACATCAAAGATCATTCATCACAGATCACTGTAACAAATATAATAATAATAAAAACATTTGAAATGTGAGAATTACCAAAATCTGACACAGAGACACGTGGTGAGCAAATGCTGTTGGAAAAATGGCGCCAATAGACTTGTTTGACATGGGGTTGCCACGAACCTTCAATGGTAAAAAACTTGATGTCTATGAAGGGCAATAAAGCAAAGTGCAGTAAAATGAGGTACACCTGTACTGCTTTATGTGATGAGTGAAGCATTAAGGGCTTTATTTTAAAAAGGTTAAAATACCAGGCAAAGACAGATTTTGCAGATCCCATTTAGTATAACCTGAACTCTTCAAAAATGCTTATTCCGGGCTCCATCTGTTCACTCCTGCTTTTCTCTATGGTTGAAGTTTTCTTTCATTTTCTCCTCTAAATCGTCTCCATTCCCTAATGCCCAGCACAAGCCTTGTGTACATGATGCTTTTTTTCTTTTCTAGCGCATGCTCTACTCTTCATCTCAGAATTCCTCCATTCCTCAGGGTCATTGAGCACTGCTTTAGGTTTTCAAATTGATTCACAAATCATTTCTCCAAAGAAATCAAAAGTGTCCGAGGGCCAGGAATGAGTTTTATGCATCAGTTATGTGCTCCTCAGATTTTAACACAAAGCTGTAGTAATAATGCCCAGAAGAACTTGATACAGAGAACCATGTACTCTGAAAAGAATTAGATCAACTTCTTGCATATCCAGACTCTCCGGGGCCACCAGCTATGTTCCTCATAGTGGGAGGACTGATGGGGACTTGCTGTATGTCCCTTAATTTATTGCTTGTTTATAGGTACCAGTTACATTCAGGGATGTGGCTGTGGTCTTCACAGAGGCAGAATGGAAGAGACTGAGCTCTGAGCAGAGGGACCTATACAGAGAAGTGTTGCTGGAGAATTATAGGAATCTGCTCTCGTTGGTGAGGCAGTGTTCTTTCCTTCATTAATTCAGTGGAGATTTACTGACCACCTCCCATATGGCAGAAAATGTTCTAGACACTTAGAACATGTTAGTGAATGAAGTGGTAATCTCTGCCCATGGGGAATTACTTTCTACTGTAGGGAGACAGCTAACAAAAAGCTTCATATTCAGGGACATCATTCTTATTTAAAAATTTTTGCATATGTTTAATTTTCTTTTTTATTGAGGTATAGTTGATTTACAATATTACATAAGTTTCAGGTGTACAACGTAGTGATTCACAATTTTTAAAGGGTATACTCCATTTTTGGTTATTACATATATAGGGATATTATAATATGGTATGTTAGAAGGTGCTAAGCACTACATAGTAAAAAATAATAATAAAATAGAACCGGATAAAGGAGTATTAAGTGTGAGAGTGTGGCTGGCTGAATTTTGAAACTGGGTATTTGAAATCACCAAGAAGGTAACATTTGACCAAAGGGAATTAGAACTCTAGGTATCTAGGATAAGAGCATTTCAGGTGGAGGGCCTCGTCGGTGCTAAGGCCCTAAGGAATTGGGGTGCCTGCTGGATATAAGGAACTACAACGGAGGCACAGTATGCAAGGGGAGAGCAGTGAGAAATGCCTTCTAAGACAAGGAAGTTAACATTAAATATCAAAGTTTGTATGGCTTTTGAGTTTCATAAGCCATATTTTTTTCATTTATTTAAAAACTGACATTGATTCTTTAAATCTAGGTTGATAAATACTTTTGAGTGTGATATTTCTCTGGATCAGGGGGTGGCCAACGTTTTCTGTAAAGGGCCAGAAAGTAACTATTTTAGGTTTTGTGGGTGATATGGTTTCTGTAACCACTCTCAACTCTGCCCTTGTAGGGTTAAAGTAGCCATGGACAACAGGTAAATGAATGAGTATAGCTGTGTTCTAGTAAGACTTTTGTGGACACTGAATTTTGGATTTCATGTAATTTTAATGTATCATGAAGTATTATTATTCTTTTGATTTTTTTTCCAACTATTTAAAAATTTAAAAGTCATTCTTAGCTTGTAGACTGTGCAGAAATAGAGGGCCAGATTTAGCTTGTGGGCCATAGTTTTCCCACCCCTTGTTCTAAATCAGTGCTGTCCAGTAGAAATATAATGTGAGCCATGTGGGTAATTTTAAATTTCCTAGTAACCACATTTAAAAAAGTAGAAGTAAATGGGTGAAATTAATTTTAATAATATCTTATTTAACCCAATATATCAAAATATTTTCATGTCAACATATAATCAATATAAAAATTAATTAGATATTTTACTCTTTATTTTTGTACTAAGTGTTCAAAATCTGGTTGTTATTTTATACTTAGAACACATTTTCGCTCAGACCAGCCACATTTGAAGTGCTCAGGAAGCATACAGCTGGTGGCTACCATATTGGATAGTGTGGTTCTAGATATTCCTGTAGTTCTAGATAAAGCAGGTAGAGAAAAATCACATTTTTGGAGACACAAACTAGTTTTAGGCAGGAGTTTCTTCAGGTGTTTCCTTAAATGGCATAGCTATTTCCCTGATATGGATTAATCAGGTTTACTTTTTTCATTTTCATCTTCTTTGTCATGTTTTGATCTGATATCATCTAGTTTGAGCTCCATCTAATTAAGTGTGGATTCATCTGTTTCAGTCTGGTTCTGTGTGTTTTGATTTGGCCTTAGCTAGTCAGTCTAACTAGATTTTGTTTTTATTTTTCTCTTGTCATATTATCTTCCTTCTCTGTGTTAATATGTTTAACAGGTTCCAAGGAAAATGTCAAAATGACCTTGTTCAGATTAGTCTTGATATTGAATGCCTGGATCCCACTTGCATTTCTTGAAGTTGTGTCCTTTGTCTTGCTCAGCACCACAATATCCTGCAGTTCTCCTGCCTCTTATGTCTCTTGTGGGCTTTTCTCTTACTTTTTTCTTTTCTTTGGAGTGTAAGGGTCCATAGGACTAGTGTCACATACTCTTTTTTTCTATGTCAGTATTCACACCCTTGAACAGTTTGTGAACTTCAACGATTTTACCCATCACCTATTATAATGAATCCATTTTCTTTGTCACTGTCTCACCTGTGCTTTATCTTCATATTTTTATTTGGTTACAAGACAGCACAAGTTTATTCTCAAACTTATTTGAGATAATTGAGATAAATTGAGATCATACTATTTTTCCTCCTAAACCAGTCTCTCTTTCTCTAGTTCTTCACATGTTCATGTTATGATGTCTCTTCTTCAAAGGTGCTCCCTGAAATAATCTTTAAAGATTTCATAGGGGAGATATTTCAGTTAGTTTAGGCTAGGTAATGCTGTGATAACAAACAACCCCAAACTTTACAAATGTTCATTTCTTACTTAATATCTACTGTCTACAGTTCAGGTAGACAGCTCTGTTGGTTCAGCTCTGCTAGCTCTGGGATCTAGGCAAAAGGAACAGCCTCTGTCTGGGTCATGGGATTCTTTTTTTTTTTTTTTTTTTTTTTGCGGTATGCGGGCCTCTCACCGTTGTGGCCTCTCCCGTTGCGGAGCACAGGCTCCAGACGCACAGGCCCAGCGGCCATGGCTCAGGGGCCCAGCCGCTCCACGGCATGTGGGATCCTCCCGGACCGGGGCACGAACCCATGTCCCCTGCATCGGCAGGCGGACTCTCAACCACTGCGCCACCAGGGAAGCCCCGGGTCATGGGATTCTTAAGGAAGAGGGAAAACAGCCATGATAGAACCATACTGTGCCTCTTAAAACTTGTTTGGAAGAAGCACTAACTTTTCACTAACCTTTGTTGGCCAAAGCAAATCCCATAGCCACGTCTGATGTCACTATAATGGGATTAGTTTGGGCACAAGGTACCAGAATCCTGAAATCATGGAGCATGTCTTTCTGTCCACTGCTGAATCCACAATACTTTAGTAGAGAACCTAGTACTTAGAAATTTTTAGTATTTGTTTGTGGGTGGACAACTGGAAATTCAGATTTATTTCATATACAGTCTCTTTAACCACTGTTTCATATACTGTTTCCTACATTTGAAAGCCTTCCAGACCTAGTGACTTTTTTTGTATATCAGTCTTCTATTTTGTAATAGAAAAGGCACGAAAGAGATTTCCGCATAGGTCATAGAGACTGTTACCTCCAAGTAGAACAGAATTGTGGACAGTCTATATCAGTGTGATACAGACTTAGATGATTTAGTCAGAGGAAAAGGCTAAGGGTAGTTGAGGCTACTTGCAGAGCAAAAAGGTTCCTGGTCTGACTGACATATAGAAGATACTTTTGTTATGGATTTTCTGGATTGCAATAGAAAATGGAATGTGTAGAAGTGGAATGTAAAGGAATTATTGGTGGGAAACAAATTGTGTTGTATGTATATTGTCAATTACAGTTGTGGCAGTAAGACACTTTCTGTCCTAAGACAAGGCAGAATGGCCCAGCAGCCCTACTTAGGGCTTCTCTAACTGAAAACCTTCTTTCTCCAGCAGAACCAAAGCCAGAGATCTACCCCTGTTCTTCCTGCCTTCTGGCCTTTTTCTGTCAGCGGTTCCTCAGCTAACACACGCTGCAGATCTTCCCGGGTATGTGTGTAGAAAGTCACTTCCACCTGGGGGATTCTGGCCTGGGGCATCGGGGGCAGCAGTATTCTGCTCACAACTGCTGGAGTGAAAACACAGAAGGCCAAGAGAGAGAAGGTGACTCCAGACTCTGGTGCTCGAGGACAGAGGAGAGACGGCCCTTATGTGCATTGCCCAGCCCACCCTGAGAACAGTCAGCAAGTCCTGGAGAAGGCAGCGCAGTGGTAGAAATAGAGCCCATCGCAGCCCAAAGGGTAAACCCTTTGCAAGCAGACAAAGAAATGAAGGAATTAGAAACCTCAAGCTCTGGAGCAGTCAACTGTCAAGAACGTGAACTAGACTGTAGCCCCAAATCAAACTGCATTACAAACCAGGCCATCCTCTTAGGGGAGAAGCTCTATGTCTTCAGGGAGTGTGGGCGAGGCTTTAAAGATAAGTTGAACCTCATCAGACACCATTGGACACACTCAATGGAGAAGCCTTATGTGTATAGTGAGTGTGGCCGAGGTTTCAGCCAGGTGTCAACCCTTATTAATCACCGGAGGACACACTCAATGAAGAAACCTTACATGTGCAAGGAGTGTGGGCGGGGCTTTAGCCAGAAATCACTCCTCCTTGTGCACCAGAGGACACACTCAGGGGAGAAGTATTATGTTTGCAGGGAGTGTGGGCGAGGCTTTAGCAACAAGTCAAGTCTCATAAGACACCAGAGGACACACTGAGAGGAGAAGTCTTGTGTATGCAGGGGTCCTGGGCAGGACTTTAGCAATTAGTCGAACCTCTTCTTATGCCAGAGAGACATGCGGGGAGTAGTCTGTATGTGTGTGTGGGGTGTGAGTGAAGCTTCAGAGATGTGTTGACCCTCATCAGGCAGTGAGGCACATTCAGGGCAGGAGCCTTATGCGTGCAGAGTGTGGGTAGCTGTCAACCCTCAGTGCACAAAGAGGACGCACTTAGGTGGGAAGTATTGTGTGTGCAGGGACTTTGGGGAAGCTTTAGCAATAAGTCAGCATTTATGGAACATCCAGTGGCCGACTCAGGAGAAGTGTCATGTGTTCAGGGAGTGCTGACAGGCATTGGGAAAAGAACTGACAGGAGGGCTCCAGATGGCTCACTCAGGGAGGAGCTGTGTGTTTGCAGGGAGTGTGGGCAAGGCTCTTGTGATCAGTCAGCTTTCTTCACACACTGTAGGGAGAATCCTTATGTGGGGATACTGTGGGGCTGCTCCAGCCAATTGCTGCTGATAGCTGCAGAGATGAATTCCTCACTAGACTTGCTCTCAGCCACAGGGAGCTGCACTTCGCAAGGGATGCCTCCTGGCCAACGACTGATTGATACGGGGAGACAAAACCCTAGCCGGACTCTGCTGGGACAACTCCACAGGGTCATCCCAGATCCCAAGGTCCCCATGAAACTGAATGATCTCAAACACATTGCAGGTCAGCTTCTTCCTCTGCCCAGTCCTGTCCTCATTCCCCAATAAGCCACTCAATTCTCTGCCTCATTGTCTCTCCAGGGAATCCACCCTAAGATATCATAAGCACACAAGGAGTGTGGACGAGGCTTTGGCTAAAAGTCGCTCCTCAACAAACCCCAGAGTATACAGAATAGAAGCTCTGTGTGTGCGGGGGGAATGGGTAAGGACACCTCAGGATGCATCAGAGAACAGCTTTTGAGGGAGAAGCTTTACAAGGCAGGGACGGAGACTGGGAAGATTTAGCAATAAGTTACACCTTCTGGTGCAGCCGAGGACACTCAGGGAGTCCTATGTGGGTGGGGTTGTGGGTGGAGCCTTATTCTGACACCCCTCCTCACAGATCACTACCTCACTCACCTCCTGGGGGGGTTTCAGAAGTCTTGACCCCCACCCGTCCCCATACTCTTTGAGGGTGAAGATGGCAGTAACAACTTAATAAACATGTTTTTTCCACTTTTTGTAATCAGATGGAATAAAAAAGTAGAAGGCTTTACTTAAGTAAGAATAATCAATTTGTTTTATTTTCAAACACCAATTTTTCCCCATGTTTTCATGTCTTTCTGTTCTCATAAATTGTTCAATAAGCTCAGGCTATGTACCTTAGTCACTCATCTGTCTGGAAAGGAATTAAATTTCACAACCTGGATTTCTGCATGAATTCAACCCTTGAGAAAAATGAAGTCCCAATCAACCTAGTAGATTTATTGGAGGATCTGATTCGTTGCATGGGGAGGATGATGTAGGTTCTGGAGACATGCCCACTGAAGCAAGGGAATTTCCCGGGTCTCTGGGGGCTGGGTTGCCTCTTCTGACTGATCACACTCCCTTTGGCTTCTGTGAAAGCTCCCTTCCCTGACTTCTGTCTCTTCCTTCTAGTCTCTATTCAGGTCTCTGCTGTATCCTTCTCTACCACTGAAGCATTGTTTTTCCTTCCAGCTTCCAGAGTCAGGTCCTTTAACCACGCCCAAACTGTTCTCCAGTCATGAATCATTGCTTTGGGTCTCTTAGCTACTTTGGTGTCAGATCATAAGTCTAAAGACCCCTGGGGAATTCCCTGGTGGTCCAGTGGTTAAGACTCTGTGTTTTCACTGCTGAGGGCTGGGGTTCAATCCTTGGGCCCTAATCCTGCAAGCCACGTGGGGCAGCCAAAAAAACAAAACAAAAAAACCCCCTAAACACAGCTCCAATGCCACGTCCCCTCATCCCTCCAATCCTAGGGTCTACTCCTGCTAATGACACCCACATCATCCCTCCACTAACTGGTCCAAGATAACCTGGTCATACCCCTGCCCTTGTTTTTCAGCCCAGGGACCTGGCCTTTAATCACACCCTTTCCTAGTCTTCCTCCCTCAGAGCCCAAATTGCCCAGATTTTTGACAACTCTGCATGCCCTGGCTCTGACTTCTATGTCCTAAGCCAGAACTCTTTACTGGAGAGGGTTGGCCTCAGCTCTAGCAAATTTGTTTGCTCAGTTGGAGTTTGCCAGATCCACAAAATGGATATCAGGCTTTGAAAATCAGAAAAAGCACAGGCTGATTTTGTTGCACTATCAAAGAGGGGGGCAGTAAAAGAGAGTCCAAAGGCCATGAAGTCAGCTTTCCAGTGGGTCCTGAGTCAGCTCTGGTGGAGAGGATGTGAGTGCCGGGAGCGTGGGTCCCCACCCTTTGCCACATTTCCCGTCATGTTTCTTTGCTGGAACTGCCCCTATAACATCAACAATTTGCTTTGGGTCAGAACTGGAAGCCACAGAGGGAAAAGTGTTTATGGGTATGCAGTCTCTAGGGTCTGAAGAGGGATAGGCCCTCTATGTTCCAGATGACCCCAAGACCCCTCCCTGTGTCCTGCCATTGGGAGAGAAACATGTGAACAAACCAGCACCTTCCTTTGGGAAGGAAGGGTGGGAGGAAAGAAAATGATGCAGATTCTTTTTAACTGAAGTCCCGTATAACCTGTAGTGACCTCAGACGTGTTCCAGGGAAAGGACTGTCAGTCCTAGCCCAGCAAAGGGAGAGGGGTATGGGGTTATCTTTCCAAGCCTGGAAAGGGGCTTCCCCAGACTGCAGCTACTCTGTCCTTTATCTCTAGGAAGGACCACTGGAACCAGCTCCTGTATTCTGTCCCAGCAGGAAGCAGAACAGGGGTGTGTGAGGTGAGCTCTCCCTCCGAAGAAAGGAAGGTACACATCCCCACTCCCTAGGATTTTCCTTTCTGCCCCCAGGGAGGAGGAGCTCAGACTTAAAATAAGAGCTTATTTCCGACAGGAGGTCAGTGGCCTCAAACTCAGAGGCCTGCAGTGTCCAGGCAGGTCCTATACTAATGAGGGGGTCAAGCCTCAATTGGGTCGGGGTGCTTTGGGGAACTGGGGAGCTCAAACTCAAGTTGCTTCCTACATCCTTCCTGGCCTCCTCACTTGACCCCACTCTAGAAAGCCTTGAGCTACACCTCGTTTGGGCCTTTTCATTTAATGATCCAAATGTCCTGCCCCTTTTTTTGAGCCGTGACCTTGACTTCAGAACCCTCCAGCATTCTTCCCCGTGTTCAGTTTTAGAACTGTCTTTTTCATGTTGAGTTTTGCTTAGTTTTCTGAAAAACATGGCAGTAGATTATGAAAAATGAACATCAGTTTTGATATGGGAACATCTGACCCAATAACACAATGGTGTGGAAACTCCGTAATCTGACAAAAGAACGTGTAAAAATGCGATGATTTGGCGGCACCTTGTGTGATGAATCCATGTGAGGGCCACCTGTGGGTCACAGAGAGGATCTGGGTTGGGGGAACTTTCAAGATGGCTGGCAATCTGACAGCCCCTGGCTGTGAAATTAGGTACGGTGGGTTAGATTTAAAGTGACCTAATTTATACACACAAGCTCTAATCTGACTTTTAAATATCTGTACATATATTTCTCATATATTCAAAGTAAGCATGTATAAATTTTTTATCAATTTTTTTCTAAAAGAAAACAGATAGTAAAGGATTCTTGGCAAAACATGAGATTTTCTCATTGCATAATCTTTCTCCTAATGGAAATACCATGTTATCCTTTATTTCCTCCTAATTAAGCATGACATATATAAGGGATAAAAATCCATATTCTTATATAAAGATTATTTTTATCTAGCTCTGTCCCCTATTCATTAATTTTAACTTCATTATCATTTTGGAGACTAGCCGAAAACTCAACTGCCAGTTTTTAAAAAAAAATTTTTAATTATTATTATTTTTTAAATAAATTTATTTTATTTATTTAGTTTTGGCTGCGTTAGGTCTTTGTTGCGCGGGCTTTCTCTAGTTGTGGCGAGTGGAGGCTACTCTTCGTTGCGGTGCACGGGCTTACAGATTTCTAGAGTTCCAGCCATCAGTGCTCTAAAAAGGATAAAAGCATTCCTTCTCTGTCTGAGTGTTGAGGCAACAGCTGAGGATTGGAAAATCTCACAAAGCCAGATTACACACAGGGACAGGCTTGTCTGCTTCTAATGTAGACCACAGTGTGGGGCCCAGCTTACCTTGCTTACTAGGTTCTAAGGTAGAGCAGGTTTTACAGAATCCTTGCTGCTACTAGTCATCAGTTCCCCTTTTCCCTACTTCCTACTTCTTCTGGGAACTAGAAAGCTATTTTTTTGTCTGCGGCGGGGAGAGAGCTTAATTTTATGAAGTTTAATGCTACTTATCGTAGTTTTTGTCTGAGCTGCCTCTCTTTTGTGTATTATAATAACCTTGGGCAAAAGCAGCAGGACCCCGACCTTCCCCTAGGTCTAATAAACACTGCCACTAAAAGAGGCTTCCTTGTCTTTTGATAGAGGGGTTCAACTTGTAAAAATCTTAGAGTAAGTAAATTTTGCAATATTGGAGGTGTGCCTAATAAAATTGTGAAAACATTTGAGATCAGATTTTCTGCTTAATATATTGGTACAGGAATTATTTGGGTGTTGAAGACCTGGAAGAGATGATGTGGGGAATCTGAGAGAAAACTTAAGAGAAAGGTATGATGAATAGCACTGAGACCAGGGTAAATCTGGGAGGTCAGAAGTGTTGCACTTGTCCAGGCAGAATTTACAGGACAACTATGGTAATAGTTTTGTGGACTGAAAGAGAAGATAGGCTTTGTAGGGTTTGTCTTCAAAGCACTTGGTGATCACCTGGATGTAGAATTTAAAAGCACCCCCGCAAACACAGCTTTCCAACAGTAGAAACATTTGCAAAAGACAAAAAGTGCTCATCACTCCAAGAATCCAAGCAGAAAGCCAACATCTTATCTATGTTTGTCATGAGAGTAGTTCCTTCTTTAGAGGCTACCATCGTTTCCTTCTGAGGCCTGCATTCTGCTGACCTGTATGGTAGAATATGTTTGGTGTATGTGGAGTGGTGTCACTTAATCAATATATTGTCTTAGCTCCAAATTCACCTTTTATTGCCTGATCTGTGAAAATGGATCTGGGCCCTTTATATATTTTTCCTTTGTCAGCTGTCATGAGGTACATCAGTAGTGGGCTGTTCTGGAACAACATTGCTGGAGGAAGGGGTCCTCTCTCCTGGTGTAGGTGGCTCTTCCACCAGGCTCCTGGAGAGTACCCTTTTCCCCTGCTTCTCGGCCAGTGCACTTTTCTCTCATGCTAAATGCCTGCAGGGACACAGCTTTCTCAACCGATTGGCCACCCTGTGTTTTCTCCAGCTTTCCACCCAGGTGATGGTGGCTCAGGAGCCCCAACAGAACAGGCCTGTGCTCCAGCCCAGGTTGCTGCTCCTGTACCCTCTCTTCAGCACCATGGGGACACACCCTGGGGCCACCTTGGACCTTCATCCTGTGCAGAGGCTCAGAGCCTCCCAAGCCTGATTGTTGCTCCCCAGACCCTCTCCTTAGCTCCACATGCATGTGCACCAGGGCCCCAGCAGCCACCCATAGCTGCCCCAGCCTAAGCTGTGCACCTAAGTGCACTAGGTTTTTGCAGCTTTTCAGCCTCCATTTCTAGCAGCACCTATAGCAGTACCTTGACCTCTTTTGCTCACCCACCCATCAGTCTTGGCTGACTTGGCCCCAGAGGTTTGTTTGCTGCGGCCCTTCAGACACAGATACTGTATGGTCCAGGCTTTGTGTCAACATCAACACCCTGACTGTCTGTGCATGTCGGGCTCCCTTTGTGTACCTGCCAACCAGCCTTGGCTTGCCTGTGCTGCACAGGGATATTCCTACTTGCCTGGCGACTGCAGACCAGCTCTGGCCTGTGCAAAGTTCTGGCCCTTCCTACCAACTTCTCCACCATCCAGTGGGCTGAAACCACACCTTCTCTAGTGAGGGCTGAACCCAAACCTTGGGGAGGGAAACCTCCTTCTAGGTTTATGCTTCTTTAGGTACTCTCCCTTAGCTGAGGGTTTTCTTTTAATATTTACAGTTACTTTTCTATCATTGCAAAGTAATTCTTCCTGCTAAATTTCCCATTTAAGTTACCGTGTGGTTTCTGTCTCCTCACTGGACTCACGTTGATACAGATGTGAATGTGTACAGTTTTTATATGAGGGCAAAGACGCAAACTTTTGACTGCAGTTATTCAGTGAACCCAGAGATAAACCAAAGAAATAATGCACGTCAAAATTACTATTAATACTAGCTGGGGCAATGGCCCTGAACCCAGACACAAACTTAATGGTCTAAACCAGGGGATGGCAAAATGCAGCCTGAAGGCCAAATCTGGCCTGCCACCTGTTTTTTTAAGGCCTGCAAGCTAAGAATGCTTCTTACATTTTAAATCATTGGAAAGAATCAAAAGAAGAATAATATTTTGTGACACATATTTGTGTTCATAAATAAAGTTTTATCATAGTACAGCCACACATTGTTACATATTGTCTATAGCTGCTTTCATACTACAATGGTTGGGTTGAGTAATTGCATTAGAGACCATATGGCCCAAAACCCTAAAATACTATCTGACTCCTAACAGAAAATGTTTGCAAATCCCTGATCTAGACTGAAACTTGGGAATACTTTACCAAACAAAGGCCAAATGAATAGCTTGTTTAACCCCCAGCTCTGGAATTCATGGCCCCCTTTTCCTGATCTGTGGAAATTGACAAACTGATTCTAAAATTAATATGGAATTTTCAAGGGATGCAGAATGCCAAAACAATCTTGAAAAAGAAAAACAAATTAGGAGGACTCACATTTTCTGATTTCAAAACTTACTACAAAGCATATAGATCAAAGGAATAGAATTGAGAGATAAGAAATAAAATCATGTGTCTATGGTCCACTGATTTCCTCAAGGTGCCAAGACCATTCAGTGGGGGAAAGAATAGTCTTTTCAACAAATGGTGCTGGGACAACTGTATATCTTCTTGCCAAAGAATAAAGTTTGACTCTTGCCTTATGTCATGTACAAAAAATAACTGAAAATGTATCAAAGATCTAAACGTAAGAATGAAAACTGTAGAACTATTATAAGAAAACATAGGGTTAAATCTTCATGATCTTGGATTTGGTAAAAGATTGTTAGCTATGGCACCAAAAGCCTGAGCAACGAAAGAAAAAAGATAAATTGGACTTCATCAAAATTAAAAACTATTGTGCAGGACACTGTAAAGTGAAAAGACAACTCACAGAATGAGAGCAAATGTTTATAAATCATATATCTGATAAGGGACTTATATCTAGAATACATAAAGAACTCTCACAACTCAATAATAAAAGACAATGCAAAGATGATACACAGCTGGCCAATAAGTACATGAAAAGATGCTGGACATCATTAGTCATCAGGATAATAATGCAAATCAAAACTTTGAGATAGATACCACTTCACACACACTAGGATAGCTTGAATCTGAAAGTCACATAGTAACAAACATTGGTGAAGACATGGAGAAATCAGAACTCGCATACACTGCTGGTGGGAATGTAAAATGGTGCAGCCCCTTTGGAAAACAGTCTGGCAGTCCCTCAAATGATTAAAGTTACCATGCGACCCAGCAATATGACCCATATGACCCATTCCTAGGTATACATGCAAGAGAAATGAAAGCATATAATCACATGAAAGCATACATGCATGTTTATAGCAGCCTCATTCATAATAGCCAAAGGTGGAAACAACCCAAATGTCTGTCAGCTGGTGAATGGATAAACAAAAGTGGTCTATCCATACAATGGAATATTATTCAGCCATAAAAAGAAGTGAAGTACTGATACATGCCACAGCGTGGATGACCCTTGAGAACATTATGCTAAGTGAAAGAAGGCAGTTACAAAAGATCACATATTACATGATTCCCTTTATATGAAATGTTTGGAATGTCCTTCACTTGACTGAGGTCTCTGCTCACATGCCACTCCTCAGAGAGGCTTTCTCTGACCATCTAGCCAAACTTGCAACCCATCACTCTCAGTTCCCCTACCCTACTTTATTTATATTTTCATGTCACTCTAATGTTACCTTGTATGCTTATTTGTTTGGTTTATTGTCTGCCTTTCTTACTAGAACATAAATTCCTTCAGGGAAGGGACTTTGTATCCCAGTAACAGTGCATAGCCTTAGTAGGTGCTAAATAAGTAATTTTTAAGTGTGTGCATAAGTGATAATGTTAGGAGGCAGGGTAACTTTGGAGCCAATGAGGAGACAAATGGCACATATTCCTATTCTGACTGTCGACTCTGCCACCTTGGACAAGATAATTCATCTCTTTGATCCTCCATCTCTTCATCTACGGGTTGACAGAAATAGGGTGACAGAATGTGCATTTTAGGTCTGGTGTGAGGATTAAAAAGCCCTGAGGTGGAAGATATCCTTGCTGGATTTGAGGAACAGGAAGGAGACTAGTGTGGCTGGAAGATGATGAATGAGGGGAATGTTGAGGGAGATGAAGTTAGATGCAGAGAGAGAGATTCAGGGCTGGATTTTATTCCAACGTGTGCTGGGAAGTTATTGGGAGGTGGAGAGCAGGGTGATGACATCATCGGATATAATCTCAGTACATTATAGAAGGATCCCTCTGGCTGCTGTGAGAGCAAGAGAGGAAGCAAAGAGACCAGTTACGGCTTTGTTCAGTGATCCAAGACAGAGATGATGGTGCCTAGGACTAGCATAGTAGAAGTGGAGCAGGTGACTACAATCTGATTCAAGACATTTTGAATCAGGGATGAGGAATTTCTCAAAGACAGGAGTCAAGGATGCTGCCAAGTTTTGTTTTTTTTTTAAAATTAATTATTTTTTGGCTGCCCTGGATTTTCGTTGCTGCGTGTCGGCTTTCTCTAGTTGCAGTGAGCAGGGGCTACCCTTTTGTTGCAGTGCGCAGGCTTCTCACTGCAGTGGCTTCTCTTGTTGTGGAGCACGGGCTCTAGGCATGTGGGCTTCAGTAGTTGTGGCACATGGGCTTGGTAGTTGTGGCTCCCAGGCTCTGGAGCGCAGGCTCAGTAGTGTGGCTTCCGGGCTCTAGAGCGCAGGCTCAGTAGTTGTGGCGCACGGGCTTAGTTGCTCCGTGGCATGTGGGATCTTCCCGGACCAGGGCTCAAACCCATGTCCCCTGCGTTGGCAGGCGGATTCTTAACCACTGTGTCACCAGGGAAGCCCTGTTGTTTTTTTTTTAAACCAAGAAACTTCTGAGATGGGGAACACTGGTAAGAAGTGGTTTTAGGAAGAAGAGTGAATAGAAGCAAGAATTCAGTTTTCAACATATTAAATTTAGTATACCTACTAGACATCCATGTCTATGGATACTAAAGACCAAGAGTTAAATGAAGAGCCCAGGGTTAGAGGAATAAATGTTTTTTGTTTGTTTTTTTTGCGGTACGCTGGCCTCTAACTGTTGTGGCCTCTCCCGTTGCGGTGCACAGGCTCTGGACGCGCAGGCTTAGCGGCCATGGCTCACGGGCCCAGCCGCTCCGCGGCATGTGGGATCTTCACAGACCAGGGCACGAACCTGTGTCTCCTGCATCGGCAGGCGGACTCTCAACCACTGCGCCACCAGGGAAGCCCTAGAGGGATGATTTTGAAAAACCCGATCATATAGGTAGCATTCAAAAGTCATGGGACTGGATGGGATTGATAAATTCATTCATCAGATATTTATTAAGCCCTTGTTTTGTGCTAAGCAGTGTTCTTCTAGGCACTACAGCAATGAACAATACACAAAGAAAAATCTATACCCTTCGAACTTACATTCTAATGGGGAGGGATAATAAAATAACATATATGGTATGTTAGCAATCAATGTTAAGGAGAAAAATAAAACAGGGATGGGTGGGAAGATTGCAGTTTTAAACAGGACGACAAGGAAAGTCCTCAGTGGGAAAATATTATTTGAGCTTAAGTCGTGAAGGTGAGGGCGTGAGCCGTGCTCATACCTGGACGACTAGCATTCCAGGCAGAGGCAACAGCAAATGCAAAGGAGCTGAAGCAGGTCGACTAAGTTCACGGAAAAGCAGGGACACTGGCTGTAGAGGACAGAGCTGGGGTAGAGTGGTGGGAGATGAGGACCGAGAGTTAATGGGCTGGGGCGCGGGGGTTGGGTGGTGAGGGTGAAGAGGAGCAGCTCTAGTACCGACAGAAACTAGGAAGGTGTCCAACAGAGAAGATCCTAAGCCTCTGCGATTCAGTTTAACGCTAGCACCGCCCTCAACCCCTCCGAAGCCCCGCCCCGTTCTAAGCTCACGGCTCAGCACCTCGGCCGGAACTCAAGGGACTGGCTCCGGGACCGGAAGCAGCCTTCTACCTTACCCCATTTTGCCCGCGGTCGCGTTTCCGGTAGCGGCGGCGGGAAGCGAGCTAGTGGCGGGCTTCTAGGCCTCTGCGGAGGCGAATCCGGCGGGAATCGGAGCCATCAGAACCGCCACCATGGTGAGGAGGCACAGGCTGGCGGCGCGGGAGCTCCCGACTCTGTTGTGGAGTGGGGAGCGCGACTAACCGGGAAGGAGGCCGTGGGTTGGCCGCTCCGGGCGGTGAAGGCCCCGGCCGCCGCGGCCCCTCAGTCGGGACAGGGAAGACCCGGACCTTGGTCGCTCGGCGGGGTGGGGGAGGGGAAGGCAGGAAATGAGGGTCCGAGGCCAGGGTCGATCGCTGCAGGAGAGGTTAGAACTGCGTTGCGGTCCTCCATGCCGCTGTGACCACAGTGCTTGGGATCCCGTAGGCGCTGAGTAAACTTTGCAGCATGAGTGTGTGTGTGTCTTGGGTGTCGGAGCAGGTACTAGCGCCGCAGGAGTACTGGGGAAGACCCGGTGAGAGACTCAGACTTGTGAAGGCGGGTGAGGGTCCGAGAAGGAGTTGCGGAAAGAGGTGGAAGGGCTTGTGTCTGAAACTAGAGTCTTGGTTCTAGTAGATGGGGAGGAGTGAACGGAGGATGAACGAGTGGAGGAAAAGTTCAACTCGTTTGTTCAGCATATATGTATGTTTGAGTATGTCTGACTTTTCAGGCCCTGGGGCTGCACAATGAAATGTTTACTTCACCGAGTTCATTCTCTATTTGGGGACATGGATAGTATAATTCGGAATGGTAATTCAGCATTAAGTAAAAGTAACGGGGGGGGCGGGGTAAGAAGGCTTTCTGGAGCAGAGTCCTGAAAGATTGTCAGGCGTTTTCCCAGCGAAAATGGGAGGGAATAGTGTAGATCCGGAGGATTGCCAGAACAAAGCATGAAGGGTAGCACCATTGAAAGTTCTTGGAGGGGAAAAGGAAGAATGAGGTGGGAGGAATTGGCAGGAGTCTGGTTATTAATGGCTTTACACGCTACTTAATTTTGTTGGTGATGAGGGATGCCACTGAAGGATTTTAACCAGCAAAATGACATGAACTTAGTTGTGTTTAGAAAGATAACTCTGTTCGGTAGCTGTTATATATTGGGTGAATTGGAAGCAGGGAAACCTAGTAGGGTATTGTTAGGAGAATTGGTTAGAAGAGTAGGCACTGGATTCAGGCTGACTAACATCCAAGACAGCTTAACCTCTTACAGTCTCAGTGGCCTCATCTGTAAAATCTGATGTTAAAGATTAAGTGAGAGAATAGTGTTTATGGCAGTGCCTGCCAGTGAGCACCCAGTAAGAATTAGCTGTACAAGACAGATGGACCAATAAATGTTACCATAAACGTTCAGACCATGTGGTTAGAAGCTGTGATTACAATTGGGTTAAAATGGTCATCTGAAAGAGACTGAACCACATAACTTGGGTCTCCAGGGTGGCAGGAGTCGAGATTCCAATCCATGCATTTGTAGGTTCAGAGCACCTGTGCTCGTCCAAGCTCACAGAGATCAATAGTAAGCACAGTGCCTGGTACTTAGAAGGCCCTTGCATGAGTTAGGATTGGCCTATACCAGTCAGACTGATAGGAGGCTGATGTAACAAAGCAAATGCCAGGTCATTTATTTCTAGAGAGAAGTGTAACTGCCAAGGGCACTTGACATTCTCATTGTGAGGTCTATATAGTGTCTCTATTTTACCAAAACTACATTGGAAGCCAGGCTATAAAGCAGAATAGGTTGTTGGGTTAATTAAGGAGTATATCAGGTTATATATTCTCATTATGTGTTCAAACTCATTAGCACTCTGAGCACCAGAAAGTTTTTCTCTCCTAAAGGTAGTCTTGGAGACACACTAACAAATTATTGATTTGGGGGATTCCATTCTCACTTCCAAGCTGATCAGCTCCTTTCTGATAACAAGCTCTTCATTAATTGGATTCTTAGTGCCAGTCCCATTCCAGCTCTTTTACCCAACATCTTTTTTATGAGATGTTGGTGTTCGACAGCACCTATAATCTACACAATGGCAGATGGCTAATCTCTGATATACTTGGGTTTCATTAGTTTGGAGCCACCTTACCCTCTCACCTCTGAAACATACACAGCGTAGACAAAGGCAATTGTAATACGAGAAAGACGTTTTTAAGGGAAGGAAGAATAACAGCTCAGGGTTGAAAACAGGGTGATGTGAGAGAATTCCCAGGAAAGGTCTGTGGCTGGAAGACAGAGCTGAGACTACTGAGAAAGACAGACATGGAAAAGAAGGCTGCAGCAGAAGTTTCAAGGAAGGACCAGGGCTATGTGGGTCTAAAAGAGCTGAGTCCCATTCTTGCTGATTTCTCCTTGCAGACCGTGGGCAAGAGCAGCAAGATGCTGCAGCACATCGACTACAGGATGAGGTGCATCCTGCAAGATGGCCGTATCTTCATTGGCACCTTTAAAGCTTTTGACAAGCATATGAATTTGATCCTCTGTGACTGTGATGAGTTCAGGAAGATCAAGTGAGGAGTGGGCTGTGGGGGGAGGGATTGGGTGGATGGGGAGTGGTTTGGGTGGGCGGGCCAAGTGACAGGCGGTGATGTAGCTAGCTAGTTCCTCTTGGTTTACTTTCCTGTTTTACAGGGCAGATTAAAATGGGGAAATTGGACACTAAGACATCTCTTTCCTTAGTCTTGCTCTCTACTTCTAGCAGAGTACAAATTGTAAGGAGGGCTGCTAGGCTTTTTGTTTCTCTGACTTTGCGTGCCCCTGAGTACTGGGGTAAAGGGCTCTCATGTTCTCCCCACAGGTGTGTAAGGGGGGAGAGCTTGATTTTCTGGCCTCATTGCCTATTTGTAAAGCTGTAGCCTAAAGGGCTCTCCCAGTGCAGCCTGGTCTGAAACTGCTTTAAGAAGCCTCTGACCCTCTTCAGGGTAAGTGCTCAGCTCCCCTTGTGGGTTTGGGGCCAGTGATTTTTTGTTGGCATTTATAGAAACAATTGGAGAATACAATTCCATAAGTTATTAGGTAATTCCCTTGTCTTAGGACTCACAGATCTTAAGCTTCTAGGCTATTAAAAGATGTGGTCTTGCATTTCATCCTATTTTACATTCAAGGCATCTTGAGGCCCAGAGAAGTTACATGACTTCCATGATCATCCAGCTCTCTTTTGTCACGTGCAGCGTCCATAGTATGTTGCCAGTGGCTGTGAATTCCCTTTGATTCTCTTTGGGACAGTTGTTTTCTTTGTGGCATGAGGTCAAGAAATACAGCACAGAAAATGTGGTAGAGATGGCCGAGTGCCAGGTACACATTAGACAGTGACCAACAGATCAGTGTAGAACTATTCCAAATTGTTCTCTTCTGTATTTTTAAATGAAACTAACTTTATTCTGATAATTAAAAAGTGTCTATTAGAAAATATTTATTAAAAGTACATAAAAGTATGTGAGAAAAAACTTAAAATACCCAGAAAGGGTTTTTTTTTTTAATTGTGAAAGGGCAATACATGCTTTTATTAAATAAGAAGATATAGGTAAGTCAAAAAAAGGAAAAAATGGCACCCACAGAAAACTACTGTTAATATAATATAAAATATCACTAAAATGAAACCTTTAAGTTATTTTAAAAAATTAGGGTATTTTGTATTTATTTTTAGGATATTGGCTGTGGCTTTCCTTTCCTTTCCCCATCTTCTTGCAGTTATTTTTCCTGGTTTACATTCATTTATATTTTGTTCATACTTCTCTGGTTGTTGCTGTTTGGAGATTTCTGTTTTTTGTTCTTTGAGGACAAAGGTGTAATTTCTATGTAGTTAACTCTTAACCTTTTCCTTTATAACTTCTATTTCTAATGTGAGGTGAGGGGTGGAGTTACAGGCCTGTGGGGTTGAATTGGTACTAGAAGGATACTGCATGTTAAGTGGAATGAGTGGGATTCAGTTGACTGAGGAATTGTTTCGGCTGCCTTCTGGCACTGGTGAGGCCTTAAGCTAGAGGGAGGAAAAGGGTAATAGCAAAGAAGAGATGACTGAGGAAAGGCTTTCACAGTGGCTACATGAGTGAGCCAGGGCTGGGCTTTCTTGACTCTTACCCTGTCTCTTGGTCTGTGCATCCTGTTGGCACGGGAGACAACCACCTAAGGGGTTACAAGTTCAGCCTGTGAAGACTGTCCAGAGGAGCTGTCTTAGGGAAAGTTTATGTACTATTTGTCAGTAGGTATAGTGTAAAACAAACCTTGTAGTGTCCTTAGATAGGTGAACTTGAACTTTACCCTTTTTCTAATGCTTGCTTTTTTGTTCCTTCTCCTAAACCTGTCTTTAGACCAAAGAACTCAAAACAAGCGGAGAGAGAAGAAAAGCGAGTCCTTGGTCTGGTGCTACTTCGAGGGGAGAACCTGGTCTCAATGACAGTAGAGGGACCACCTCCCAAAGATGTAAGTCAGCAGAGAGCCAGTGCAAGGCCAGGAACCTTGTGCAAGGGAGGCCCCACCTGAGCCAGGCTCTGTGTGGGGTTCTCTCTTTCACTGCAGTACTCACAGGCATCCTCTGGTTTCTGTCCCCCATTTACAGATAATAAACCAGAATCTTAAAGAGGTTACCTTGCAAGTAAGAAGTAGGGAACTAGAATTTGAGGGTTTCTAACTTGAAAGCCCTCCCTTCTTCTTTAGTTGATGGACATAGTGAGTCAACAGAAGAGGCATCTAAGGCCATTCGGGTCAATTCTTAATGTGATAACAGTTTAGTGACCATAAAAAGTCATAACTCCAAACAGTAGAATACATATGTATTTTTTGTACAGTTACAGAATAATAGTTAATGTTTATTAAGCATCTGCTATGTGCCAAGCTCTGTGGTACCTTCAGTATTTGATTTAATCCTTATAACAGTCTTTTGAGATAAATTATTCCCACTTTATAGATAATACAGACTGAGGTTTAGTAACTTGCACAAGGTGTCACAGCTAGAAAGTGGTGATACTGACATTTGATTCCAGGCAATCTTGGTTCATTAACATCAGCCTACCTTTAGAGAATGGAAGAGGCTTTAGAGGATCTAACCAAATTTTTTTTCCCTTTTTCATTTTAATATATTGTTTGTTAAAGGAATAATCCTCTTACCTTGTTTTAATTTTTGTCCACATTTTTTTTTTTTTTTACTTGTAATAGGTATGTAATATATCATTCTGCTTTTTCGCTTAACATTGTAAACATTTTTCCAGTTGCTGTACGCTTTTAAAAAGTCATGGACTTCCCTGGTGGCGCAGTGGTTGAGAGTCCGCCTGCCAGTGCAGGGGACACGGGTTCGTGCCCCAGTCCAGGAAGATCCCACATGCCGCGGAGTGCCTGGGCCCGTGAGCCATGGCCGCTGGGCCTGCGCGTCCGGAGCCTGTGCTCCGCAACGGGAGGGGCCGCAACAATGAGAGGCCTGCGTACCGAAAAAAAAAAAAAAATCTCTAGGCCACAAGCATTTTAACATGTATCTTTATTTTTCAGACTGGCATTGCACGAGTGCCACTTGCTGGAGCTGCTGGGGGCCCAGGGATTGGCAGAGCTGCTGGCAGAGGAATCCCAGCTGGTGTTCCCATGCCCCAGGCCCCTGCAGGACTTGCTGGGCCGGTGCGTGGGGTTGGTGGGCCATCCCAACAGGTGAGGAGTTGGGGAAGGGGTACCAACGTCTGGTGGTTAAAATATAGGATAGAGTGAGGGTCCACAGTTTGGGAAGAGTCCAGAGTGATCAATCAACTTATGATTGCCAGGCTCTCAGTATTTCACTATGCTTCACATATGGTCCCAGAGTCAAGCAAAAAGGAAAACTTGCTATTACAAAATAATGTTGATGCTATTAAAGATGCAGGGGATTTCCCTGGTGGTCCAGTGGTTAGGACTCTGCGCTTCCACTGCAAGGGGGCATGGGTTCAATCCCAGGTTGTGGAACTAAGATCCCACATGCTGCGAGGTGTGGCCAAAAAATGGGGGAAAAAAAGAGATGTATAAAAAGTATTTTGGCCAACTGAATTGGAACAAAGTGTTTCCATGACAGCATTTGAATTCTTGATCCTTGAACAATGCAGGGGTTAGGAATGCCAACTGTTTAGTTGAAAATCTGCATATAACTTTACAGTTGGCGCTCTGTATCCAAGGGATTCGACCAAGATTGTGTGTAGTACTGTAGTATGTATTGAGAAAAATCTGCGGATAAGTAGACCCTGGCAGCTTAAATCCATGTTCAAGGTCAGCTGTACTACAGCTCTTGCAACCTATTATCAGTCTTATTTGAAAATGCAAGTGCCTTATCTAATTTGGATTGGGCATACTTAACTTAGGCCTAGAAAATGGGAATTGAGCATTCAAGCTTGATCTTCTCTGACAGATAGTTTTATTTTTTATTTACTTATATATTTATTATTGTTTTTAAAATTTTACTTATTTATTTTTGGCTGCGTTGGGTCTTCATTGCTGCGCGCAGGCTTTCTCTAGTTGCGGCGAGCGGGAACTACTCTTTGTTGTGGTGTGCGGGCTTCTCACTGCGGTGGCTTCTCTTGTTGCGGAGCACGGGCTCTAGGTGCACGGGCTTCAGTAGTTGTGGTGCGTGGGCTCTAGAGTGCAGGCTCAGTAGCTGTGCATGGGCTTAGTTGCTCCACGGCATATGTGGGATCTCCCTAGACCAGGGATCGAACCCATGTCCCCTGCGTTGGCAGGTGGATTCTTAACCACTGCACCACCAGTGAAGTCCCTGGCAGATAGTTTTAAATAGGAAGTCTGATGCCACGAGTTGTAGCTTAGGGGATTTGGTGTCTGCTGTTTCTTTACCAAGTTGGGGAGGAGAGTGGGACACCGCATTGCACTGTACTGTCCTGCCTGACTTCTCTCCTGTGTCCTCTTAGGTGATGACCCCACAAGGAAGAGGCACTGTTGCAGCAGCTGCAGCTGCTGCCACAGCCAGCATTGCAGGGGCCCCAACCCAGTACCCACCTGGCCGTGCGGGTCCTCCCCCACCTATGGGCCGAGGGGCACCCCCTCCAGGTGAGAAGCCCATGAGGAGAACCTTGCTAATTGATAGAAGATGCCTTAGCTGGATTTATGATGAGACATAACCTTGACTGAAACTGATGATGAGTTTGTGTAATTAAGCAGGATTACTCTGAGATCCAGCTTGGTTGACTGACTGTGGAACTATCTGGGCAAGAGCCTCACTTCTTTGGCTCAAGTCCTGGTTTGCTAGGAGGGGCTGGGAGGGTGGAATGGTCCTTCTGTCTCAAAACTTGGTGGACAGTTTTGTATGTTTCCTGCTACCTTTTCAAGGCAGACTCTTGAGCTATATTCTTGGGGCTTTTCTCTTGCAGGCATGATGGGCCCACCTCCTGGTATGAGGCCTCCCATGGGTCCCCCAATGGGGATTCCCCCTGGACGAGGCACTCCAATGGGCATGCCCCCACCAGGCATGCGGCCCCCTCCCCCAGGGATGCGAGGTAAGTGCCTTCAGCAGTGGCGTTGACTTCCTTCTCTAGAGCCATGTTGGGATGGGCAATGGAGGGAAGATTGGATTTTGACCATACCTTTGGGCTTTTAGGCCTTAAGCCTCAGGAAGTGAACTCTTAGAGGACAGTTTTGTCCAGAAAGGAAAGAGGGAACAAGCATTTCTTAAATTGACCTTACCTCCCTCTTAGAACAGTGAGAGCAGCCCTGTACACAGGGCTCAGTGTCCAGGGCAGTATTCTCAGGTCACTGTGAAATAATGCATTCTGTTGCATGACCAACGAAGGTCTTATGCCCTTTGGTTTGGGAGTGTCTAGTAATTAAGGAGGGGCTCTGTGCTTTGCTACACTATTATGTATATCTGTTTAATTCCAGTTTGAGAAATGCTGAAGTAGATCAGCTCTCTCACTTTATAGATGAGGAAACAGGCCCAGAGAGCTCAGTGTCCAGACCAGTGTTCTTTCCACCAACCCATAGTGGCCTCTAAGTTAACCCACGGCCAAACCTGCTGACCACTGTGTCTCTAATTCGGGTTTTCCATTTATGAGCTTTATAAGCATAAGGAGCCCAGTTAGCCCCAGAGGAGTCCCCCTCTGATCATTTGATAACTGCAGGGTGTGGGAGGCTGGGGTAGGGTGGGGATTCAAGTTGCAGATCAGGCACTGACTAAACTTCTTACTCTTACTTCAGGCCTTCTTTGACCTTGGCCACAGAGTTATGGAAGTAGCTCCACAGAGGCGTGGGCCCGATTCCCCAGGGCCACGTTACCACACCTGTTTGTTTGTTAAGCCGTTGTTCGCGGAGTCTCACCGGATTGTCTGGTTTCCCTTACAGGGCCCCCTCCCCCGGGAATGCGCCCACCAAGGCCCTAGACTCATCTTGGCCCTCCTCAGCTCCCTGCCTGTTTCCCGTAAGGCTGTACATAGTCCTTTTACTTCCTTGTGGCCTGTGACACTAGTTTATAATAAACTCTTAAGAGAATATTATAAATGCACCTGGTATGTTTGTTTATTTTCAGAAAAACCTTTGATATGCTGGGTGCTTAATACGAAGCGTTGCCTTGAAAAAATTTAGCCCTAATTGTAGCTGCTTCCCTTGTAAAATACTATATTCATGTATAGAGATGCACAGCCTCATCCAAGAGAATTACAAAATTGAACTACAAGAAGACATTTCACTTGTCAAACTGGCAAAGATCATTTTGTTGATATAAACATTCGTACCCTATTGTGATTGGTATGTCCTCTTTGGAAGGCACTAATCTAGATAACTTCTTGAGCAGTACTTTATTTTATTTTTTAGAAACTAAATGTTACAGTTTATTCCATCTTCATGATTAAAGGCATTACAGGGCACGGTGGGTAAGCAAGGCAGATAAAGCAACTCCCCCACAACATTTAACCAGATGCCTCATTTTGGTGTTTTTATCATATACAGGTTGACTTAATTCATTGACTTAAGTTGAAAGGTGGCAACAACAAATCTTTGCCATTTAGGATCTTCCTCCTTAGCTACTACAAGGATCTTAATTCCTGAACTACACCATGAGCTCTGAAATGGTGTTCACCACACTGTTCTTGAAGTTTTCACATCTTAATATAAGATCTGACACCTCTTGTTAAGGTAGGCAACTGTTAAAAGCTGTCTTTCTCTTGGCTCACCCAGTCCATCAGCAATCTTAACAAGTTACTATATAAAAATAGAACTGTGCTCCCAAGCATTGATCTTCTAGAGCATTAGCTCCCTGAGACAAAAGAGAGATCCTAACCAGTTGCTTCCATGAACAGTAACCTCAGTACAGTGTACGGAATGTCCTTCAAAGCATAGCCCAAGAGGTTAGGCAACCTTGGTCATCCTGACGAGCTTATCAGCATTTACATACAAGATATATTTAAAACTGATCCCAGGGCTTCCCTGGTGGTGCAGTGGTTGGGAGGCTACCTGCCGATGCAGGGGACATGGATTCGTGCCCCGGTCTGGGAAGATCCCACATGCCACGGAGCGGCTGGGTCCATGAGCCATGGCCGCTAAGCCTGCGTGTCTGGAGCCTGTGCTCCACAACGGGAGAGGCCACAACAGTGAGAGGCCTGTGTATGGCAAAACAAACAAACAAACAACAAAATAAACTGATCCCAGACCAAATATTGCAACCATAATCCCAAATAATCCCATTATTTAGTGTGCTGAGATGCCAAAGGCAGAAATCTCAAAGAGTGATGGTTCATCATTTTCTACAAGTGAGAGGAAAAATACCAAGGAGGAAAGGAAACTCCTCCCTCCTAAATTTATCAAATCCATGCTATCTTCACAGCTTTAATTGACACGATCCAGAGTCCTCAACTTCCTGATATGAGGAGTCCATTTTCAAGGTGACTGTCAAGGTCAAGAAGAACTTTCAGTCTTTTCTTTGCCATGCCCATGAACCTCCAGTCCTTCAATAGGAATCTCCTCCTTTCTGAACTCACTGCTGAGTGCTTGAAGAGGTCGGTGCATGGGTCCCCAATGAGGAACTTCTCGGCAAACCAGCAGTTGAAGCACTGGTCACACTTGTGCTTCGTGTCAGTGCAAGCCTCCCTTACGCTGTTCATGGTGTCAGCATCCACAGCAGTTGAGCAGTACTTGAGATTATCATAGTTTTCTACAACAAAGTATGAAGGAAATACTAAAAATGGAAATCCTATTGGAAGAGGAACAGTTTTGGTATAACTTTCTCCTGGGGTCATATGCATACGTGTAGTCTAATCCAATTTTTGATTTGTGGGGTATCCATGACTTCTTTCACCCAAAGTCTGTCTTTAGTTGATATGTCACTAAGCAGTACTCTAGTAGTACATCAGGCTTAAAGGATACAGAAATAAAGTGGATGCTTTAAAAATTACTGCCTTGCAGGGGGACCATTCTAAATGCAAAGGAGACCTTAATGAAAAAGAAGAGACTAGTGTTGTAGTATGGAGGTGTATCTCCAGGGATATTAAGGTGGTTCACCATAAAAATCAAATATGCCAAGCTAATACGACAAGAAGAAAGCCATATAATCATCTCAGCTGCAGAAGACATTTGGTAAAATTCTAACACTCGTTAGGAATAGAAGGGAAATTTATAAACATGATACAGGGATTTATGAAAAAAAACACATCAAGCATAATAGTGAAAGGCTGAAAACTACCTTTAAGATTAGGAATAAGACAAGGGTGTCCACTTTCACCACTGCTATTCACAATTATACTGGAAGGTCTAGCAGAGCAATTAAGGAAGAAAAAAGCCAGATTGGGAAGGAAGAAGTAAAACTTCACAGATAAAATCCT
Source organism: Neophocaena asiaeorientalis asiaeorientalis (assembly GCF_003031525.2). Taxonomy (NCBI): domain Eukaryota; kingdom Metazoa; phylum Chordata; class Mammalia; order Artiodactyla; family Phocoenidae; genus Neophocaena; species Neophocaena asiaeorientalis. The sequence continues at coordinate 1,977,659 of NW_020173068.1, forward strand.
ATATATAGAAAATCCCAAAGAATCTGTAAGAAAGCTCCTAGAGCTGATAAGTAAATTCAGCAAAATTGCAGGGTATGAGATTGCACACAAATCAACTGTATTTCTATACACCAGCAACAATCTGAAAAAAAAAATTTTAATTCCATTTACAACAGCAGCCAAAAGAATAAAATACTTGGGAATCAATTTAAACAAGGTGGTGAAAGATTTGTACACTGAAAGTTACAGGGACTTCCCTGGTGGTACAGTGGTTAAGAGTCTGCCTGCCAGTGCAGGGGACATGGGTTTGAGCCCTGGTCTGGGAAGATCCCACATGCTGCAGAGCAACTAAGCCTGTGTGCCACAACTACTGAGCCTGTGCCCTAGAGCCCGCAAGCCACAACTACTGAGGCACACGTGCCACAACTACTGAAGCCCGTGCTCCGCAACAAGAGAAGCCACCTCAATGAGAAGTCTGTGCACTGCAATGAAGAGTAGCCCCTGCTCACTGCAACTAGAGAAAGCCCATGCACAGCAACAAAGACCCAACACAACCAAAAATAGATAATAAAATAAATTTATGAAAAAAATAAAATTACAAACATCCTGAAAGAAAACCTAAATAAATGGTAAAACATACCATGTTCATAGATTGGAAGACAATTTTGTTAAAATGGCAGTATTTCCCAAAGTGCTCTATAGATTAAATGCAATCCCTATCAAAATTCCAATGGCTTTTTTTTTTTTTGGCAGAAGTGGAGAAGCTCATCCTCAAATTCTTTGAAGGTTCAAGGGGTCCTGAATAGCAAGAACAATCTTGATGTCTCACACTTCCTGATTTCAAAACTTAGTACAAAGCTTGAGTAATCAAAACTGGTATGGCATAAGGATAGACATAGACCAATGGAATGGAATTGGGAGTCCAGAAATAAGCCCTTGTATATGTGGCCACAAAAGTGCCACAACCTCTCACTGGGAAAAGGATAGTCTGTTCCACAAGTGGTGCTAAGACAACTGGAAAACCACATACAAAAGAATGAAGTTGGACACCCAGCTCACTTCATATATCACTCATTAACTCAAAATGGATCGACAATCTATAAGAACTAAAACTATAAATTACCAGAAGAAAATAAGTAAGTCTTGATGGGCTTGGGTTTGGTGATAGGTTCTTAGATTTGACACCAAAAGCACAAGAAACAAAAAAAATGGACTTCATCAAAATTAGAAATTGCATCAAAGGACATTATCAAGAGTGTGAAAAGGTAACTTACAGAATGGGAGAAAATATTTACAAATCATATATCTGATTTGGGTTTAGTATTCAGACTATATAAAGAACTTTTACAACTCAGCAATAGAAAGGTAAACAGCCCAATTAAAATGTCAGCAAAGGAATTGAATACACAGTTCTTCAAAGAAGATATGGATGACACATGAAAAACTGTTCAACATCATTGGTCATTAAATTCAAATCAAACCCACAATGAGATACCACTTCAACCCACTAGGATGGTTTAATGGGGAAAAAAGTTGGCAAGGATGCACAGGAATTTTGCATTGCTGGTGAGAATGTAAAATGTTGCAGCCACTGTGTAAAATGGTTTGGCAGTTCCTCAAAAAGATAAACAGAATTACCACATAAGCCAACAATCCTACTCCTAAGTATATATCCAAGAGAAATGAAAATATATGTCTACACAGAAACTTGTACACGAATGTTTATAGCAGTGTTCATAACAAGCAAAAGGTGGAAACAACCCAACTGTCCATCAGTGCATGAATGGATAGATAAATTGTGGCCTATAAATTCAATGGAATATTATTCAGCCATAAAAGGAATGAAGTATTGATACCAGCTACTACTTGGATGAACCCTGAAAATATTCTGCTAAGTAAAAGAAACCAGACACAAAAGGGCACATATGATTGCTTTTTGGTTTTTTTTTTTAGTTGAAGTATAGTTGATATACAATATATAGGTTACAGGTGTACAATAAAGTGATTCACAGTTTTTAAAGGTTATACTGCATTTATAGTTATTTTTTAAAAATAGCTCTTTATTAGAGTATAATTGCTTCATAATACTGTGTTAGTTTCTGTTGTACAACAAAGTGAGTCAGTCATATGCATACATATATCCCCATATCCCCTCCCTCTTGAGCCTCCCTCCCACCCTCCCTATCCCATGTCTCTAGGTTGTCGCAAAGCACTGAGCTGATCTCCTTGTGCTATGCTGCTGCTTCCCACTAGTTAACTATTTTACATTCGGTAGTGTATATATGTTGATGCTACTCTCACTTTGCCACAGCTTCTCCTTCCCCCGCTGTGTCCTCAAGTCCATTCTCCATGTCTACGTCTTTATTCCTGCCCTCCTGGCATACAGTATTTGTTTTTCTCTTTCTGACTTACTTCACTCTGTATGACAGACTCTAGGTCCATCCACCTCCCTACAAATAACTCAATTTCGTTTCTTTTTATGGCTGAGTAATATTCCATTGTATATATGTGCCACATCTTCTTTATCCATTCATCTGTTGATGGACATTTAGGTTGCTACCATGTCCTGGCTATTGTAAATAGTGCTGCAATGAACATTGTGGTACATGTCTCTTTTTGAATTATGGTTTTCTCTAGGTGTATGACCAGTAGTGGGATTGCTGGGTCATATGGTAGTTCTATTTTTAGTTTTTACGGCACCTCCATACTGTTCTCCATGGTGGTTGTATCAATTTACATACCCACCAACAGTGCAAGAGGGTTCCTTTTTCACCATACCCTTTGCAGCATTTATTGTTTCTAGATTTTTTGATAACAGCCATTCTGACCAGTGTGAAGTGATACCTCATTGTAGTTTTGATTTACATTTCTCTAATAATTAGTGATGTTGAGCATCTATTCATGTGCCTCTTGGACATCTGTATGTCTTCTTTGGTGAAATGTCTATTGAGGTCTTCTGCCCATTTTTTAATTGAATTGTTTGTTTTTTTGATATTGAGCTCCATGAGCTGTATGTATATTTTGGAGATTAATCCTTTGTCCATTGTTTCTTTTGCAAATATTTTCTCCCATTCTGAGGGTTGTCTTTTCATCTTGTTTATGGTTTCCTTTGCTGTGCAAAAGCTTTTAAGTTTCATTAGGTCCCATTTGTTTATTTTTGTTTTTATTTCCATTACTCTAGGAGGTGGGTCAAAAAAGATCTTGCTGTGGTTTATGTAAAGGAGTGCCTTTCCTATGTTTTCCTCTAAGAGTTTTATAGTGTCTTGTCTTACAGTTAGGTCTTTGGAGTTTATTTTTGTGTATGGTGTTAGTGTTCTAATTTCTTTTTTTACATGTAGCTTTTCAGTTTTCCCAGCACCACTTATTATTGAAGAGGCTGTCTTTACTCCGTTGTATGTTTTTGCCTCCTTTGTCATAAATTAGGTGACCATATGTGCGTGGGTTTATCTCGGGGCTTTCTATCCTGTAGCATTGATCTATATTTCTGTTTTTGTGCTAGTACCATACTGTCTTGATTACTGTAGCTTTGCAGTATAGTTTGAAGTCAGGGAGCCTGATTTCTCCAGCTCCGTTTTTCTTTCTCAAGATTGCTTTGGCTATTCGGGGTCTTTTGTGTTTCCATACAAATTGTAAAATTTTTTGTTCTAATTCTGTGAAGAATGCCATTGGTAGTTTGATAGGGATTGCATTGAATGTGCAGACTGCTTTGGGTCGTATTTTCATTTTCACAATATTGATTCTTACAATCCAAGAACATGGTATTTTCTCCATCTGTTTATGTCATCTTTGATTTCTTTCATCAGTGTTTTATAGTTTTCTGATAATAAATCTTTCATCTCCTTAGATAGGTTTATTCCTAGGTATTTTATTCTTTTTGTTGCAATGGTAAATGGGATTGTTTCCTTAATTTCTCTTTCTGATTTTTCATTGTTAGTGTATAGGAATGCCAGAGATTTCTGTGTATTAATTTTGTATCCTGCAACCTTACCAAATTCATTGATTAGTTTTAGTAGTTTTCTGGTAGCATCTTCAGGATTTTCTATGTATAGTATCATGTCAGAGGCAAACAGTGACAGTTTTACCTCTTCTTTTCCAATTTGTATTCCTTTTATCTCTTTTTCTTCTCTGATTGCCATGGCTAGAACTTCCAAAACTATGTTGAATAAGAGTGGCGAGAGTGGACATCCTTGTCTTGTTCCTGATCATAGTGGAAATGCTTTCAGTTTTTCACCATTGAGTATGTTGTTTGCTGTGGGTTTGTCATATATGGGCTTTATTATGTTGAAGTAGGTTCCCTCTATGCCAATTTTCTGGAGAGTTTTTAGCCATAAATTGGTGTTGAATTTTGTCAAAAGCTTTTTCTGTATCCATTAAGATGATCATATGGTGTTTATTCCTTAATTTGTTGATATGGTGTATCACATTGATTGATTTGTGTATATTGAAGAATCCTTGTATTCCTGGGATAAATCCCACTTGATCATGGTGTATGATCCTTTTAATATGTTGTTGGATTCTGTTTGCTAGTATTTTGTTCAGGACTTTTGCATCTATGTTCATCAGTGATACTGGTCTATAATTTTCTTTTTTTTGTGACATCTTTTTCTGGTTTTGGTATCAGGGTAATGGTGGCTTCGTAGAATAAATTTGGGAGTGTTCCTCCCTCTGCAATGTTTTGAAAGAGTTTAAGAAGGATTGGTGCTAGCTCTTCTCTAAATGTTTGATAGAATTCACCTGTGAAGCCATCCGGTCCTGGACTTTTGCTTGCTGGAAGATTTTTAATTACAGTTTCAATTTCATTACTTGTGATAGGTCTGTTTATATTTTCTAATTCTTCCTGGTTCAGTCTTGGAAAATTGTACCTTTCTAAGAATTTGTCCATTTCTTCGTGGTTGTCCATTTTATTGGCATATAGTGGTTTGTAGTAGTTTCTTATAATCCTTTGTATTTCTGTAGTATTAGTTGTGATTTCTCCTTTTTCATTTCTAATTTTATTGATTTGCATCCTCTCTCTTTTATTCTTAATGAGTCTGGCCAAGCGTTTATCTATTTTGTTTATCTTCTTAAAGAACCAGCTTTTAGTTTTATTGATCTTTGCTATTGTTTTCTTTGTTTCTGTTTTGTTTATTTCTGCTTTGATCTTTATGATTTCTTTCCTTCTACTGACTTTGTGTTTTCTTTGTCTTCTTTCTCTAGTTGCTTTAGGTGTAGGGTTAGATTGTTTATTTGAGATTTTTCTTGTTTCTTGAGGTGAGATTGAATTGCTATAAACTTCCCTCTTAGAACTGCTTTTGCTGCATCCCATAGGTTTTGGATCATTGTGTTTTCATTGTCATTTGTTTCTATGTATTTTTAAATTTCTTCTTTGATTTCTTCAGTGATCTCTTGGTTATTTAGTAGGGCACTGTTTAGCCTCCATGTATTTGTGTTTTTTACATTTTTTTTCCTGTAATGATTTACAATCCCTTAGTGTTGTTGTCAGAAAAGATGCTTGATACAATTTCAATTTTCTTAAATTTTCTGAGGCTTGCTTTGTGACCCAAGATGTGATCTATCCTGGAGAATGTTCCTTGTGCATTTGAGAAGAAAGTGTATTCTGCCACTTTCGGGTGGAATGTTCTATAAATATCAGTTAAATCTGTCTAGTCAATTGTGTCATTTGAAGGTTGTGTTTCCTTATTTATTTTCTGTTTGGATGATCTGTCCATTAGTGTAAGTGGGGGGTTAACGTCCCCTATTGTTATTGTGTTACTGTCGATTTCCCCTTTCATGGTTGTTAGCATTTGCCTTATGTATTGAGGTGCTCCTGTGTTGGGTGCATAAACACTTATAATTGTTATATCTTCTTCTTGGATTGATCCCTTGATCATTATGTAATGTCCTTATCTCCTGTAACAGTCTTTATTTTAAAGTCTATTTTATCTGATGCGAGTATTGCTACTCCAGCTTTCTTTTGATTTCCATTTGCATGGAATGTTTTTCTATCCCTTCACTTTCAGTCTGTATGTGTCCCTAGGTCTGAAGTGGGTCTCTTATAGACAGCATATGTATGGGTCTTGCTTTTGTGTCCATTCAACCAGTCTGTGTCTTTTGGTTGGGGCATTTAATCCATTTACATTCTAGGTTATTATTGATTTGTATGTTCCTATTACCATTTTCTTAATTGTTTTGGGTTTGTTTTTGTGGGTGTTTTTCTTCTCTTGTGTTTCCCGCCTAGAGAAGTTTCTTTAGCGTTGGTTGTAAAGCTGGTTTGGTGGTGCTGAATTCTCTTAGCTTTTGCTTGTCTGAAAAGCTTTTGATTTCTCTGTCGAATCTGAATGAGATCCTTGCCAGGTAGAGTAATCTTGGCTGTAGGTTTTTCTCTTTCATTACTTTAAGTATATCCTGCCACTCCCTCCTGGCCTGCAGAGTTTCTGCTGATAAATCAGCTGATAACCTTATGGGGATTCCTTTGTATGTTATTTTTTGCTTTTCCCTTGATGCTTTTAATATTTTTTCTTTGAATTTAATTTTTAGTAGTTTGATTAATATGTGTCTTGGTGTGTTTCTCCTTGGATTTATCCTGTATGGGACTCTCTGTGCTTCCTGGACTTGGGTGGCTATTTCCTTTCCCATGTTAGGGAAGTTTTCCACTATAATTTCTTCAAATATTTTCTCAGACCCTTTCTTTTTCTCTTCTTCTTCTTCTGGGACCTCTATAATTCGAATGGTGGTGTGTTTAGTGTTGTCCCAGAGGTCTCTGAGATTGTCTTCAATCCTTCTCATTCTTTTTTCTTTATTCTGCTCCTTGGCAGATATTTCCAGCATTCTGTCTTCACTTATTCATTCTTCTGCCTCAGTTATTCTGTTATTGATTCCTTCTAGTGTATTTTTCATTTCAGTTTTGTTCATCTGTTTATTTGTTTTTCAGTTTTTCCAGATCTTTGTTAAATATTTCTTGTATTTTCTCAATCTATGCCTCCATTCTATTTCTGAGATTCTGTATCATCTTTATTATCATTACTCTGAATTATTTTTCAGGTAGATTGCCTATTTCCTCTTCATTTACTTGGTCTTGTAGGTTTTTACCTTGCTGCTTCATCTGTGACATATTTTTTTGCCATCTTTTTTTTTTATGAGTGGGATTGTGTTCCTGTCTCACTGGTGGTTTGACCTGAGGCTTCCAGCACTGCTGTTTGTAGGATGTTGGGTACAGCTGGGTCTTGGTGCTGAGATGAGAACCTCTGGGAGACCTCACACTGATGAATATTCCCTGGGGTCTGAGGTTCTCTGTTAGTCCAGTGGCTTGGAGTTGGTGCTCCCACTGCGGGAACTTTGACCTGACCCCCAGCTCGTGAACCAAGATCACGCAAGCTGTGCTGGGTGGCCAAAAGAAAAAAAAAGGAGAAAAATAACTAAGTAAAAAATAAGATTAGGCTAGGAAACTAACAGCTATGTTAGAAAAATAAAAATAAAGATATAGATGAAACAACAATCAGGAGGTAAATCAGAACCACAATAGTAGAAAAGAGGAGGAGAAAAAAAAATGGTGGAAAAGGCCTTGGCTGTGGAGCGCAGGGCCTATGCTTAGTACCCACAGGGCTGAAAAAGATTGGAGGTTTGTGGAGGGTGGGGCTTAGGCTCAACAGAATAGAATAGGCCCAGGTGTGCCCTCCACTTCTGATCTCAGAAGGGCAGGCAGGGGGCCCCACCTCGGAGCCCAGCAGGCTTCCTGGGCTCGAGTGGGCAGTGAAAATGCCCTCGCTCCTCTCCTGCTCCTCCCATCCTGGAGGGCCCCTGTCGCCTGCCTCTTCTGACTTCCCCGGCCTCCCTCCTATGCCCCAGGACCCACAAGGCCCGTAGGAGGCTTTGGAGGGTGGGGGACTGCCCTGGGAGCTCAGCAGTTTACCCGTGCCCAGTGGGTGGGGCAAAAGCCCTCTGCTCCTTTCCTGCTCCTCTGGTCATGGAGGGCCCCTCCCGTCTGCCTCTCCTGTTCTGTCCCAGCCTCCCTTCTACACTCCCAGGACCAACCCAGCCTGGAGGGGACCTCTGAGGACATAGGACCCAGCCCAAGAGCAGGGCAGGCTTCCCTGGCCGATTGGGCAGGGGAAACGCTGGGCCCGCTTCCCCCCGATCCAAGCCCCCCAGGGTCCCTCCAGGCATGGGAACCCCTCCACCCTCTCAGCCACCCTTCAGGGGTGCCGGTTCCTGTCTGGCCTCCACTTCTCTTTCTGCCTCAGTCACCCGCCAGTCCTACTGGTTCACCCTAGCTGTGGGGAGACATGAACTCTGTGTCTTCCCAGACCACCATCTTGATTCCTCCCTATAGTTATTATAAAACAAAATATTTGTTATATTTCCTGTGTTGTACAATATATCCTTGTATCTTATTTTATACCTAATACTTTGTACCTCTTAATTCCTTACCACTTTATTGCCCCTCTCCACTTCCCTCTCCCTACTCATAACCACTAGTTTGTTCTCTGTTAGTGAGTCTGCTTCTTTTTTTTATATTCACTAGTTTGTTGTATTTTTTAGATTCCACATACAAGTGATATCATGCAGTATTTGTCTTTGTCTGTGTGACTTATTTCACTTAGCATAATGTCTTCCAAGTCCATCCATGTTGTTGCAAATGGCAAAATCTCCTTTTTCTATGGCTGAGTAGTATTCCATTATTTATACATATATATGTTATATATAACATATATTGTATGTATGTTATATGTAATGTATATACTATATACATTCCACATCTTTTTTTTTTTTGGCTGCATTGGGTCTTTGTTGCTGTGCACGGGCTTCCTCTAGTTGTGGCAAGCAGGGGCTACTCTTTGTTGTAGCACACAGGCTTCTCATTGTGGTGGTTTCTCTCTTGTTGCAGAGCATGGGCTCTAGGCATGCGGGCTTCAGTAGTTGCAGCACGCAGGCTCAGTAGTTGTGGCACGCAGGCCCTAGAGCACGTGGGCTTCAGTAGTTGCAGTGCATGGGCTCAGTAGTTGTGGCAAGTGGGCTCAGTAGTTGCAGCACACAGGCTCTAGGGTGCGCAGGCTTCAGTAGTTGTGGCATGTGGGCTCTAGAGCACAGGCTCAGTAGTTGTGGCACAAGGGCCTTAGTTGCTCCACGGCATGTGGGATCTTCCCAGGCCAGGGATTGAACCTGTGTCCGCTGCATTGGCAGGTGGATTCTTAACCATTGTGCCTCCAGGGAAATCCCATACCACATCTTTTATCCATTCATCTGTTGATGGACATTTAGGTTGCTTCTGTATATGATTCTTTTATATGAATAAGTAAAACCATAGAGACAGAAAGCAGATTAGAGGTTACCAAGGGATGCGGATGGAATGGGGGAAATGGAGAGTGGTTACTTAATGGGTATGTGGTGTTTTTATGTGGTGATGAAAAGGGTTTTGAAACTAGGGAGAGCTTACCAGCTCTCTATGCACAGTGCACAACATTGTGAATATACTAAATACTATTGAGTTGTAATGGTCAAAGTAAAGTGGTTAATTTTATGTTAGGTGAATTTCACCTCATAAAAAGGAGAAAAAAAAGTTTCTTCACGGAAAGAATTTACTAAGGCTTTTTGTTGTGGGAAGCTTATCCCCATGGAGGAAGGCTGAGGAGTAGGGACATCAGGGAGGTGAATTTGGCAGTGGCTTTTGGCAGAAGAGTCAATGGTTGGCTCAGACAGTGTCGCAAGAACCTATACCCTGAGCAGCATGAACCGCAAAGCAGGGCTGGTTTGCCTCTCACTTACCTGCCAGGCGTGACACAGAAGGGCTTTGTACTCCTAGCCTGAGCTGAAAGACGGGGACTCTTACTTCTATCACACAAATAAGCATAGTCAACTAAGGAAAAATAGAGTCACACACTGCCTAGTGATCAGTAAGTAAAAACCCTGGATGCTCAAAACTGTTCTTGAAAGTCGACTAAAACCTTCTTGTAGTATATATGGTCCATGTGGTTCTGTGTATACAATCTTACATAGAATAATCTTTGGCACACCTGCTTTTGAGAACCATTGACTAAACTAAGAGAACAAAAGGAGAAGTTTGCAATTAGATACTGGGGCATTCTGACCATTGTATCTTGAAGAGAACTCCTGAGTCCCTGGAGGTAAAGGGGTTGGGTGGAGAATTCTAATGTGCTTTGACCTGCTTACAGACTTTACTCCTTTCCAGTTTTCACATTAAGACTCTATAACAGAGGTCCCCAACCCCCAGTCCACGGACCGGTACCGGTACAGTCCACGGCCTGTTAGGAAGTGGGCCACACAGCAGGAGGTGAGCGGCGGGTGAGTAAGCAAAGCTTCATCTGTATTTACAGCCGCTACCCATTGCTCGCATTACCGCCTGAGCTCCACCTCCTGTCAGATCAGTGGTGGCATTAGATTCTCATAGGAGTGGGAACCGTACTGTGAACCGCGCACGCGAGGGATCTAGGTTGCGTGCTCCTTACGAGAATCTAATGCCTGATGATCTGAGGTGGGGCTGAGGTGGTGATGCTAGTACTGGGGAGCGGCTGCAAATACAGATTATCATTAGCAGAGAGGTTTGACTGCACAGAGGCCATAATAAATCAATTGCTTGCAGACTCATATCAAAACCCTATCAGTGAGTGGCAAGTGATAAGTAAGCTGCATCTTACGGAATAGACTGGACATAAGCAGAACGCTTTGGGTGTCACTGTCTCCCATCACCCCCAGACGGGACCATCTAGTTGCAGGAAAACAAGCTCAGGGCTGCCACTGATTCTGCATTATATAATTATTTCATTATATATCACAATGTAATAATAATAGAAATAAAGTACACAATAAATGTAATGCGGTTGAATCATCCTGAAACCATTCCCTCCCCCGCCCCCCGAGTCCGTGGAAAAATTGTTTTCCACAAAACTGGTCCCTGCTGCCGAAAAGTTGGGGACCGCTGCCCTATAACATTAATTCAGTTAGTGAATTGGTTCTGTGGCTGTGAGGACTAAATGAGATAATAAAGGCATTAGGTTTGCTGCTGGATTTAAATCTAAATTGTGCTTGGTCAGAGCCACATGTGTACTATTTCATAGGTCTTGTATTCTACTCATTTCTTTAAAAATATTTTATTATATAAATGCTCATAAAGAATGACTATAGAAAGAAATTACTCGAGTCCCCAAATTCCATATATTCATTGTTAGTCTTGTCTCCTTTTTTGGGTTTTGTGAGCTTACTATGTACTCAGCTTTCTATTTATTTTAGCATCAAAACACATTCTGAATCTTTGCAAACATTAGAATGACTTTAGTATCTCATTAAGTATCTCACTATTTACTTAGCCAGTTTTCTGTAGTTGGACATTAAGATTAGTTTTTTCATTAACAAATAATGTGATGACCATATTTTTGCATAAGGATTATTCTATATTTAGATAATTTAAAAAGGAATCTCTGAGTCAAAGGGTGTCAGTGTTTTAATTAACTTAACACTTGAGTCGATTTACTCTGTTATTAAACAGGCACAGCTACACTTTTCACAACATGCTCCTTAGAACTGACGATTATCATTCAGAAGAAAAACACTTTTCTAGTTCGACAGCTGAAAAATGATATATCATTGTTTTAAAAATTTTAAAGTAGGGATGTGTTTTTAAGTTATTTCCTCTTTTGTGTATTGTCTTCAAAATAAACTTCTGTGATAGACATTTTTCCATGTTATTACATAAATCTTCATAATGATGACTGAATGTACATTTAGTGAGTGTAACATAACTTGGTCATTCTTCCTATTTGGGAAATTCATAGTATCTCTGATTTTCTATGACTTCAAATCAGGCAGTAATGAATATTTTATGTAGAAATATTTTTTCTTTGAATTTTCTAAGTTTTTAGGAGCAATATTCATGATTCAAAGGCAGGCAATAGAAAGAAAGAAACTCTCACCAAATGAATCCAGGTGTATGCATAAAAGGTCTCTGGAAAGCTATGTATGAGGAATTGGCCAGTTCAGTTGCCTGTGGGGAAAGGACCCTAGTTCAAGGGGAAAAAGAATGGATGGGAGAGTTTCCACTCTATTCCATTTAGAACTTTAAAAATATTGAACCGTGTGAGTGCACTACCTAGTTAAAAAAATTAAGTACATTTAAAAAATTTAAAATGGTAAAATAATGAATGTACTTAAGAAATAAATCCACCAGGAGGCAGCATTTCTCTGTCAGGAGGAAGGAACCGCAGCAAATGTGTGGGCTCAGTCTTATTCAGGGATGCTCGGATTGTGGGTTGGATTTTTTCTTCCTAACCTTCTGTATTTTCTAATTTTCTACAAACACCTATACAGAAATAAAATACACTTTAAGGAAAGAAGGAGGTGTCAAGCCCTGCCCCTCTTTAGCTGTAGGGACATACCTTTGTCCATGTTTATAAATTCCTAAAAGTAAGGTTACAAAGGGAGGGGGGGGCTACATTTAAAATGTTGATAGATCTACCAGGTAGCCTTCCAGTGGTATCACCCTACACCACTTATAATGGTGTATGCAGGTGCCAACACAGTGTATTGTTACAGTGTTAAAGCTTGTTCAATTTAATTTTAATTTAAGTTAAAAATATCTCCTTGTTTTAATTAGTATATATTTAGCTATAAGGGACATTAGTTATGTTTTCGTATATTTAAAAGCAATTTACATTTATTTTTCTGTGAACTATTTCCTTCACCCTACCGAGGGCTGGGAATTTGTCCGTGTTTTTTTCCCACTGCTCTGTGCACTGAACGCATGTTGTTGAATAAATGAATGATGAGTAACTTTTCTGAGCTCACATTCCTCATCTATAAAATGGAGATGTGTCTTCTTGTTGCTTCATGGGGCGCAGGATTGAGCCTTCCGCCAAGTTCAGTTTGGATATCTGAGACTGATGACCCTATAAATGCACCACAAGTGTTTGAAAGGATTTATTATAGCCATAATGAGGCTTTCTGGGAAGAGCAGGGCAGGGTCCCAAGCAGGCCTGAAAATGGCTTGAGAGAGTCAGGTGGGGCGACTGTCCCATTTCGCTGTGCTTGCTGGGGTGGGGGGCTGTGGTAAGGTCCTATGGAAGGGCCAAGGCATGTATGGCTTGGACATCCCACAGGTGCCAAGAGAGAGCACCCACAGCTTTCTTAAGAGCTTGAAAGCTGTCAGCAGTCAAACAGCAAAAAAAAGTGGGCTCTGGTGTTACAGAATGAAGAACCTCATCTCACTGAAGATTAAATGAGGTAATATACACAGTAAGGTTGCTGCAGAGGAAGTGGTTAATGAATGTTTGCTATTTTTATTGTTATTCTTGAGTCTTTCAATTCTAGGTTTTTCTTTTGTTTTGTTTTTGTGGTATGCAGGCCTCTCACTGTTGTGGCCTCTCCCGTTGCGGCTCCGGACGCACAGGCTCAGCAGCGGCCATGGCTCACGGGCCCAGCCGCTCTGCGGCATGTGGGATCTTTCCGGACCAGGGCACGAACCCGTGTCCCCTGCATCAGCAGGTGGACTCTCAACCACTGCGCCACCAGGGAAGCCCTCAATTCTAGTTTTGTTTTTTCTTTTGAGTAGAACCTTAGAATTTTTTTTTCTGGAGTGAGATCTATAGTTACAGAGTTTGTTTACTCTTACGTATCACATGGCTTACTTGTCTTTGTTTCATCCCACTGAACCAGGTACAGGGCTTCGCATGAAATCAAAGAAAGGGCATGCCCGTTTCCAGAATCCTCATATTGAGGGCTATGCACAGTGCTGGGTGCTTCATATATGTCATGTCAGGGAATGCTAGTTGACATGAATGAAAGAGAATATTCCTGGGGTGTGGGCTGGGGAGGCTGATTGGTAAAGCTGAATATGTGCATATCCACTCTTAGATATATACCCAACAGAAATGCTGACATATGCTCACAAGAAGACACGTACAGGAAAAGCATATAGTGATTCTCTTCATAATAACTGTACAAATATCCATCAACAGTACAACAAATAAATTGTAGTATATCCACACATTGGAATATTGCACATCAAGGAGTATGAAAGATACACACAATAACACAAATATGGACGAATCTTCTATAAAAATGTCAAGTGACAGAAGCCAAGACCAATCACAAAATACATACTGTGTTATTCCACTCATACGAAAGGCAAAAACTAATCTCTGCTTCCACAATCTAGGATAATGGTTACATTTAGAGGGGGCACAAAGGGAGATTCTAGGTTGCTTGGTAATGTTCTATTTTTTGATTTGGGTGCTGGGTGGGTTTAGTTTGTGAAAATTCAGCAAGCTGCACATATGAATGCATTTCTGTGTGTATGTTAAGATCCTACAAAAAATTAAAAAAAAATCCTTATTGGGGAAAATCTGAAAGGAAACTTGTCATGTTAACTGTGGTGGTGTCTCAGTGATGAGATTCTGGCAGGTATTTTTCCCTTCTTTTCCTGTATGTTCCTAATTTACAACAATTTATTCAAAAATTTTAATTGAATGCCTACTATGTACTAGGCACTGTTCAATTCAACTCTGCTGGATATAAAAAAGTGAACAAAATAGAATTCTCTGTACCTGATGAGCTAACATCCTCACTAAAAGGGGAAGATGGACAATAAATAATAAACATGCAAATAAATAATTGCTTTGGAGAAAGGAAATCAGGACGAGGGAGATGGTGAGTGCTACGAGTATGGTGCTATTTAATTAGGTTGGTCAGAAAAGGCCTACTGATAAAGAGCAATTTGAGCAGAAATCTGTTGGATGTAAGGGAGCAAGTCATGCAGAAAATGTTGGGGATTGAGAAGGATTCTAGGTGGAGGGCACAGCAACTGCAAAGGCACTGAAGTGGGAATGTATTTTTCAGAGACTATCAAGAAAGTCACAGGCCACTTATCAATTGACTGCATCTCAAGTCCTTTTTGACAGCTAGCATGATTTTAAGGTTTGTCAGTGGAGGGTGCTGGAGAGACATTGCAAGAGAAGAGGGCTTTCTGTTCTGGTTCTGCTGTGCTCTCAGCCCACTTCTGCAGGGAAGATGGCTTCTTTAGCACTGCCACCTGCAGTGCACATTTGCCATCAGCACCCAGCAACCAGCAGCTTCCCCTGGCACCTGTCTTGGGTGGTTCTGTACAGAGTGCCTCTGGGGAGATACCTCACCATGAATGGCTTTCCCTGGCCATTGCTAGAGGGCAGATTCCCAGCAGCTTCCACTAGTGAGGACCACGGTGACTCCTCTGCCATCTGTAGAGCCACAGCATACCCTCTCCAGCTAAGCCTGATCTCAATCTCGTTTGGGGCTGGGCTCTTTTTGGGCTCTCTCAGGCCTAGGGTTAGAAGCTGCTCCTTAAATATGAAACCCCTGTATTTTTTGGTGTTCTCCAACCCCTGATTACTCCACCCCCCTGTTATGGTCAATAACTCTTTGTATTAAACTTTCCCCATGCACATTACTGATGGTTTCTGTCTCATGAATAGACCCTGACTGACACAGTCAGCCTGGCTCTAAAGGAGTGGGCGAGTAAGAGGATGGAAGGGATGAAGTTTAGAGAGCAGCTAGGGGCCCTGAAGGACACTTGTTTTCAGTCAGTGGGAGGGGATCAGAGCAAAGGAATGACATGACATGACAGATTTTGGAAAGTTCCATCTGGTTGCTTAGAGGAGAAGGGACAACTCATTGTTTTGACTTGCATTTCTCTAATAATTAGTGATGTTGAACATCTTTTCATTTATCTGTTAGCCATCTATATGTCTTTTATTCAGGTATTCTGCCCATTAAAAATTTCTTTTTAGTATTGAGTTGAATGAACTGTTCACATATTTTGGATATTAACTCCATGTCAGTCATATCATTTGAAAATATTTCCTCCCATTCCATTGGTTGTCTTTTTGTTTTGTTGAAACCATCAACAAAACAAAAATCAAAAAGCTTTTAAAAGCAAAGGCTTTTAAGTGTAATAATGTCCCATTAGTTTATTTTTGTTTTTATTACTTTTGCCTTAGGAGACAGTTCCAAAAAATGTTGCTATGATTTTGTGTCAAAGGGTGTCCTGCCTATGTTCTCTTCTAGGAGTTTTATGGTTTCAAGTCTTACATTTACTCTTTAAACCACTTTGAATTTATTTGTGTATGTGATGTGAGGAAATGTTGTAATCACATTGTTTTACATGTAGCTGTCCAGTTTTCCCAGAACCACTTATTGAAGAGACAGTCTTTTCTCCATTATATATTATTGCCTCCTTTGTTGTAGATTAATTGACCATAGGTACATGGGTTTATTTCTGGGCTCTATTTTGTTCCATTGATCTATGTGTCTGGTTTAGTGCCAGTACTATGCTGTTTTGATTATGGTAGCTTTGTAGTATAGTATGAACTCTGGGAAAGTGATATTCTAGCTTTGTTCTTTTTCTCAAGATTGCTTTGGCAATTTGGGTTATTTTTTGTGGTTCCATATGAATTTTAGGATTATTTGTTCTAGTTCTATGAAAAATTTCATGGTATTTTGATAAGGATTGCATTAAATCTGTAGATTGCTTTGTGTAGCATGGCCATTTTAACAATGTTAATTCTTTGAATCTAAGGGCATGGGATATCCTCCCATTTCTTTGTATCATCTTCAATGTCTTTCATTAGTGTTTTATAGTTTTCAGAGTATAGGTCTTTCACCTCCTTGGCTAAATTTATTGCTAGGTATTTTATTCTTTTTGATGCAATTTTAAATGAAAATTTATAAAACTTTCTCTTTCTGATAGTTCATTATTAGTATATAGAAACAACAGATTTCTGTATATTAATCTTGTATCCTGCTACTTTGCTGAATTAATGTATTAGTTCTAATAGTTTTTGAGTGGAGACTTTAAGGCTTTCTATATAAAGTATTGTGTAATCTGCAAATAGTGACAGTTTTATTTTTTCCATTCCAATTTGGATGCCTTTTATTTCTCTTTTTGTCTGATTTCTCTGGCTAGGACTTCCAATATTATGTTAAACAGAAGTGGTGAGAGTGGGCATCCTTGTCTTTTACTAAATTTAGAGGAAAGGCTTTCAACTTTTACCATTGAGTATGATACTGGCTGTGGGCTTGTCATAAATGGCCTTTATTATGTTGAGATATGTTCCTTCTATGCCCACTTTGATGAGAGTTTTTATCAGGAATGAGTGTTGAATTTTGTCAAATGCTTTTTCTGTATCTATTGAGATGATCATGTGATTTTTATCCTTCCTTTTGTTAATGTGGTGTATCACATTGATTGATTTGTGAATTTTAAAAAATAAATAAATTTATTTATTTATTTATGGCTGCATTGGGTCTTCATTGCTGTGTGTGGGCTTTCTCTAGTTGTGGCGAGTGGGAGCTACTCTTTGTTGCAGTGGGCGGGCTTCTCATTGCAGTGGCTTCTCCTGTTGTGGAGCATTGGCTCTAGGCACACGGGCTTCAGTAGTTGTGGCATGCAGGCTCAGTAGTTGTGGCTCACAGGCTCTAGAGCACAGGCTCGGTAGTTGTGGCACCCGGGCTTAGTTGCTCTGTGACATGTGGGATCCTCCCTGACCAGGGCTCAAACCCGTGTCCCCTGCATTGGCAGGCGGACTCGCAACTACTGTGCCACAAGGGAAGCCCAATTTGTGAATGTTGAACCATCCTTGTGTTCCTGGAATAAATCCAACTTGATCATTATGTATCATCCTTTTTATATTTTGTTGGATTTTATTTGCTAATATTTTGTTGAGGATTTATGCATCAATATTCATCCAAGATGTTGGCCTGTAATTTTTTTTTTAATAGTGTCTTTGGTATCAGGGTAATGGTGGTGTTGTAGAATGATTTTGGGATTGTTCTGTCCTCTTCAATTTTTTGGAATAGTTTAAGAAGGATAGGTATTAGTTCTTCTTTATATGTTTGGTAAAATTTCCCTGTGAGGGGCTTCCCTGATGGCGCAGTGGTTAAGAATCCGCCTGCCAATGCAGGGGACATGGATTCAAGCCCTGGTCTGGGAAGATCCCACATGCCACAGAGCAACTAGGTCTGTGTGCCACAACTGCTGAGCCTGTGCTCTAGAGCCCGTGAGCTACAACTACTGAAGCCCACATGTCTAGAGCCCATGCTCCACAACAGGAGAAGTCACTGCAATGAGAAGCCCGTGAACCACAATGAAGAGTGACCCCTGCTCACCACAACTAGAGAAGGCCCACGCACAGCAATGAAGACCCAATGCAGACAAAAAAAAAAAAAAAAAAAAAA
>NW_020173068.1:1996135-2057228 GCF_003031525.2 Neophocaena asiaeorientalis asiaeorientalis
AAAAAAAAAAAAAAAATTCCCTGTGAAGCCTTAAGTCCTGGACTTTTGTTTGCTGGGAGTTTTAAAAGTTTTTATTTATTTTTTTATTACAAATTCAATTTTACTACTAGTGAGTGGTTTATTCAAATTGTTTGTTTATTCTTGATTCAGTCTTGTCAGGTTGTATGTTTCTAGAAATTTGTCCATTTCTTCTAGGTTGTCCAATTTGTTGGCATACAACTGTTTGTAGTATATTCTCTTATGATTTTTTGTATCTCTGTGATATTGGTTGTTACACCGGGGAAGCCCCTCTTTCATTCTTATTTTATTTACTTGAGTCCTCTCTCTTTTCTTCTTGGTGAACCTGGCTAAAGGTTTATCAATTTTATCTTTAAAAAAGAACAGGAGGCTTCCCTGGTGGTGCAGTGGTTGAGGGCCTGCCTGCCAATGCAGGGGACATGGGTTCGAGTCCTGGCCTGGGAGGATCCCACATGCCACGGAGCAACTGGGCCCATGAGCCACAGCTGCTGAGCCTGCACGTCTGGAGCCTGTGCTCTGCAACAAGAGAGGCTGCGATAGTGAGAGGCCCATGCACTGCGATGAAGAGTGGCCCCTGCTCGCCGCAACTAGAGGAAAGCCCTCACGCAGAAACGAGACCCAACACAGCCAAAAATAAATAAATTAAAAAAAAAAAGAACAGATCTTGGTTTCACTGATCTTTTCTATTTTTTTGATCTCGATTTTATCGATTTCCATTCTGATCTTTATATTTCCTTCCTTCTGCTGATGTTGGGCTTTGTTCTTTTTCTAATTCTTTTAGGTGGTAGGTTATGTTGTTTGAGATTTTTCTTGTTTTGTGAGGAAGACTTGTATCACTGTGAACTCCCCTCTTAGAACGGATTTTGTTGCATTCCATAGATTTTGGAGTGTTGTCTTTCCATTTTCATTTGTCTTGAGGTATTTTTCTGATTTCCCCTTTGATCTCTTCATTGACCTATTGGATTTTTAGTAGCATGTTGTTTAGTCTTCACGTGTTTGTTCTTTTCCCATTTTTCTCTCTGTAGTTGATTTATAGTTTCATACCATTGTGATTGGGAAAAAAATGCTTGATATAATTTCTATCCTTTTAAATTTGTTGAGACTTGTTTTGTGGCCCAGCATGTGATCCATCCTGGAGAACATTCCATATGCACTTGAAAAAAATGCATATTTTGCTGCTTTTTGATGTAATGTCCTGTAGTTATCTATTAAATCCAGCTGGTCTATTGTATCATTTAAGACCAATCTTGCCTTTTTGATTTTCTGTCTGGATGATCTGTCCATTGATGTAAGTGGGATATTAAAGTCCCCTACTATTATTGTATTATTGTTAGTTTCTTCCTTAATGTCTGTTTGTATTTGCTTTACATATTTAGGTGCTCCTGTATTGGATGCATATACGTTAAGGGGCGTAATATCCTTTTCTTGTATTGATTCCTTTGTTATTACCTAATGATTTTCTTGGTCTTTTGTTATAGCCTTTGTTTTAAAGTCTGTTTCGTCTGATATGAGTATTGCCACACTTCTTGTCATTTCCATGAAATATTTTTTTTCATCCCCTTACTTTCAGTCGTGTGTGTGTGTGTCTTTGGCCCTGAAGTGAGTCTCTTGTAGGCATGATATTGAAGAGCCTTGTCTTTTTTTTTTTTTTTAATCCAATCAGCAACCATATCTTTTGAGTGCAGCATTTAGTCCACTAACATTTAAAACAGTTATTGGTGGGTCTGTACTTTTTGCCATTTTATTACTTGTTTTCCAGTTGTTTTTGTAGTTCTTCTTTGTTAGTTTCTTCTTCTTTTTGTTCTTCCAAACAAAGACGATTTTCTTTGGTAGTATGCTTGTGTTCCTTTGTTTTCGGTTTTTGTGTATCTATTATTTTTTTCTTTTGTATTTTTGAATTTTATTTTATTTATGTTTTTATACAGCAGATTCTTATTAGTCATCAATTTTATACACATCACTGTATACATGTCAATCCCAATCACCCAATTCATCACACCACCACCCCCCCCCACCTGCCGCTTTCCCCCCTTGGTGTCCATATGTTTGTTCTGTACATCTGTGTCTCAATATCTGCCCTGCAAACCAGTTTATCTGTACCATTCTTCTAGGTTCCACATATATATGATAATATATGATATTTGTTTTTCTCTTTCTGACTTACTTCACTCTGTATGACAGTCTCTATATCCATCCATGTCTCAACAAATGACCCAGTTTCGTTCCATTTTATGGCTGAGAAATATTCCACTGTATATATGTATGACATCTTCTTTATCTATTCATCTGTCGATGGGCATTTAGGTTGCTTCCATGACCTGGCTATTGTAAATAGTGCTGCAATGAACATTGAGGTGCATGAGCCTTTTTGAATTATGATTTTCTCTGGGTATATGCCCAGTAGTGGGGTTGCTGGATCACATGGTAATTCTATTTTTAGCTTTTTAAGGAACCTCCATAGTGTTATCCATAGAGGCTGTATCAATTTACATTCCCACCAACAGTGCAAGAGGGTTCCCTTTCCTCCACACCCTTTCTAGCATTTGTTGTTTGTAGATTTTCTGATGATGCCCATTCTTACCAGTGTGAGGTGATAACCTCATTGTAGTTTTGATTTGCATTTCTCTAATAATTAGTGACGTTGAGCAGCTTTTCATGTGCTTCGTGGCCATCTGTATGTCTTCTTTGGAGAAATGTCTATTTAGATCTTCTGCCCATTTCTGAATTGGGTTGTTTGTTTTTCAATATTGATCTGCATGAGCTGTTTATATATTTTGGAGATTAATCCTTTGTCCACTGATTTGTTTGCAAATATTTTCTCCCATTCTGAGGGTTGTCTTTTCGTCTTTTTTATGGTTTCCTTTGCTGTGTAAAAGCTTTTAAGTTTCATTAGATCATATTTGTTTATTTTTGTTTTTATTTCCATAACTCTAAGAGGTGGATCAAAAAAGATCTTGCTGTGATTTATGTCAAAGAGTGTTCTTCCTATGTTTTCCTCTAAGAGTTTTATAGTATCCAGTCTTACATTTAGGTCTTTAATCCATTTTGAGTTTATTTTTGCATATGGTGTTAAGGAGTGTTCTAATTTCATTCTTTTACATGTAGCTGTTCAGTTTCCCCAGCACCACTTATTGAAGAGACTGCCTTTTCTCCATTGTATATCCTTGTCTCCTTTATCATAGATTAGTTGACCATAGGTACGTGGGTTTACCTCTGGGCTCTCTATCTTGTTCCATTGGTCTATGTTTCTGTTTTTGTGCCAGTACCATATTGTCTTGATTACTGTAGCTTTGTAGTATAGTCTAAAGTCCAGGAGTGTGATTCCTCCAGCTCCGTTTTTTTCCCTCAAGACTGCTTTGGCTATTCGGGGTCTTTTGTATCTCCATACAAATTTTAAGATTTTTTGTTCTAGTTCCGTAAAAAATGCCATTAGTAATTTGATAGGGCTTGCATTGAATCTGTAGATTGCTTTCAGTAGTATAGTCATTTTTCACAATATTGATACTTCCAATCCAAGAACATGGTATATCTCTCCATCTGTTGGTATCATCTTTAATTTCTTTCATCAGTGTCTTATAGTTTTCTGCATACAGGTTTTTGTCTCCTTAGGTAGGTTTATTCCTAGATATTTTATTCTTTTTGTTGCAATGGTAAATGGGAGTGTTTCCTTAATTTCTCTTTCAGATTTTTCATCATTAGTATATAGGAATGCCAGAGATTTCTGTGCATTAACTTTGTATCCTGCTACTTTACCAAATTCATTGATTAGCTCTAGTAGTTTTCTGGTGGCATCTTTAGGATTCTCTATGTATAGTATCGTGTCATCTGCAAACAGTGACAGTTTTACTTCTTCTTTTCCAATCTGTATTTCTTTTTCTTCTCTGATTGCCGTGGCTAGGACTTCCAAAACTATGTTGAATAATAGTGGTGAGAGTGGACATCCTTGTCTTGTTCCTGATCTTAGAGGAAATGCTTTCAGTTTTTCACCATTGAGAATGATGTTTACTGTGGGTTTGTCGTATATGGTCTTTATTATGTTGAGGTATGTTCCCTCTATGCCCACTTTCTGGAGATTTTATCATAAATGTGTGTTAAGTTTTGTCAAAAGCTTTTTCTGCATCTATTGAGATGATCATATGGTTTTTCTTCTTCAATTTGTTAATATGGTGTATCACACTGATTGATTTGCGTATATTGAAGAATCCTTGCATCCCACTTCATCATGGTGTATGATCCTTTTAATGGGTTGTTGGATACTGCTTGCTAGTATTTTGTTGAGGATTTTTGCATCTATATTCATCAGTGATATTGGTCTGTAATATTCTTTTTTTGCAATATCTTTGTCTGGTTTTGGTATCAGGGTGATGGTGGCCTCATAGCATGAGTTTGGGAGTGTTCCTTCCTCTGCAATTTTTTTGAAGAGTTTGAGAAGGATGGGTGTTAGCTCTTCTCTAAATATTTGGTAGAATTCACCTGTTAAGCCATCTGGTTCTGGACTTTTGCTTGTTGGAAGATTTAAAATCAGAGTTTCAATTTAATTACTTGTGATTTGTCTGTTCATATTTTCTATTTGTTCCTGATTCAGTCTTGGAAGGTTATACCTTTCTAAGATTTTGTCCGTTTCTTCCAGGTTGTCCATTTTATTGGCATAGAGTTGCTTGTAGTAGTCTCTAGGATGCTTTGTATTTCTGCAGTGTCTGTTGTAACTTCTCCTTTTTCATTTCTAATTTTATTGATTTGAGTCCTCTCCCTCTTTTTCTTGATGAGTCTTGCTAAAGATTTATCAATTTTGTTTATCTTCTCAAAGAACCAGCTTTTTGTTTTATTGATCTTTGCTATTGTTTTCTTTGTTTCTATTTCATTTATTTTTTCTCTGATCTTTATGATTCCTTTCCTTCTGCTCACTTTGGGTTTTGTTTGTTCTTTCTCTAGTTCCTTTAGGTGTAAAGTTAGATTGTTTAGTTGAGATTTTTCTTGTTTCTTGAGGTAGGCTTGTATAGCTATAAACTTCCCTCTTAGAACTGCTTTTGCTGCATACCATAGGTTTTGGATAATCGTGTTTTCATTGTCATTTGTCTCCAGGTATTTTTTGATTTCCTTTTTGATTTCTTCAGCGATCTCTTGGTTATTTAGTAACGTATTGTTTAGCCTCCATGTGTTAGTGTTTTTTACATTTTATTCGCTGTAATTCATTTCTAATTTCATAGCGTTGTGGTCAGAAAAGATGTTTGGTATGATTTCAATATTCTTAAATTTACTGAGGCTTGATTTGTCACCCAAGATGTGATCTATCCTGGAGAATGTTCTGTGCACACTTGAGAAGAAAGTGTAATCTCCTGTTTTTGGATGGAATGTCCTATAAATATCAGTTAAATCCATCTGGTCTATTGTGTCATTTAAAGCTTGTGTTTCCTTATTTATTTTCATTATGGATGATGTGTCCATTGGTGTAAGTGAGGTGTTAAAGTCCCCCACTATTATTGCGTTACTGTCGATTTCCTATCTTATAGCTCTTAGCAGTTGCCTTAGGTATTGAGGTGCCCCTATGTTCGGTGCATATATATTTATAATTGTTATATCTTCTTCTTGGATTGATCCCTTGATCATTATGTAGTGTCCTTCCTTATCTCTTGTAACATTTTTTATTTTAAAGTCTATTTCATCTGATATGAGTATAGCTATTCCAGCTTTCTGTTGATTTCCATTGACATGGAATATCTTTTTCTATCCCCTCACTTTCAGTCTGTATGTGTCCCTAGGTCTGAAGTGGGTCTCTCTCTCTTTTTTTTTTTTTGTGGTACGTGGACCTCTTACTGCTGTGGCCTCTCCTGTCACAGAGCACAGGCTCCGGACATGCAGGCTCAGTGGCCATGGCCCATGGGCCCAGCCGCTCCACGGCACGTGGGGTCCTCCTGGACCGGGGCATGAACCCGCGCCCCTTGCATCGGCAGGCCGACCCCCAACCACTGTGCCACCAGGGAAGCCCTGAAGTGGGTCTCTTGTAGACAGCATATATATGGGTCTTGTGTTTGTATCCATTCAGCAAGACTGTGTTTCGGTTGAAGCATTTAATCCATTGATATGTATGTTCCTATGACAATTTTCTTAATTGTTTTGGGTTTGTCTTTGTAGGTCCTTTTCTTCTCTTGTGTTTCCCACTTAGAGAAGATCCTTTAGCATTTGTTGTAGAGCTGGTTTGTGGTGCTAAATTCTCTTAGCTTTTGCTTGTCTGTCAAGCTTTTGATTTCTCCATCTAATCTAAATGAGATCCTTGCTTGGTAGAGTGATCTTGGTTGTATGTCCTTCCCTTTCAGCACTTTAAGTATATCATGCCACTCCCTTCTGGCTTGTAGAGTTTCTGCTGAGAAATCAGCTGTTAACCTTATGGGAGTTCCCTTGTATATTATTTGTCATTTTTCCCTTGCTGCTTTCAATAATATTTCTTTGTCCTTAAAATTTGCCAATTTGGGGCTTCCCTGGTGGCGCAGTGGTTGAGAATCCGCCTGCTGATGCAGGGGACATGGGTTCGTGCCCAATTAGTTATTCTGCTTTTGATTCATTTTAGTGTAGTTTTCATTTCAGTTCTTGTATTGTTCATCTCTGTTTGTTTGTTCTTTAATTCTTCTAGTTCTTTGTTAAACATTTCTGCATTTTTTCAATCTTTGCCTCCATTCTTTTTCTGCGGTCCTGGATCATCTTCACTATCATTATTCTGAATTCTTTTTCTGGAATGTTGCCTATCTCCTCTTCATTTAGTTGTTTTTCTGGGGTTTTATCTTGTCCCTTCATCTGGTACCTATCCCTCTGCCTTTTCATCTTGTCTATCTTTCTTTGAATGTGGTTTTTGTTCCACAGGCTGCAGGATTGTAGTTATTTTTGCTTCTGCTGTCTGCCCTCTCTCTATTGTAGGTTTTGATTTGTGGTTTCCATGGTGTTCATATATGTTGATCCATAATTATATCTACTTGTTTTAAACTGGTAGTCATTTAAGTTCAAACACATTCTAAAAGATCTCCTTTTTTACTACCCTCCCCACATTTTCTGCTTTAGTTGTCATATTTTACATTTTCATGTTTATCCCTAAACTGTTTATTGCAGATATAGTGGGTTTTATAAAAAGCAATTTTTGTCTTTTAATCTATGTACTGGCTTATTTAAGTGACCTTCAATCCTTACTATATATTTGCCTTTTCTATTGGGATTTTCCCTTTCCTACAGATTCTTATTTCTTTTCCATTTAGAGAAGACCCTTAAATTCTTTTTGTTCTTGCTTGTCTGAGAAGTTCTGTATTTTTCCTTCTATTCTAGATGATAATCTTGCTGGGTAGAGTATTCTAGATTGCAGATTTTCCCCTTTTAGCCCTGTCAGTATATCTTGCCACTCCCTCTGGATACAAAGTTTCTGCAGAGAAACCAAGTGATAGCTTTATAGGGATTAACTTGTATATGACTCTGTTTTTTCTTGCTGCCTTTAGAATACTCTCCTTATCTTTAACTTTTGCCATTTTAATTATGATATGACTTTGTGTGGGTCTGTTTGGGTTCATCTTGCTTGGGAAACTCTGTACTTCCTTTACCTGGATATCTGTTTCCTTCTTCAGTTTGGGAAGTTTTCAGTCATAATTTCTTCACATACATTTTTGAAGATATATGATTTTTACTCTTCAATTTGTTAATGTGATATATCACATTGATTTATTTATGAATATTGAACCACCTTTGCATCACTGGGATAAATCCCACTTGATCATGATGTATGATCCTTTTAATGTATTGTTGAATTCAGTTTGCTGATGTTTTGTTGAGGAATTTTTGTGTCTATGTTCATCGGGGTATTGAGCTGTCATTTTCTTTTTTTTTTTTGTGGTGTCTTTCTCTGATTTTGGTATCAGGGTGATGCTGGCCTCATAGAAGGGGTTTGGAAGCATTCTTTCCTGTCCAATTTTTGGGAACAGTTTGAGAAGTATAGGTTTTAACTGTTTTGTTAATGTTTAGTAGAAATTACCTGTTAAGCCATCTGGTCCTAGACTTCTGTTTTGGGGAGTTTTTTGATTACTGATTCAGTTTCATTACTGGTAATCAGTCTGTTCATAATTCTAATTTTTTCCTGTTTTGGTCTTTGGTCCTGTTCATACATTTATATGAATCTATCCATTTCTTCTAGGGTATCCATTTTATTGGCATATTATTGTTTGTAGTAATCTGTTATGATCTTTTGAATTTTTGTGATGTCATTTGTAACTTCTCTTTCATTTCTGATTTTATTTATTTGGGCCCTTTCTCTTTGTTTTTTGATGAGTCTGGCTAAATGTTTATCAATTTAGTTTATCTTTTCAAAGATCTAGTTCTTAGTTTCATTAATTTTTTTTTAGTTTTAAGTCTCTATTTCACTTGTTTCTGCTCTGATCTTTAAGATTTGTTTCCTTTTACTAATGTTGGATTTTGCTCATTCTTCTTTTTCTAATTCCTGTAGGTATAAGGTTAGATTGTTTATTTGAGACTTTTCTTGTTTCCTGAGGTAGGCTTGTACTGCTATAAACTTCTCTCTTATAACTGATTTTGGACCATTTTACTTCCATTTTCACCTACATAAAGGTATATTTTGATTTCTTCTTCACTTTCTCCAGTGACCCATTGGTGTTTAGTAGCATATTATTTAGCCTCCATGTGTTCATATTTTTTGCAGTTTTTTTCTTGTAGTTGATTTCTAGTTTCATATTGTTGTGGTTAGAAAAGATGCTTGATATTTCAATATTCTTAAATTTATTGAGACTTGTTTGTGGCCTAGCATGTGATCTATCTTGGAGAATGTTCCATATGCACTTGAAAAGAAAGTTGTATTCTGCTGCTTTTGGATGAAAAAAAAATATATGTATACATACATTACCTATATCTATATCCACATCCATCTCTATCTATATCTCTATCTATCTGATCTGTCATTTAAGGCCAGTGTTTTCTTATTGATTTTCTGTCTGGATGATCTGTCAATTGATGTGAATGGGGTGTTAAAGTCCCCTACTATTATTCTGTTACTTTCAATCTCCCTTTATGTTTGTTAGTATTTGCTTTATGGATTTAGGTGTTCCTATGTTGGGTATATGTCTCTTTACAATTGTTATATCTTCTCGTTGGATCAATATCTTGTTGGATAAATCACTTTATCATTATGTAATGTCTTTGTCTCCTGTTATAGTCTTTACTTTAAAGTCTATTTTGCCTGACATGAGTATTGCTATCCCAGCTTTCTTTTCATTTCCATTTGCATGGGATACATTTTTTCCATCCCCTCATTTTCAGTCTGTCTGTCTTTAGATCTGCAGTGAGTCTCTTGTAGGCAGTCTTGTTTTTAGCCATTCAGCCACTCTACGTTTGTTGATTGAAAGCATTGAGTCCATTTACATTTTAAGTAATTATTGATAGGTATGTTTTTATTGCCATGTTGTTCATTTTTTTGTTTGTTTTTGTAGCTCTTTTTTGTTCCTTTCTTCTTCTTTCACCCTCTTCCCTTGTGATTTGATGACTATCTTTAGTGTTATGTTTGGAATCTTATATCTTTTTTGTGTGTATCTTTAATAGGTTTTCGGTTTGTGGTTACCATGAGGTTCATATGTAACAACATGTATACAAATATACATACATATATGTAATTATTTTAAGTTGATGGTCTTTTCAGTTTGAATGCATTCTCACAACCTTGCATATTTATTCCTCCCCACATTTAATGTTTTTTAATTTACTTATTTATTTGGCTGTGTCACATCTTAATTGCAGCATGTGGGCTCTTCGTTACAGCATATGGGCTTCTCTCTAGTTGTGGCGTGTGGGCTCCAGAGCATGCGGGCTCAGTAGTTGTGGCATGCAGACTCTCTAGTTGTGGCATGTGGGCTGTAGAGCAGGTGGGCTTAGTTGTCCCATGGCATGTGGGATCCTAGTTCCCCAACCAGGGATCAAACTCACGTCCCCTGCATTGGAAGGCAGATTTTAAACCACTGGACCACCAGGGAAGTCCCAAATGTTTTTGATATCATATTTTACATCTTTTTGTTTTGTGTATCTCTTAACTGCCTATTGTGGATATAGATGATTTCACCAACTTTGTCTTTTAACCTTCCTACTAACTTTATAAATGGTTGATCTACTACATTTACTGTATGTTTGCCTTTACCAATGAGATTTTTCCTTTTGTAATTTTTATATTTCTAGTTTTGGTGTTTTCTTTTCTGCTTAGAGAAGTCCCTTTAACATTTCTTGTGAAGCTGATGTAGTGTTGCTGAACTCTTTTAGCTTTGCTTGTCTGTAAAACTATTAAAGTCTGAATGATAGCCTTCCTGGGTAGAGTATTCATGATTATAGGTTTCTTCCTTTCATCATTTAGAATATATAGTGCCACTACTTCTGGCCTTCAAAGTTCTGCTGAAAAGTCAGCTGATAGTCTTATGAGAGTTCTCTTGTACATAACCAGTTGCTTTTCTCTTGCTTCTTTTAAGATTCTCTTTCTATCTATATTAATTGCTATTAATTAGTTGTTATTTTAATTATAATATGTCTCAGTATGAACCTCTTTGGGTTCACTTTGTTTGGGACTCTGTACTTCCTGGACCTAGATGTCTGTTTCATTTCCCAGGCTAGGGAAGTTTTAAGCTATTATTTCTTCAAATAGGTTATCTGCTCTCTTCTCTCTCTCTTCTCCTTCTGGGACCTCTATAATGTGAATTTTCTCATGCTTGATGTTGTCCCAGAGGTCTCTTAAACTATCCTCATTTTTTTTAAACCATCCTCATTTTCAAAAATTCTTTTTTCTGTTCAACTTGGGTGACTTCCACTACTCTGTCTTCCAGTTCACGGATCTGTTTCTCTATATCATCTAATCTACTGTTGATTCCTTCTAGTGTATTTTTTTTTATTACAGTCTTCACCTCTGATTTTTTTCTTTATATTTTTTAACTCTGTTAAACTTCTCACTGTGTTCATTCATTCTTCCCCAATGTTCATTGAGCATCTTTATGATCTTACCTTGAACTCTTTATCAGGTAGACTGCTTATCTCCACTTCACTTAGTTCTTCTTCTGGGGTTTTGTCTTGCTCCTTCCTTTGGAACATATTACTCTGTTTTCTCATTTTGTCTAATTCTCTGTGTTTATTTCTATGTATTGGAGAGGTCATTTATGCTTCTTGATCTTGGAGAAGTGGCCTTATGTAGGAGACATCCTATGCGGCCCAGAAGCACACTCCCCTATGGTCACCAGAGCTATATGCTCTAGAGGTGCCCCCTATGTGGGCTGTGTGGGCCCTTCTCTTGTGGCAGGGTCAACTACTATGGATATGCTGGTAGGTGGGGCTGGCCCTCAGGTCAGTTGGCTGCCAGGCCCTGCTTCATGTGGTGGCTGCCAGCTCCCTGGTGGGCAGAGCTGGGCCCCAGCATGGCTGATCGTGTGGCTCTGGTGTGTGTGGGATATCACTGGACTGGTTCTGGCCAATGGGTTGGCGAGTAAGAACCCAGCATTAATAGGCTAGAGGGAGTTCTCCAAAATGACACCTGTCAACACTAGTGTCCTCGTAGTAGAACAAACTCTCAAAAATGGCTGCCACCAGCATATTGCTTTCATGTTACTCACCTGAGCTGGGACTCAGAGTGTGAGATTTTGCATGCACACTTTAAGAGTGTCTGGTTCCTACAGCCCTGGCTCTCCCATACTCAAGCCCCACTGGCCTTCAAATCTAGATATTCTGGGAGCTCATCTTTCTGGTGCAGGACCCCCAGACTGGGGAGCTTGATGTGGGGCTTGGACCCCTTCTCATTGGGGAGAATCTGTGGAATTGTGGTTATCCTTCTGTCTGTGCGTTACCTACCCAGGGGTGTGGGTCTTGACTATACTGCATCTCCACCCCTTCCTTCTCTTCTTATTGTGGTTCCTTCTTTGTGTCTTTAGTTGTAGAAAATCCTTTCTGCTATTTTCAGGTCATTCTCAGAGAGAGTAAATAGTTGTAATTTTGGTGTGCTCATGGGACAAGGTGAGCTCAAGGTCTTCCTACTCCATCATCTTGGCCACACTGAATAATTCCAAGGTTTTTGATCTGAAAAGCTGGAAGGAGGGAGATTCCAATTACAGTGGGAGGGGATAGGAGTCATGGATTCAGTTTTGGATGTGTT
Source organism: Neophocaena asiaeorientalis asiaeorientalis (assembly GCF_003031525.2). Taxonomy (NCBI): domain Eukaryota; kingdom Metazoa; phylum Chordata; class Mammalia; order Artiodactyla; family Phocoenidae; genus Neophocaena; species Neophocaena asiaeorientalis. The sequence goes on from NW_020173068.1 coordinate 2,008,308, forward strand.
ACGTTAGACACAACAAACTGAGAAGCAAATTTACCAAGCCTTAATATGAATGATGGGAATTCATGGCATGTTAGCTCCTCTCCCACTACCCACTGCCCACAGCTCTGTAGTCCTATGAGGACTGCAGCTCTGCTAATAAAGGGGACAGACTTTATTGGAAAAGAGTACAGAAAATTACTTGCCAGTGTGGTTGTAAAAATCAACAGCGATATCGGTGTCAAATAATTAGAGAAGGACAACATCACAGCTAGCCTAAGGTCTCTAATGGTTGGAGCAACACATAGGTAGACCAGCCAGAAATTTAACAAGGGAGATCTAGGAAGGAAACAGCCAGAGTGGGTCTTGATAAAATCTTTACTTATGCCTGGTGGTCTGGAAAGCTGTGCTCATGTTCAAGGCTGCGAGCACCTAAAGAGAGACCAGAGAGGACACCAGCCAGCTTACTCCTTCCTTGCTGAATGTGAGGTGTTGTAAACATAGAACATAAAAGGTGGCACCTACTTGTAAGTTGCTTGAACTTTGAATGTATTCCCCAACCCACCCACAGATCCATCAGCAAAGGATGGATGCCTTACTGGATAAAGGTGCTTTAAGTACAACCTCTGACTAATCCTATGCTGCCCAAGGGTGACCTCTAGGAAGTCAGGCTTAAAAGTAAAAACAAGAATTAAAAAAAAATCCTAAGTAGAGACATTAGCCACCACACAATGTGAGGGAAATAGACTCCATGGAATTAATCCAGGCAAACAAATCCAGGACACAAAGAAACAAGTAAACAATACTAACAACCATCCCTCCTGGGGGGGATCAGAATTCAGAGTTTCAGTGATATATAAAATGTCCAATCTTCAACAAGAAATTATAAGACATACAACACATACACACACACACACACACACACACACACACACACACACACACACCCAGGAAAGTGTGACTTCCACAGAGAAAAAAAGCAGTCAATACACATAATTTCTGAGGGGGCCCAGATGTTAGAGTTAGCAGAACAAGACTTCAAAGCAGCTGTTATCATTATGTTGGCCTAACAGGTCTATAGAACACCCAACAGCAACAGAATACACATTCTTCTCAAACACACACTGAACATTCTCAAGGATAGACTAAATGTCAGACAACAAAAGAAGCCTCAATCAACTATTTTTTACATTAAACTTTTTTATTTTCAGATAACTATAGATTCACATGTAAGAAACAATATGGAGAGATCCCACAGACACTTTACCTAGTTTCACCCAGTGGTAACATCTTGCAAAACATCTTGTACAGTATTACAACCAGGATATTGACAATGATACAGTCAAGAGAGAGAACATTCCATTACAAGGACCCTTGTTGTGCCCTTTTATACCTACACTCACTATTTCTCCTTCAACTACCTCCTTAACCTCTGGCAACCACTAATCTGTTCTTTATTTTTATAATTTTGTCATTCCAAGAATGTTGTATACTGTTGGCTCTCTGCATCTACGGGTTCCACATTCATGGATTCAACCAACTGTGTATTGAAATTCTGCGACTAGTTGAATTCATGGATGAAGAACCACTGGATGAAGACAGCTGACTATACGATGTCATTTTTATGTAAGAGACTTGAGCATCCTTGGATTCTGGTACCTAAGAAGGGTCCTGGAACCAATCCCCCATAGGTACTGAGGGATGATTGTACAGAAGGTGACATTTTAGAACTGGCTTTTTTTACTTGGCATAATTCTAGGAGATTCCTCCAGGTGTTGCATGTGTCAATAGTCTGTTCCTTTTTATTGCTGAGTAGTATTCCACAATATGGATTACTCACCAGTTGAAGAACATCTAGGTTGTTTTCAATTTGTGGTTACTACAAATCAAGCTGCTATAAACATCTATGTACAGGTTTTTGTGTGACCACAGGTTTCGTTTCCTGGAATAAGTGCCAGGAGTACAATTTTTGGGTTATATGTTGGTTGTGTTGTGTGTGTGTGCGTTTTTTTATTGCCAAACTCTTTTCCAGAGTAGCTGTAACATTTACATATATACCAGCAATGTAAGAGTTATCATGTTTCTCAGTATCCTTCCCAGCATTTGGCATTGTCACTATTGTTTTTTAAGCCTTTTTGTTGATATATAGTGCTATCTCACTGTGTTTTTAGTTTGCATTTCCCTAATGCTTAATAACATTAACATCTTCTCATGTGCTTGCCATCTGTATCCTCTTCAATGAAAAGTTTATATATTTTGCACATTTCCTTAATTAGATTGCTCTGAAGTCTAATTTATCAATTTCCCTTGCTGGGATTTTGATAGGAATTGCATTAAACCTGTGTATCATTTTGGGTAGAACTGACTTTTTAACTATGTTGGGTCTTCCAATCTATGAACATGGTATGTCTCTCCATTTATTTAGATGTTCTTTGATTTCTTTCACCAGCATTTTGTCGTTTTCAGCATATAAATACATGTGTTTTGTTAAATTTACATCTAAGTTTTTTTTTTTTACCATTGTGAATATGTTTTAAATTTTGGTTTGGATTATTCATTGATAGTACATAGAAATGCATTTGATTAAGGAATTGGCTCACACAACTATGGAGGCTGACAAGTCTGATATCTACATCCTATTGGTTCTATTTTTCTGGAGAACCCTGACAAATACAAGCACCACCACTACCACAATCATCCCTTTGTCTTTTTTGCTTCGATTTAAAAAGAGTCATAAATTGAGGGAAGGGGACTGACTACAGAGAGGCATATAACAATTTGGTGGAGATAAAGAAAAAGTCTTAAAACCCACTCTGTCAGACCAATAAATAGAATGCCAAGGATCTTTCTGAGGGACAGCCTTTTAGGCCTACAGAAACTGCAAAGATGACACAAATGAGAAGCTATTGAAGTGGTCAGAGTCAAGGTACTGGCCTCTGAATCCCCCTTGTTGGTTGATATCTAGGAATTGTAGGTCAGGGCCACTGACCTATGTCAAGAAGAAGGTATTGAGCTGCAAGTCACTTTGGGTACATTGGCTTTCACTTTGTCCCTTGGATTCATCATGCTTTTTTCCACCTCACTGCTTTATGAGTCAGGGTTCTTTGTTGCAAGCAAAAGAAACTGACTTTTGTTGGCTTAAGCAAAAGGGGATGGAGTAGAAATTAGAGAGGATACTAACAGACAGACCAGACAGAGGGCAATACGGGATTCCATGAGTCTCCAGAGAGTTAGGAAGCATGCAGCAGGAAGCAGTATGGCAGATCATGTATTTCCAAAAATATCTACAGCAGTATTTCCAGTCCTACAAGCTCTTCCAGAATCTTTCCACTTTTTATTATGGATTGGGTCTACTTCCCCTCCCTTTGAACTTCTCTGATGAACAGAGAATGTGGCAGAGATGACACTGGTGACTCCCAATCTTAGATCATAAAGGCAACATGGCTTCCATCTGACTCTCTCTCTTGAGATGCTCCCCCTTGCAATCCAGCCATCATGTTGTAAGGAAGCCCAGGCCATGTGGAGAGGTAGTAGGTAGGTGTTCCAGCCCACAGCCCAGCTTAGGACTCAGCCAACAGCCAGCATCGACCACCAGAAGTATGAGTAAACAAGCCTTCAGATTATCCCAGACTTAGCCTTTGAGCTGTAAAACCTTAGCTTCACTAAGTTGAGCAGAGATGAGTTATCTCTACCTAGCCCTGCCTGAATTGCAGATTCATGAGCAAAATAATTATGGTCATTATTTTAAGCCTTAAGGTATGGGTTGGTTTGTCACACAGTGACTGGTAACAGGAACATACAGCAACTATGTCATAGCAGAAATCACCTGGTTAGGACACTGCCCAGGGCTCTACCACCATTAAATAAATTAATATGTGCAAAGTCCTTGAAACAGTTTCTGGCATGTAAGGAACTCTCCAGGAAACATACTAATTTGGCTTTTAATCATTATTTTATTGTCATTATTGAAATTTCAGCTTAAACGTCACTTCCTCAGAAAGTCTTTCTCTGATGCCACAATCTAACTCCCCACCATTTGGGGAGAGGTGGCCTTCCGTTTTATTTTCTTTTTGTCATGTTTCACTAAATTGAATTAACTTATTTATTTACGAATTTGCTTGTTTACTTGTATTTCTCATTTTACTTTTTATACCTTTAAAAATGTATTGAATACCTCTGTATACCACCTGGAAGGTAATCCCCATGAGTGCAGGGAACTTGGAATCCGACTGCTCTGTCCTTGCGTTGAACAGATCGCAGGTGTGGTGGACATGCAGATGTGCTGTCCAGACTTTCCTTCAGTGAAAGGCTTGTTGCTCCAACTGCTAGAAGTGCTGCCTGCAGATGACCCTCAGCTGTCGGCCACTTCAGGGATGGCCTTGGCTGTAGAGTCGCCAAAAGTCACGCCCCTTCTGGGGTGAATTGGTGACAGATGGAAGCATAGGAAGGCCCAGCCGTCTCAGCTAAGCCTGGAACAACTCTAACAGGTCATTCTAGCTTCAGAGCTGCCCGTGGGTGTGCACCCAGGCTGTCACTGGGCCTGCATCATGGGCCGACTTCTCCTCCGGCCCCTTCCTCCTTCTTCCTCCCCTTCCTTCCTTGGGGGTTGATCCCAAGGTCACCCCTCAGTCAATACCCTGCACCCTAAGCTCCATCTCAGACTCAGCTTCCTGAGAAGCTCAGCCTGCAACAGCCAAGCTTAAGGAAGACAGGGAGTTGGTGTTCGCAGGGAGAGTGAGGTGTTTGGGGCTCCCACAAGGGGAGACCATCTTGGATGACATATGGAGCCTCCCTGCTGACAGGAGTGTGCTTTATACTAAGAGCAGGAGATGACCTCCTGCTCTGGTATCAGGTGCTTAGCAGAGCTCCTTCCACTCTTGGCAAATGCGTAAGAGAAGTGAATGCATAGGGGTGGAGAGAGGGCCCTGGTCAGCTGCCAGGCATTTATATTTATTCCTGGAGAGCTGGGCTGTGAGTGCAGACTCTCACAGCATGACACAGATGTGAGGATCCAGTGGTTCACCATGCTTCTCAAGTATTTCTGCCCAAGTACCTCAAAGGGAAAGGAAGGTGAGTTCAGATCCCTGGTGCAAGAAGACAGGTCATGTTTGCCCAGTGACATCAAATATCCTGGAGGGGTGTGTGGGCCCCCATTTGAGAAACTCAGATCTGGATGAGAAATCCAAGGCATAGAGCCCAATCTGGCTGGGGTCTGATTGAGATCAGGACTTGGAATGAGACTGGATCAGGGCTCAGGGTGGGGTCAGAGCTCAGTCCGGTACCAGAGTTCTGTTTGGGACCAGGGTTCAGGGCTCAATCAGATATCAAGATTGAAGCTCAGTCTGGGGCCAGGAATGTCTGGGGCTGGGTCAGGGCTTGATCTAGGGCCAGTCAAGTCATGGGTTAGCTGTGGTAGGAGCCAGGACTTAGTGTGAGGTTAAGGTATAGGACTCATTCTAGCATCACGGTCATGACTAAGTCTAGGCAGTCATGGATAGTGATGGCTCTATCTAAGGTCATGAGCACAAGCTGGAACCTCATCTGAGTTTCCTTGTGGGGTTTGCTCAGGGCTTGGCCTCAGTTCAAGTCTGGGCTTGATCCTAGGCTTGGTATAGCCTGGCATCAGGACTCAGTCCTGGAGCAAGCAGCTGAACCAACATGTTCTGCAGCAGGGTCAGCAAAGCCCAACCTGTGGACCAAACCTGGCCTGTTGCTTGTTTTTGTAAATAAAGTTTTATTGCAACACATCCACACTCATTTGTCTACCCCTAGTCTATGGCTGCTTATACACCATGACAGCAGAGTGGAGTAGTTGGAACAGAGACCATATGGTCTGCAAAGCCCCAGATATTTACTATCTGGTCCTTGACAGTAAAAGCTAGCCAACTGCTGTTCTAAAGGCTTCTCTGGCATGAAAGCCAGATTATGACCTAACTCAGTGTCAAGAGCTTCCCTGAAGGCAGCATTTAAGAGACCAAGGGGACTTAAAGGAAGCAGGGGGAGGCCTGAGTCTCAGGTTGCTGGTGTCGTTCTAGGTCCCCATGGCCAGCTGACTCTAAGGTTTTGCAGTCTTAAACTATGTGTTCTGCCTTCCTCCATGAAGGGCACTGTCAAGGTGTTGCCCTATCAACTGACAGGTAATCCCTACCTGCACATTTTTCTTTGCAGCTTCAAAAGAAGCATTTCCATCCACAGTCCCCCTTGGGCTATCTTCTCTCAACATCCCCACCTATCCCAGTCCTGACCAGGGTATTCTCACTGGCTGCTGCAGTGGCTTCTGCTTTCAGCTGGAGCTAGAAGGACCTGTGAGGCCAGTTTGGTCCCAGTGAATTGCTACCTCGGCCCAGCTGAGAGGTGCGAGGGCAAAGGGGCTGAGCTGGAGATGCAGCTACCCAGCAGGTGACCCCATCACCTTCAGCTACTTTCCCTTATTCAAATACACACACTCTGACAGGCCATACTAGCTTCAGAGCTGCCCGTGGGGTGTGCCCAGGCTTCACTGGGCCTGAATCATGGGCCGATTTCTCCTCTGGTTCCTTCCTCCTTCTTCCTCCCCCTCCCTTCCATGGGGGTTGATCCCAATGTCATCCCTCAATCAACACCCTGCACCCTAAGCTCCATCTCAGACTCAGCTTCCTTGGAAACTCAGCCTATGACAGCCGAGCTTAAGGAAGATGGGCAGTTGGTGTTTGTGGGGTGAGTGAGGTGTCTGGGGTACCCCCAAGGGGAGACCATCTCGGTCTCCCTCCTGACAGGTGTGTCCTTTGTACTAAGAGTGGGAGATGGCCTCCTGTTGACTTCAGCCCCCAAGGCCCCAAGGCCCCTTCCTGTTGCTCAAATTTGAGGAAATGGCTGCCTGCTCTGAACCTCCAGCTGCCCTTTTTATACAGGATCAGCAACCAAAACCTTTGGATGGTTTGGAGAGGAGTCCTGGAGCTGAGGGCCTGACTCATTAAATGCATCCACTCATCTGGATTCTCCAAGCTGTCCCCATGCTGTGTGGAATCATCAGAAATGTCTTCATTAAGGCTTAGGTCACAAAGGTCATGCAAAAGTCTGTGTGTTTGCCTGACCCCCTTCATGAATAGTTCTCACCTGAGTCATGACCAGGAGACGTCTCACTGCAGATGTGCCTGTTTTGTTGTAGTTCAGTTTATTTAAATTGCATGCTTAGTTATAATTCCTTGGCTATCTAGAGCATTTCGGAGCTGATTTCTATGTCTGATGCAGTTATCTTCAGGGCCTGATGGTCTCCACTCTGGTCTTCATCCTAGTAGTCTCTGTTCTGCTTTGATGCTAAGAGAGTGATTGTGTGTAGGGTAAGCTGCTGGGGATGTTTTTCAAAGGCAACACTGTTCTGGTTCCAAAGAAGTAAATGAACATTGGGTGTAGCTGGGTTGGTTGTACGAGATCCCTGATGACCATAGCTAGATCAGATTTGGGGCTCTATCCCCAAACTCAGCTGGGCTTGATGGCCCTTCCTCTTTCTTCAGCTTCTTTCAGGTAGCAGTAACCACTCCCTTCCCCACACGTTCCCCCTCCCCACCTCCAGTTGCTGGGCCTGTGTCTTCATTGAGGGAAATTCTCCCATCACTTTAAACCCAATGCTTTTCAGGAACATGACTTTGGGGTAAAACTTTGCTGGTGTAAATGGCATGCACAAGGGCCCCAGCTCTGTCTCTAGCTTACCCCGTGGCCATAGACTAGACTGTCCCCTCTGTGAAGACAGGAGTGTTGAGGGATATTTAGGTGTCAGTGCCAAAACTTTTGGGTTCTCTGTCAGAGCTTGGAGAATATTCTTGATCTTGCTGTGGTCAGAGCATTGAAGAGTTGAGAGACAAGCAAGGAGAGTGCAGGGGTCAGCCAGGGTGATGGTGAACTGGCTGGCAGGAGGTGGCACAGCTGAGTGGGCCAAGGTTACTGTGACTCTCAGTCCATTAGTCCATCAGCAATGTGGGTGATGAGATGAAGGTGGTAGTGGCTCCTTATATCATCCATCATTGTCCAAAAGTTTAAGGGTTACTGAGTCTAACACCTCATTTTACATATAGGGACACTGAGGCCCAGGAGGGGAAGGACTTGCCCAAGTTCACAGAGTAGGGCAGAAGCTGAAGCAGGACTGGAACCCAGACCTCCTGGCTCCCATATGGGAAGGACAGAGAGGTGGACAGGAGGAGAACAGGGGACATCTCCTCCACTCTTGGCCCCCCATGGCCCATAATTTGGCTGTGGCCACGTAGATGATCACAAAGACCTTGATGTCCGGGAAGTGGGAGCTGACAAGGTCCACCTGCAGCTGCCGTGGGCCACTCTTGGAGGGGATGATGTTGAATTGGACTGAGGCCCTCTCTTGGGGCTGCAGGCTGGGCACACTGGGGAGATGGGAGAAAGGCAGACCTTCAGCTCTGTCTCCTTCCTGAACCTGGTCTGCCAGTCCACAGCTCTCCAGAGCACTTAGGATCAAGGTCACACCTTGTGGCTTGACATTCAAGCCTTTCAATATGCTTTCAGCTTAGTTATCCCTTCTACCACTTCTTGCTTCTTTTAACCAGTCAGGCTAGTCTCCTCCCTGTGCCCTGAACATACCTTACACTTCCCCTCCTCTGGGCTTTTGTCTGGTCTGTTCCTCCTACCTAGAGTCCCCTTCCCATTCCAATTACATCTGAGGCCCAGATTAAGTTTTTCTTCTTCCAGGAGACCTTCCATGGCTATACCAGCCATGGAGACCTCTGACTGGGAAGTTCTCCATCCTTCTTGATCCCTGAAAATCTCCTCAATTCATCACTTAAGCCCCAGCTTAAATACCAGCTCCATTGGGGCTTTCTCCTGGTCCCACCCAATCCCAACTCAAGGGCTATCTCTGAGTTCTTGGACCTTGAGGGTCCATCCCTTTGTACAAATCACACTGTCTTCATTTGAAGAGCCATATATTGCTGAGAGTCCTTCTTCAGGTAGAACCGCATCTGTTCATCTTGGTGTTCCCAACAGTTGACAGGTGGGTCAGAGCACAGGCCAATATGATGAAGGACCATATGAGTGTGAGTGAGTGAATGAATGAATGAATGAGTGAATGATTGAGAATAAGTAAATAAATGAGTACACTGATAAATAGAATATATGTGAATGAATGCATACATGAATGAATAGGTAAATGAGTGAGCAAATTAAAGAAAATGAGTGGATGAATGAACCAGTCAAAACTGAGCTGAGTAAATACATGAATGAATGAGTGAAAACATGAAAAAAGTGTGAATGAATGAGTGAAGGAGAGAGTAAATGAATAAGAGTGAGTGAATGAATAAGTAAATGGATAAATGAAAGAAAATATGAATGTGAATGAGTGACCAAATAAGTTAATTATTAAATAAAGAAATGAATAAATGAAGAAAGGCTGATGTGTCTAGGCAGTGGGCTGGTTCCTGGGGATCCAGAATCTCTCCCTCCTCCCCCTGCTGGCAGTGTCTTTATGGCCCATTTTATAAGGAAGGGCTATAAGCAGCCCTCCCACCCCAGGCTGACACTTACTCGATGCTGAGCTGTCCCTGGAGAAGGCCACTGCCCTCCACCATCAGCATACAGTCCTGCACTCTCTCCGAGAGGGGGTTGACCACCATCACTTCCACCCCCACCGCGGCTGGGCCAAGCACCTGGAGGGGCAGTACCCATAAGTCACCCCCCATCCTCCCCATCCTCCCAGGAAACCCATGATCTTGGCTGGGTCAGAGGATGGGGAGTTAAACTTGTCTACCCCTTGCTTCCACCTACCCCATTACTGAGATCTATCATTATATCCATACTCCTGCATCCACACCACTTATTCCAACCTTTGAGAGCTGAAGCCAGAGCTAAAAGCACAAACCCCCAGCCTCTGATGCCCTCCCCCAGCTCTGATGGAGGGCTGCCAGGAACAGCTTACAGGAGTCACCTTAATAGTGATGAAGTCCTCCAGAGTAATGTCCTTCTCCACCAGGAGCTTCTCTCCCTTGGTGACAAGGTACACGGCAGCCAAAAGGATCTTCTTGTCCTCTGTCAGGTCTTCCTTATATTGAGAGTAAGATATTGCAATTGGGATCTTTTTCTCTGGAAGGGAAAGCAGAGGTGGGAACTGGGATTCTGATGTTCTTTTTCAAAGAACCTAGAAAAGGAAGGGAAGGCTAAATTCATAGTTATACCCTCTATGATCCTTGCAACCAATCTGAGATAGTAATTACTATCATCAGTTCACAGATTAAGAAAGCTAAGGCTCAGAGAAGGTAATTTCTTGTCCAGTGTCACATAGCAAGTAAATCAAGGCTCCAAGATAAGGTCGGATTCAAATTCAGGCCAGTCAGCTACGATGACAGCAGACTGTCTCTCTAAGAGCTCCTGGAGATGTGTTTAGAATCCCCCCAATCATTCCAAAAGGAAATCTCTCACTCCATCAACAATTTATCCCATCAGGAATTCACTCACTGCTTAATGAGCACCTACTATGTGCTAGTGCAGAGAAGAGGGAGGCCAAAGGCCTACCTCAAGCTTCCAACTCAGTGAGGAGGCCAACTTCCTCACAGCTTCTCCAAATCCTCTCTCCCCATTAAGGCGCAGTTCCAGTCAGGCTCACCAACTGTGGAAAGGCTTCACTGATGCCCTTACCCAATCATCTTGTACCCTTTGCCTACTGAGCTCCTGTGGTTCTGGCCATTTCCATCTCTCTCTCATCAGCCACAAACAACCTGCCTATGCAGTCCCTTCTTTTTTTAAAAAAAATTAATTAATTTATTTACTTGTATATACATTTTTATTTTTGGCTGCGTTGGGTCTTTGTTGCTGCATGCGAGCTTTCTCTAGTTGTGACAAGCGGGGGCTACTCTTCATTGTGGTGCGCAAGCTTCTCACTGCGGTGGCTTCTCTTGTTCCAGAGCACGGGCTCTAGGTGTGTGGGCTTCAATAGTTGCAGCATGGGGGCCTTAGAACGCGTGGGCTTCAGTAGTTGTGGCACATGGGCTTAGTTGCTCCGCAGCATGTGGGATCTTCTTGGACCAGAGCTCAAACCCATGTCCCTTGCATTGGCAGGCAGATTCTTAACCACTGCACCACCAGGGAAGTCCCGTGCAGTCTCTTCTTTTGAGCATGGGTCACCACAGGCCATAGGTGACTGTTAGTCACATATATATATTTGACCACTATACATTTTTTTCTTTTAGGTACAACATGTCCTTTCCAGTTTGCCCAGGCTCTACCATCCCCTACTGCCTTATCGCTACTGCTTCCTTTATTTCTGTTTCCTTCCTGCCTCCAAAGGCATCTGTGGGAGAGATCCTTAAAGGATTCAAATTCTCTGTTCCCCAAGAGCTTTGCATATAGTCGATGCTTCTTGAATGCCCATAGCTGATCCATGTGTCAAAGTTCTACCATGTTTTTATGGGTCCCCTTAGTCCAGCAGGCCATTACTAGGAGAACCCTTACTACAGTACTAGTAATAATCATTTTAAAAGCTGACTTTTACTGAGGGATTAAAGTGTCTGGGGCACTTGGAAGCACATTCATGGATTAACTCATTTAATCCTTACAACAATCCCATGAGCAAGTATTATTATCCCCAGCTTATAATAATACCAACAATACTGACAATCACTACCATAAATTTAATGTTCATTAGTGGTAGGAATTATGCCAAATATTTTATATATGTTATATCATTTACTCCTTGCATGGTGGGAGATGAGTGGTTCTCAAAGTGTGGTCCTGGGACCAGTAGCATCAGCATCTCCTGGGAACTTATTAGAAGTGCAAATTTTAAGGGTCCAGAGTGAAGAACCACCAGATGCTCCCAATTATGCACATGGACAGAGCTTTGGACATTAGTTCAGACCACGGGAGAAGGGAGGAGAAAGACTACTCCTTACAATATTCAGAACAGAGCTCCTTGCAGTTCTGTAGGTCATGGACTCCACCAACAATCTAATAAAAACGGAGACCCTTTTCTTAGAATTAATGTTCTCAACAGCACCATCAACCACTAGGTATAACTGATAACTATAGACTACTTCATCCAACAAGAGCAGAATACACATTCTTCTCAAGCTCATATGGAATATTTCCCAAGAAAGACTGCATTCTGGACCATGAATTAACAAATTTAAAAGAATAAAAATTATACAATGTATGCTCTCAGACCACAAGAGAATTAATCTAGATATCAGTAACAGAAAGATAACTTGAAGACTCCAAAATATTTGGAGATTAAACCACACACTTGTAAATAACACTTAGGCTAAAGAAGATATCTTGAAAGAAATTTAAAAATATTTTGAATTAAATGAAAATATAACTTAAAATTTGTGGGATGCAGCAAAGCAGTGCTTAGGTAGAAATTTATAGCACTGAATGCATATATTAGAAAAGAAGAAAGATCTAAAAGCAACAAATATTAAATTTCCATCTTAAGAAACTAGAAAAAGAACAAATTAAATCCAAAGTAAGCAAAAGAAGAGAAATAAAATTTAGAAAAAAGCTAGATGAGAAATCAATAAAATTGAAAACAAGAAATCTAAAGAGAAAGTCACCAAAACCAAAAGCTGGTTTTTTTTTTCAAGATCAATAAAACTGATAAGCCTCCAGCCAGGCTAAATAAGAAAAAAAGAGAGAAGACACAAATTACTAATATCAGAAATGAAAGAGGGACACCACTATAGATCCCATGGACATTAAAAGGATAATAAAGGAATATTTTGAACAATCTTATGTTCACAAATTTTATAACCTAGATGAAATGTACCAATTCCTTGAAGACAGAATCTGCTAAAAGTCACAGAAGAAGAAACACACAATCAGAACAGGTCTATATCTATTAAAGAAATCAATAGTAAATCAAAGAATCAATAGTGAATAACCTTTCAAAACAGAAAACACTGTGCCCAGATGAGTTCAGTGGTGAATTCTACCAAGCATTCAAGGAAGAAATGACATCAATTCTCTACAGTCTCTTCCAGAAGACGGAAGTAGAGGGAATACTTCCTAAACCATTTCATGAGGGCAGCATAACTAATACCAAAACCAGACAAAGACATTACAGGAAAAGGAAATTACATACTGATATCACTCATGAACATTGATGCAAAAATCTTCAACAAAATATTAGCAAATTTAATCCAACAATATATAAAAAGAATTCTATACCTCGATCAAGTGGGATTTATTCAGGTATACGAGGTTACCTCAAAATTCAAAAATCAATTAATGTAACCCATTACATCAATAAACTAAAGAAGAAAAGTCACATGACCATATCAGTAGATGCAGAAAAAGCATTTGACAAAATCCAATACCTATTCATGATTAAAATTCTCAGCAAACTAGGAATAGCTGAGGAATTTCCTCAACTTGACAAAGAACATCTACAAAAAACTGATAGCTAACAACATACTTAACAGTGAGAAACTCAAAGCTTTCCCACTAAGAACAGAAAAAAGGCAAGGATGTCTCTCTCACCACTCCTTTTCAACACTGGACTGGAAGTCCCAGCTAAGGCAAAAAGGCAAAAAAGGAAATAAAAGGTATACATATTTGGAAGGAAGAAATAAAACTGTCTTTGTTCACAGATGACATGATTATCTATGTAGAAAATCTGAAAGAATCAATAATAAAAAACTCCTGGAAGTAATCATACTAATTACTAATTATAGCAAGGTCACAGGATATAAAGTTAATTTACAAAATTCAATCACTTTTTAAAATATACCAGCACTAAAATTCAAGTGGAATTTGAAATTTAAAATACCATTTATATTAGCATCCCCACAGTGAACAACGCAGGCATTAATCTAACAAAATATGTAGAAGATATGTATATACATGAGAAAAACTATAAAAAACTCTGATGAAAGAAATAAAAAACTAACTAAATTAATGCAGAGATATTCCATGTTCATGGATAGGAAGACTTGATATTGTCAAGATGTCAGTTCTTCCCAACTTGATCTATAGTCAAGGCAATTCCATCAAAATCCCAGAAAGTTATTTAATGGATATCAACAAATTGATTCTAAACTGATTTATGAAAAGAGGCAAAAGACCCAGAAGAGCCAACACAATATTAAAGGAAAAGGACATCAGAGGATTAACACTCCCTGACTTTGACTTACTATAAAACTACAGTAATCAAGAGTGTGGTATTGAAGAAAGAATAGACAAATCAGTGGAACAAAATAGAGCCCAGAAGTAGATCCACACAAATATAGTCAACTGATCTTTGATAAAGGAGCAATGGAGAAAAGATTGTCCTTTTAATAAGTGGTGCTGGAACAACTGGACATCCACACTAAAAAAAAGATTCTAGACACATATGTTATACCCTTTACAAAAATGAAATTAAAATGGATCATAAGCCTAAATGTAAAGTGTGAAACTATAAAACATCTAGACAATAACATAGGAGAAAACCTAGATAATATTGGGTATGATGATGACTGAACTTTTAGGTATAATACCAAAGGTATTGATCCGTGAAATAAAAAATTGATAAATTGCACTTTATTAAAATTAAAAACTTCTGCTCTGTGAAAGAACTGTCAAGAGAATGAGCAGGTGAGCCAAAAACTGGGAGAAAATATTTGCAAAAGACACATCTGATAAAAGACAATTATACAAAATATACAAAGAACTCTTAAAATTCAACAATAAGAAAATGAACAACATGATTAAAAAATGGGCAAAAGATCTATACAGACACCTCACCAAGAAGATGTACAGATGCATATGAAAAGATGCTCACATCATACATCATTATGAAATTTCAAATTAAAACGAGATACAACCACATACCTATTAGAATTACAAGAATCCAAAACACTGACATCACAAAATGTTGGAGAGGATGTGGAGCAACAGGAACTCTCATTCATTGATGGTGGGAATGCAAAGTGTTACAGCCATTTTGGGATACTTTGGCAGTTTCTTAGAAAACTAAACATATTCTTAGCACACCATTAGCAATCATGCTCCTTAGTATTTACCCATATAAATTGAAAACGTGTTCACAAAAAAACCTGTACATGGATGTTTATACCAGCTTTACTCATAATTGCCAAAACTTGGAAGCAATTAAGGTATTCTTCAGTAGGTGAAGGAATCAATCAACTGTGGTATATCCATATAAAGGAATACTATTCAGTGATAACAAAAAATGAGCTATCAAGCTATGAAAAAATCATGAGGAATCTTAAGTACTTATTTCTAAGTGAAAGACACCAATCTGAAAAGGCTACACACTGTATGATTTCAACTCTATGATATTTAGGGAAAGGCAAAACTTTGGCGACAGTAAAAGGATCAGTGGTTGCTAGGGGTTTGAGATGAGGGAGGGAGAAGTGAATAGGTGAAGAACAGGGAATTTTAGGGCAGTGAAACTATTCTGTATGATACTCTAATGATGGATACATGTCATACATTTGTCAAAACCCACAGAATGTACAATACAGAGTGAACTCTAATGTAGACTATGGACTTTAGTTAAGAATAACATGTACCAGTATTAGCTTGTCAACTGTAACAAATGTACCACACTAATTCAAGATGCTAATAATAGGGAAATATGGGAGGTGGTGAGGGGTATATGGGAACCCTCTGGACTTTTTGCTCATTTTTTCTGAAACCAAAACTACTAAAAAAAAGCCTATTAATTTAAAAAATTATAAATTTTAATAAATTATTTATATTTAATAGCTATAAAATTTGTCTTAGTAATTCCATTTTTGTGAATGTATTCTAACAAAACAGTCCAAAATCTAGATCAAAAAAAGGGAATTTTTTTCACCAAGATGTTTACTTTAGTGCTTTTTAGAAATAGCAATAACTGATAACTACCCAAAAGAAGGGAAAAGATGAAATAAATCACCATATATTTGTTTACAGATTATACATCCATTCAAATGATGTGAATGAAGAGCTTATAAAAATATTTAAATTACAATGTAATATGAAAGGAGCAGGGCACTAATGAGTGTTTGTGATATCATTAGAACTGTTTTTCTTTTTTCTTTTTTTGGCAGGCTTTTACAAACTGCCAACAAACACATGAAAGAATGCTCAACATCATTAATCATTAGAGAAACGCAAATCACTAATTCATTGATTAATCAACTCCTTAATATTTGTTTGATAATTTCTGAGTGCTAGAAAATGTGTGCAAATTTTGCATTCTATTCCATAATAACTTTGTGTTAATATAAATAGTGCATTAATTTATATAACATAGAATGATACAGCACCATATATCCAAGATGATAGGAAGCCCAGTTTGAGAAGCATACACAAATATATTTTGATGTTCCTAATATCTTAAACATTAATTAGAATGTGTATGTGTGTGTGTGTATTTACTGTGTCTATGTCTCTATCTGTGTGTATATTTGACTGAAAGCAAATTGATTATAGATTTTGGTGACCATACATAGAACCAAACATTTTAACAGATTCTTTTGTTTAATTTTCCTTTTTTAATTAAAAAAAGGAAAATTTACTGGACTTATATTCTGTAATATCTTTTTTATTTTAATAAAAATATAAAGACCCTATTTTGGAACCAAAAATAATTATTTATTTTGCTGCACTGGATCTTAGTTGCGACACATGGGATCTTTGTTGCCATGTGCAGGATCTTTAATTGTGACATGTGGGATCTTTAGTTGCAGCATGCGAACTCTTGGTTGTGGCATGTGGGATCTAGTTCCCTGACCAGGGCTCAAACCCGGGCCCCCTGCATTGGGAGCACAGAGTCTTAGTCACTGGACCACCAGGGAAGCTCCAGAACTGTTTTTCAAAAAGCAACAGGCATTAAAAATTTGGAAGGAAAACGTTAACAATTTGTAGGTGGGTGGCAGGATCATAGGTGATCTTTCCCTTCTACTCTCCAAATCTTTAATGAATATGTATTACTTTTTTTTGAATATTTGAATTTTATTTTTTTATACAACAGGTTCTTATTAGTTGTCCATTTTATACATATTAGTGTATATATGTCAGTCCCAATCTCGCAATTCATCACACCACACCCCACACCCCCGTCACTTTCCCCACTTGGCGTCCATACATTTGTTCTCTACATCTGTGTCTCTATTTCTGCCCTGCAAACTGGTTCATCTGTACCCTTTTTCTCGGTTCCACATATATGGGTTAATATACAATATTTGTTTTTCTCTTTCTGACTTCACTTTGTGTGACAGTCTCTAGATCCATCCACGTCTCTACAAATGACCCAATTTCGTTCCTTTTTATGGATAATATTCCATTGTATATATGTACCACATCTTCATTATCCAATCGGTGGTTGATGGGGATTTAAATTGCTTCCATGACCTGGCTATTGTAAATAGTGCTGCAAATGGACATTGGGGTGCATGTGTCTTTTTGAATTATGGTTTCATCTGGGTATATGCCCAGTAGTGGGATTGCTGGGTCATATGGTAATTCTATTTTTAGTTTTTTAAAGAACCTCCATACAGTTCTCCATAGTGGCTGCATCAATTTACATTCCCACCAACAGTGCAAGAGGATTGCCTTTTCTCTACACCATCTCCAGCATTTGTTGTTTGTAGATTATCTGATGATGCCCATTCTAACTAGTGTGAGGTGATAATCATTATAGTTTTGATTTGCATTTCTCTAATAATTAGTGATGTTGAGCAGCTTTTCGTGTGCTTCGTGGCCATCTGTATGTCTTCTTTGGAGAAATGTCTATTTAGGTCTTCAGACCATATTTGGATTGGGTTGTTTGTTTTTTTAATATTCAGCTGTATGAGCTGTTTATATATTTTGGAGATTAGTCCTTTGTCCATTGATTCGTTTGCAAATATTTTCTCCCATTCTGAGAGTTGTCTTTTCGTCTTGTTTGTAGTTTCTGTTGCTTTGTAAAAGCTTTTAAGTTTCATTAGGTCCCATTTGTTTATTTTTGTTTTTATTTCCATTACCCTAGGAGGGGGATCAAAAAAGATCTTGCTGTGATTTATGTCAAAGAGTGTTCTTCCTGTGTTTTCCTCTAAGGATTTATAGCATCCAGTCTTATATTAGGTCTCTGATCACTTTTGAGTTTATTTTTGCATATCGTGTTAGGGAGTGTTCTAATTTCATTCTTTTACATGTAGCTGTCCAGTTTTCCCAGCACCACTATTGAAGAGACTGTCTTTTCTCCATTGTACTTCCTTGCCTCCTTTGTCACAGATTAGTTGACCATAGGTGTGTGGGTTTATCTCTGGGGTTTCTATCCTGTTCCATTTATCTATATTTCTGTTTTTGTGCCAGTACAATATCGTCTTGATTACTGTAGCTTTGAAGCATAGTCTGAAGTCCGGGAATCTGATTCCTCCAGCTCCGTATTTTTCCCTCAAGACTGCTTTGGCAATGCGGGGTCTTTTGTGTCTCCATAGAAATTTTAAGATTTTTTGTTTTAGTTCTGTAAAAAGTGCCATTGGTAATTTGATAGGGATTGCCTTGAATCTGTAGATTGCTTTAGGTAGTATAGTCCTTTTCACAATATTAATTCTTACAATCCAAGAACATGGTATATCTCTCCATCTGTTTGTTTCATCATGGCTAATGGTTTATCAATTTTGTTTATCTTCTCAAAGAACCAACTTTTAGTTTTATTGATGTTTGCTTTTGTTTCCTTTGTTTCTATTTCATCTATTTCTGCTTTAATCTTTATGATTTCTTTCCTTCTACTAACTTTGGGTTTTGTTTGTTCTTCTTTCTCTAGTTCCCTTAGGTGTAAGGTTAGATTGTTTATTTGAGGTTTTTCTTGTTTCTTGAGGTAGGCTCGTATAGCTATAAACTTCCCTCCTAGAACTGCTTTTGCTGCATTCCATAGGTTTTGGATCGTCGTGTTTTCATTGTCATTTGTCTCTAGGTATTTTTTGATTTCTTCAGTGATCTCTTGGTTATTTAGTAACGTACTGTTTAGCCTCCATGTGTTTGTGTTTTTTACTTTTTTCCCCTGTAACTGATTTCTCATCTCATAGCGTTGTGGTCAGAAAAGATGCTTGATATGATTTCAATTTTCTTAAATTTACTGAGGCTTGATTTGTCACCCAAGGTGTGATCTATCCTGGAGAATGTTCTGTGCGCACTTCAGAAGTAAGTGTAATCTGCTGTTTTTGGATGGAATGTCCTTTAAATACCAACTAAATCTATGTGCTCTATTGTATCATTTAAAGCTTGTGTTTCCTTATTTTCTGTTTGTGTGATCTGTCCATTGGTGTAAGTGAAGTGTTAAAAGTCCCCCATTATTATTGTATAACTGTCGATTTCCTCTTTTATAGCTGTTACCAGTTGCCTTATGTATTGAGGTGTCCCTATGTTGGGTGCATATATATTTATAATTGTTATATCTTCTTCTTGGATTGATCCCTTGATCATTATGTAGTGTCCTTCCTTGCCTCTTGTCACATTCTTTATTTTAAAGTCTATTTTATCTGGTATGGGTATTGTTACTCCAGCTTTCTTTTGATTTCATTTGCATGGAATATCTTTTTCCATCCCCTCACTTACAGTCTGTATATGTCCCTAGGTCTGAAGTGGGTCTCTTGTAGACAGCGTATATATGGGTCTTATTTTTGTAACCATTCAGCGAGCCTGTGTCTTTTACTTGGAGCATTTAATCCATTCACATTTAAGGTAATTATTGATATGTATGTTCCTATGACCATTTTCTTAATTGTTATGGGTTTGTTTTTGTAGGTCTTTTTCTTCTCTTGTGTTTCTCACTTGGAGAAGTTCCTTTAGCGTTTGTTGTAGAGCTGGTTTGGTGGTGCTGAATTCTCTTAGCTTTTGATTGTCTGTAAAGATTTTGATTTCTCTGTCGAATCTGAATGAGATCCTTGTTGGGGACAGTAATCTTGGTTGTAGGTTCTTCCCTTTCATCACTTTAAATATATCATGTCACTCCCTTCTGGCTTATAGAGTTTCTGGTGAGGAATCAGCTGTTCATCTCATGGGAGTTCCCTTGTATGCTACTTGTCATTTTTCCCTTGTTTTCAACAATTTTTCTTTGTCTTTAATTTTTGCGAATTTGATTACTATGTGTCTTGACATGTTTCTCCTGGGTTTTTCCTGCCTGTTACTCTTTGTGCTTCCTGGACTTGAGTGGCTATTTCCTTTCTCATGTTAGGGAAGTGTTTGACTATAATCTCTCCAAATATCTTTTTGGGTCCTTTCTCTCCCTTCTCCTTCTGGGACCCCTATAATGCAAATGTTTTTGCATTTAATGTTGCCTCAGAGGTCTCTTAGGCTGTCTTCATTTGTTTTCATTCTTTTTTCTTTATTCTGCTCCATTGCAGTGTACTCCACCAGTCTGTCTTCCAGGTCACTTATCCGTTCTTCTGCCTCAGTTATTCTGCTATTGTTTCCTTCTAGTGTATTTTTCATTTCAGTTATTGTATCATTCATCTCTGTTTGTTTGTCCTTTAATTATTCTAGGTATTTGTTATTTAATTCTTCTAGGTCTTTGTTAAATTCTTCTTGCATCTTCTCGATCTTTGCCTCCATTCTTTTTCCAAGGTCCTGGATCATCTTCACTACCATTATTCTGAATTCTTTTTCTGGAAGGTTGCCTATCTCTACCTCACTGAGTTGTTTTTCTGGGGTTTTATCTTCTTCCTTCATCTGGTACATAGCCCTCTGTCTTTTCATCTTGTCTATGTTTCTGTGAATGTGGTTTTTTCCTCACAGGCTGCAGGATTGTAGTTCTTCTTGCTTCTGCTGTCTGCCCTCTGGTGGATGAGGCTATCTAAGAGGCTTGTGCAAGTTTCCTGATGGGAGGGACTGGTGGTGGATAGAGCTGGGTGTTGCTCTTGTGGGCAGAACTCAGGAAAACCTTAATCCACTTGTCTGCTGATGGGTGGGGCTAGGCTCCTTCCCTGTTGGTTGTTTGGCCGGAGGCAACCCAACACAGGAGACTACCTGGCTCTTTGGTGGGGCTGATGGCAGACTCTGGGAGGGCTTACTCCAAGGAGTACTTCCCAGATGTTCTTCTGCCAGTGTCCTTGTCCTCACAGTGAGCCACAGCCATCCCCTGCCTCTGCAGGAGACCCTCTAACACTAGCAGGTACGTCTGGTTCAGTCTCATATGGGGTCACTGCTCCTTTCCCTGCGTCCCGATGCGACCACTTCTTTGTGTGTGCCCTCCAAGAGTGGAGTCTCTGTTTCCCCTAGTCCTGTCAAAATCCTGCAATCAAATCTCGCTAGCCCTCACAGTCTGATTCTCTAGGATTTCCTCCTCCCGTTGCCGGACCCTCAGGTTGGAAAGCCTCATGTTGGGCTCAGAACCTTCACTTCAGTGAGTGGACTTCTGTGGTATAAGTGTTCTCCAGCTTGTGTGTCACCCACCCAGCAGTTACGGGATTTGATTTTATTGTGATTGCTCCCCTCCTACTGCCTCACTGTGGCTTCTCCTTTGTCTTTGGATGTGGGGTATGTCTTTTGGTGAGTTTCAGTGTCTTCCTGTCTATGATTGTTCAGCAGTTAGTTGTGATTCACGTGCTTTCATAAGAAGGAATGAGCGCACGTCCATCTACTCTGCCATCTTGCTCCTGCTTTCCCCTATGTAGCTGTATTACTTTTAATATGAAAAAAACCAGGAGAAAGTGTATGTTAATTAACATTTCCTTGTGAAGTGTTATTTTGTGATTTAGACTGTGTGAAAAATAAGTGACAGAAAAGCAAAAAATATGTGACACCTCCTTCACATATTTTCACATCCTGTCAAAACACACAAGGTTTCACTTAGCTGAAACTGGTTCAGAGGAGAAATGTCTTTATTTAATCAAATCCTTCAGAATGTATGTGCTGGTGGGGTAGGGGAGAGAGAAAGACAGGGACAGAGGAAGAATATGGGAGGAAAGGGGAGGGGAGAGGACTGAGGGTGGTTGTGGGTTGTAGCTGATGCCTGCAGAATTCTTGGGACAGGGTCTGGCACATGTAGGCACTTAATAAACATCTCTTACTGGTCCATTCCTCTCACACCAAACACCTGGAGCCAGATGAGCTCTGAAATTTGTTGGATTTTAGAAAGGTAACACAGGGCATATTCCACATACTATGAAATGCTCCCAGCAGGTATTTATTCAGTGTGTGAATATTCATACTAAGTGGGATCACCTGAGCATTATATGTTTGCCACTAGATGATTGTGTACTTTTATTACTATCTTCATTATTCAGCCCCTCTGAACCTCAGTTTTCTCATCTGCAAATGCTCAGAAATATCCCTTTCTTTCCTGGGAATGAATGTAGGATGCCGGGAAGTCTGCCCCCAACCCCAACCCTCCTGGAAAAGGAGCTGGGCCAACCAGGTCCCACCCAGCTGTGGCGTTCTTATCTTCTTCTAGCCCCAGCTTCACTGCATGGGATTCATGCAGGATCTCTGCCACCGTCTTGTGGGTGTAAAGTATGGTGACTTGGACCCACTGGACCCAGGATGTGAGGTTAGCCAAGCAAAGGACCAGTCTCAGGTCATGGCCCAGCACGGGCGGCTCCAGCACCTTGAACTTTCCAGTGATGCTGGGCTTATTGGCAGGCTCCAGGAGGTCATCATGCCAGAGATCATGGCTGACCACACTGTGGACCTGGGCCCTCCTTCCAGAGGCTTCCACTCTTAACAGCTTCTTCATGGTCTTGCTGTACATCTGTCTCTCCTTCTGGGATCCTGCAGGGCATCGGACATCATGAGGCAGGTATTCTCTCCTCTGCCACCTGTCCCAGGGCCAGCTCTTCTCATTTTCCCTTTTCTCTAGATAAAACCACCACTCGATCCCCACTTTAACTTACCATGGCTGTCGGAGGTCTCAAATTGGAAGCTCAAGAGCCATATGCAGACCTCATCCATATGTATTGTGTTTGATTCTGGACTATTTAAATAAAATTTTAATCAGTTGCCAACAACTTCAGGTTAGTAAATTTCACATAACATTATAGATGTTTAGCCCCTCTAACAGCTGGATCTGAAGTCTCATATGATAATGATAGCTGACACTTTTGTAGACTTGCTATATGCCATACACACATATGTATATACACACACACACACACACATATATATATATATATATATATATTTTTTTTTTTTTTCCTAGGAGGAAGGTACTATATTATCATCCCTATTTTACAGATAAGGAACCTAAGGCACAGAGAAGTAAAGCAACTTGTAAGGGAGCTGGAATTTGAACCCAGGCAGTCTGGCTCCAACTTCCATGTTCTTAATCATGCTCCCTTCCCACTCTCTACATGGCAGTTATGGTCTAGAGCTGAGTAAGGGGTGCTCTCTCTGGAAGGGAGTATACTTGCTTGTTCGCCATGGTCTCCACCTGTAATTCTCCCACTGGCCTGCTGCACCCATGGCTTGCCATCTGCAAGCTCCTGAAGACATGTGAGTTTAGGAACCCTGATCATCCACTTACCCTGTTGCTAGCACAGACTTCTCTCTCTCTTTTTTGATCTCCAGATCAACACACAACCTGACAGCCCCCACCTCACCCCCAGGATATTCCACAGGTGCCTCCAACCCAACCAGACATGCCATCTTCTGCCTGGCAGCATTCCCCATTTCAGCAAACAGCTCCACCATTCACCCAATATACAAACTGGAAACTGGATGTGTCCTTGACTCTCCCCTCATCTTTACCACTCACAGCTGATGAGACTGCAAGTTCTGCCAAGCATCCTCATTGATCTCTGGAATCTTCCCCCTTCTCCCATCATTCTTTTCCCCTCATACCATTGTACAAAATGTCTCAACATCAGATCAATTTGCCACCAGGTCACTGTGGACTTTTTCTTACTATTATCATTACCTTGTCCCTCCAAGTCTCAGTTTCCCATCTATGAAGTGAGGAGAAGAGGTGCAAAGGCTAGGCCCCAAGCACAGTGCTCAGGAATGCCCCTCCCTTCCTGAGGATGTGGGCTGCATGCCCCCTCTAGTCCTTTTTCCACCCTGATCCTTCCAAGATCCAACTCTGATAGTTCTGATTCCCTCCTTGAACCCTGTGTTGTGCTGCTTCTCAAACGTTCTCCCAAGTACCTCTCTACTGTGTGACCTGGGCTTGAAGGGACACATGTGGACCTAAAGGTTCTTTAACATATCATGTTTTATTATTAAAATGTATGTGAATTGTTCATTCTATTCCATAATGTACTCATAATATATTTTTACTAAGAAAATGTTTCATTTGCCTGCCAAAACTTCTAAAGTCAGTTTCTCAGGGAGGGCTTCTCTGGCCACCTGATTTTTTAAAACAGCTTTATTCAGATATATGATAATTCCATAACAAGCAATCCACCAGTTTAAAGGTTACAAGCCAGTGTTTTTTAGTACATTCACAGAGTCGTGCACTCATCACCACAATCTAATTTCAGAACAATTTCTGTCACCTCAAAGAAACTCTGTAACCATTAGCAGTCACTTCCCATTCCTCCCTGCCCCACCCATAGCCCTAGGCAACTGTTAATTTAATTTCTAACTTGCCTATTCTGGGCATTTCATATAAAGAGAGTCATACAATGTGTGGTCCTTTGCGACTGGCTTTTTTTTCACTTAACATAATATTTTTAGGGTTCATTCATGTTGTAGCATACATCAGTACTCGATTCCTTTTTATTGCTAAATAATACTCCATTGTATGGACAGACCACATTTTATTTATCCGTTGACGGATGTTAGGGTTGTTTCCACTCTAGCTATTTTGAATAATGTTGCTATGAAGGTTCATGTACAAGTTTTTGGGTGGATGTTATTTTTCATTTCTTTTGGGTGTATACCTAGAAGTGCATCTGCTAGGTTGTTACGTTAACTCTGTGTTTAACATTGTGAGGAAGTGTCAAAGAGCTTGCACCATTTTACATTCCCACCAGCAATGTACGAGTGTTCCAATTGCTCCACAATCTCACCAACTCTTATTGTCTGTCTTTTTGCTTATAGCAGTTCTAGTGGATATAAAGTGGTATGTTGTTGTGGTTTTGATTTGCATTTCCCTGATGATTAATGATGCTAAGCACCTTTTCATGTTTATTGGTCATTTGTATATTGTCCTTGGAGAAAGGCCTTTCAAATCCTTTGCCCATTTAAAAATTGGGTTATTTATCTATTTATTACTGAGCTATAAGAATTATTTATATATTATGGATACAAGTACCTTATTAGATACATGATTTGCAAATATTTTCTGTTCTGTGGGCTTTTCTTCTTTCTTGATGGTATCATTTGTAGTACAAGTTTTTAATTTTGATGAAGTCCAATTTATCAATTTTTCCTTCTGTCATTTATGCTCTTGATGTCATATCCAAAAAGGTTCTGTTTAACTTAAGCTCATGAAGATTAACTCCTGTTTTCTTCTAAAAGCTTGTAATTTTAGCTCTTCGATATAGGTCAATGATCCATTTGAGTAAATTTTTTTGTATACTGTGTGATGTAGGAGGCCCATTTTATTCTGTGCATGTGGATAATTAGTGGTCCCAGCACCATCTGTTGAAAGACTGTTCTCATTCTTTCCCCACTGAATTGTCTTGGCACCCTTGTCAAAATCAATTAAACATAATTTTAAGAGTTTATTTCTGGATTCTATTTCATTGATCTATATGTCCATTCTTATGCCAGTATCACACTATCTGGGTTATTGTATATTTATAGTAAGTTTTGAATTTGGGAAGTTTGAGCCCTCCAACTTTGTTCTTCTTTTCCAAGATTGTTTTGGCTATTCTGGTTTCCTTGAATTTCCAAGTGAATTTTAGGAACAGCTTGTCAATTTTGGGAAAAACTTAGCTGGAACTTTGATAGGGGTTTCATGGATTCTGTAGGTCAATTTTGGGGCATTGCCACCTTAAAAAAATAAAGTCTTTCAATCCATGAAAATGGGATGTCTTTCCATTTACTGAAGTCTTTAATTTCTTTCAACAATGTTTTGTAGTTTTCAGTGTACTAGACTTGCTCTTTTTTTGTTAAATTTATTGTTAAGTATTTTATTATTTTTGATGCTATTGTAAATGGATTTGTTTTCTTAATTTTATTTTCAGATTATACATTGCTAGTGTCCTGAAATACAATTAATTTTTAAAAATTGATCTTGTGTTCTACAATTTTTCTGAACTCATTTATTGGCTCTAATAACTTTTAGTGGATTCCTTAGGATTTTATATATACAAGATCATATCATGTGCAAATAGAGATAGTTTTACCTCTTCCTTGCAAATCTGGAAATTCTTCTATTTCTTTACTTTCCCTCCCACCTTCCCCTCCTACCTTCCTTCCTTTTCTTTCTTTTACTTTATTTTTTCTTCTTTCTTTTTATTTTTTAAAAAATTATGGTAAAATATACATAATATAAAATTTACCATCTTAACCATTTTTAAGTGTGCACTTCAGTGGCATTAGGTACATTCCTATTGTTGTGCTATCTTCACCATCATCCATTTCCAGAACTCTTTTCATCTTGCAAAACTGAAACTCCGTGTTCATTACAAAATAACTTCCCATCCCTCTTCTCCCAGCCACTGGCATCCACCATTCTACTTCTTGTCTTTAAGAATTTCACTACTCTATATACCTCATACAAGTGAAATTGTATGGCATTTGTCCATGTGGGACTGGCTTATTTCATTAGCATCATGCCTTCAAGGCTTCATCCATTTGTAGCATGTGTTAGAATTTCCTTCCTTTTTAAGGTTGAATAATATTCCGTTGTATGTATATACCGTGTTTTGTTTATCCATTCATCTCTTGATGGACACTTGGGTGGCTTCCATGTTTTTTTAGCTATTGTGAATAATGCTGCTATGAACATGGGTATAATATCTCTTCAAGTCCCTGTTTTCAGTTATTTTGGATATATATTCAGAAGTGGAATTGCTGGATTATCTGATAATTATATTTTTAATATTATGAAGAACTTCAATACTGTTTTCCACAGTGGCTGCACCATATAAAAATCCCAGCAACAGTGCACGTGTTCTAATTTCTCCACATCCTTATCAACACTTGTGCTTTTCTTACTTTCTTCTTCCATCTCCTCCTCCATCCCTTTATTCCTTTCTTTTTCCCTTCCTTCCTGACTTCTTTCCTTCTGTGATAGTAGCCACCCTAATTGTTATGAGGTGGTATCTCATTGTGGTTTTCATTTTCATTTCCATAATGATCAGTGATGTGAGCATATTTTCATGTGCTTATTGGCCATTTGTATACCCTCTTTGGAGAAATGTCTATTCAATCCTTTGCCTATTTTTTTTTTTTTTTTTTTTTTTTTTTTTTGCGGGGTTGTGGGGGAATAGGTAACAGCCTTCGTGAGATAGAATTCCCATACATTTAAGGTGTACAGTTTACTGGCTTTCAGTCTATTCAGAGTTATGTGTCCATCACCATGATTTTGATAGAACTTTTTCATTAGCCCATGAAATGAAACCGAAAGGAAACGCACACCCCTTGTCATCCCATCTGATCCGTCCCCTGCCCTAGACAACCAGGAATCTGAGTCCCTCTAGAGTTGTCTATTCCGGACATTGTGGAATCATAAAATATATTATTTAATCCTTTTCTTTTTTTTTTTTTTTTTTTTTTTTTTGCTGTCGAGTGTTTAGAGTTGTCTATATATTCTGGATATTAACCTCTTTTCAGATACATGATTTGAAAATATTTCCTCCTATTCTACAGGTTTCCTCTGTTGATAATGTCACAAAAGTTTGATGAGGTCCAATTTGTCTTTCCTTTTTTACCTTTGCCTTTGGTATCATATCCAAGAAATCACTGCCAAATTCAATGTCATGAAGCTTTTCTCCTATGTTTCCTGTTAAGAGTTTTATAGTTTTATGTCTTACATTTAGGTCTTTGATCCACTTTGAGTTAATTTTTGTGTATGGTGTAAGCTAAGGGTCCAAATTCATTCTTTTACATGTTGATATCCAGTTTTCCCAACACTGTTGAAAAGATCTCTATTTTTTTCTTGACTAATTTCCTTGGCTAATACTTCCATCACAATGTTGAACAAAATGGCAATGGTGTACAACATTGTATTTTCCTCATCTTAGGGGGAAAGCATTCAATCTTTTACCATTAGATATGATGTTAACCTGTAGAAGACTTTTATCAGGCTAAGTTCACTTCTATCCTTAATTTGTTAAGAACTTTTTATCATGAAGGTGTGTTGGATTTTGTTAAATATTTTTCTGCATCTATTGAGATGATCACATGGTTTTTGTCCAGTTTTTCTATTGATATGGTATATTACATTAATTAGTTTTCAATGTTAAATCCATCTTGCGTTCCTGTAATAAACCCTTGGTCATGGCATATAATCCTTTTTATGTGTTGTTGGATTCACTTTGCTAGTATTTTTGTTGACAATTTTTGCTTCTATGTTCATAAGGGATATTGATCTCTAGTTTTCTTTTCTTGTGATGTCATTATCTGGTTTTGCTATCAGGATAATACTAACCTCATAGAAAGAATTGGGAAATGTTCCCTCCTAATTTTTTGGGAGGAGTTTGTGAAGAATTGGTATTAACTCTTCTTTTAATGTTTGGTAGAATTCACCAGTGACATCATATGGGCCTGGTCTTTTCTTTGTGGGAAGTTTTAAATTACTACTCCAATCTCTTTACTTATTATAAATCTATTCAGATTTTCTAATTCTTCCTGAGGCAGTTTTGGTAATTCTTAGAGGAATTTGTCCATTTTATCTAAAGTTATCTAATATGTTGGTAAATAGTTGTTCATTCTGTCTCCTAATGAACTGTTTTATTCACAACTCTTTTGACACAAAATGTGTGGGAGTTTTCCACACCAACCAACTCTCCAACTCTCTGGTCACCACCTGGCTGTCCTGCATTTGAATTCAACCCAGACTCTAACTACCTGGAGTTAGTGTCAGATTCCACAGATTTAAAGGCTCAGTCCAAGACTGCCTGCAATTTAGACACCAGTCACAAGTATTGGGTGCCCAAGTTACCTACACTTCTGTTTGACTTGGTTACAAATTGGGGGTTACCATGACTGTGACGGCCCCAGGTTCAGTAATTTGCTAGAGCAGTTCACAGAACAGAAAAACAGTTTAGTTACTATTACCAATTTATATTAAAGGATATAACTTAGGAATAGGCAAATAGAAGAGATAAACAGAAGAAACATAGGGCAAGGTAGAAGGAGGGAGGAGGTAGCATGGAGCTTCCATGTCCTTTTTGGGAGGATAACCCTCTTAGTTCCTGGATGTGTTCACCAACCTGGTAGCTCTCTGCACCCTGTGTTTAGGGGGTTTTATGACAGTTTAATTATATAGGCATGATTGATTAAATTATTGGCCATTGGCATTTAACTCAATCTCCTGTCCCTTTCCCATCCCCAGAGGTTCAGGTGAAGTGTAAAGTTCTAATCTTCTAAGCATGGTTTTGGCCTTTTTGGCAACCAGCCCCATCCTGAGCTACCTGGGGACCCCCAGCCACCTGTCATCTCATTTCCATACAAAAGACACTCTTATCACTCCAGAGATTTCAAGGGTTTTTAGGAGCCATGTCCAGGAACTGGGGACAAAGACCAATTAGTTATTTTTTTTACCACACCCCTTATAATTTTTTTGTAAGTTTGGTAGTGATGTCCTCTCTGACCTTAGTAATATGAGTCTTCTCTCTGTCTAGCTAAAGATTTGCCAGTTTTGTTGATCTTTAAAAAATCAACTTTTGGTTTTATTGATTTTCTTCATTGTTTTTTATTTATTTCTCCTCTAATCTTTCTTATTTCCTCTTTCTGCTTTCTTTGGGTTTTATTTGCTCTACTTTTTCTAGTTTCTTAAGGTGGAAGGTTAGGTTATTTACTTGAGATCGCTCTTCTTTAATACAGGTATTTACAGCTATAAAGTTCCCTCTAGGTACTGCTTTATCTCACCTCATAAATTTTGGCATGTTGTGTTTTCATTTACTTTCATCTCAAAATATTTTCTAATTTCACTTGTGATTTCTTCTTTGACCCACTGATTATTTAGGTGTATGTATTGCTTCATTTCCACATATTTGTGCATTCCCCAAATTCCTTTCTGATTTTGATTTCTAATCTTATTCCATTGTGATCAGAGAATATACTTTGTATGATTTCCATCCTTTAAAACTTCTAAGGTTTGTTTTATGGATGAGCATATGGTCAATTCTAGATTATGTTCTATTTGGACTTGCCAGGAATGTGTATTCTGCTGCTACTGGGTGGGCCTTCTATAGATATCTGTTAGTGATCACCTGATTTTAATGACAAATGTTCACTTCCTCCCAATCTGTTCCTAAAATCCTTCTCTGCTTTATTTTCCCCCAGAATACTTATCACCATCTGAGATACTATTTATTTTACTTCTTCTTAACTTCTAACTGCCCCACTAGAATGTTAGCCCCTTTAAGGCAAGGGTCATGCATGTTTTGTTCTCTGGGTACCTGGCACACAGCAGATGTTCAATAAATATATATCAATACAGAGAAATGTGAAAATGTGCCTCATGTATCTCATAACATAAGCCAGTCTTACAATCAATAAAGCAAGGCCTTCCGACATATGGATCAAAGTCCTTAGGCATTCAAAGCCCATTATGTGCTATCAGCCTGCATTCATTCATTCATACAAATCCATATTGAGCATCACTATGTGGTAGATGCTGATACAGGAGCTGGAGATACAGCAGAAGACAAAATAGTCAGGTTTCCAGCCATACCAGAGTTCACAGTCTAGTTGGTGGGGAAAGAATAAAGATTCAAACAAATATCAGATTGTGATATGTACTTAGAAGGAAGCCAGTAGGGTCCTGAGACCCCTGGTCAGGCAGACTTGGGGTGAAGTCAGCAGGACCTTCCCAGGCAGAGAAAGCATCCTGTGCAAAGTCCTTTAGGTATAAAGGAGTCTCCAATGACCCTTTCACACTTGCTCTTGCCTGAACAAGCTGTGCCTTCCCCCATGCTGTTCCCTTGGCCATTTTGTACTTTGGCAGGCGGACAGCAACACGCTCTGCTGGGACTGTCTGCTTTCCTGTTCATCTTGTCCACTCTCCTACCTGACACTTGGGGGACCCACTAAATGCAAGAAGGAAGGGCACAGCAGAAAAGTGTAGAAAGAGACAGACAGCAGAGTAACAGAGAGGGAGAGAGAGGGTGGAAGGGGAGTTCCCTGGGGTCTGGTCACTGGGTCTCTGTGGATCAGCCTCTGAGCTCCAGCCCCACAGCCACTGGATGTGCTGGCTGGCCAGGCCCTGATCAACAGGTGCATGGTCTTCCCCGCTCACAGGCTGTAGTGGGCAGAATAGTGCCCACTATTGGTATGTCCAAGTCCTAACCCCTGGTACCTGTGAATATAACCTTATTTGGAAATAGGGCCTTTGCAGATTAATTAAGTATCCTGGGATAGGATCACCCTGGATTTACGGTGGGACCTAAAGTCTATGATTGATGTCATTGTAAGAGAAAGGAAATGGAGATTTGAGACACATAGGAGGAAAGAAGGCCATGTGGAGGCAGAAATTGGAGTGATGCAGCCAGAAGCCAAAGAATGCAGGGGCCATCATCAGCTGGAAGAATCAAGGAAAGATTCTCCCCTAGAGCCTTTGGAGGGAGTGTGGCCCTGCTAAACCTTGATTTTGAACTTCTGGCCTCTAGAACTATGAGAGAATAACTTTCTGATGGTTTAAGCTGCTACATTTGTGGTAATTTGTTATGGAAGCCCTAAGAAGCTAACAGGCAGGGCCAGAGGCAGATGGTTGAACTGCCAACCTGGCTCCCCTGCAAACCCCTGGCACCAGCCTCTGACTAAGATCTTGCCTCTGTGTTTAGTGCCTCTGCCTGAAGGTTAGCGGGGGAAGCTGCCTTCCTCCACTCTACTCTGAAGCCTGTTGCAGAAAGCCCACCTGAATCTGAGGACGGCCAGTGCGTTTTTTGTACACAGTTTCCTTTGCTTGGAAGGCTGGTTCCTCTTTGCTCAGCATCCAGGCTGACTCAGTGGTAGGGGCAAAGCGCATTGTCCCCAAGGACTCTGAATCTACTCTATCATGTATCCTCCTTCAGTGGATGGAGCAAGCAGACAGGCCCTGGCATTTCATCCACAGAATGGGATGCCCATGGCTTGGATGAACAGCACTGCTTACAGTGAATCTGGAATCAAGATGCATAGGGTCCTCTCCTGGAATGCCTTCCCAACCCTTCATCTCCTGGCTAAATCTACTCCCTTCAGGATCCCTTCCCATGGATGTTCTTCTTGCCCTCTCCTCCCTGGCTGGTTAGCAACCTGTCCTCTGGGCTTCCTCAGCCTTCTGGCCTCCCCAACACAGTACAGCTGATCACCCTGTACCATCCTGATGCTGTCCGCTCACCAGATGGTGAATCCTCTGGTCACTTCTCTTTCTCCCCTGCCTCTAAATCATGCCTGACACTTAGGGATGCTTTATTTCTTGAGCACATAAAAGAACCTGGCGTGGTACATGGCACATTGTGGGCACTCATGGAAGAGAGGAGCAGTCTAGCAGAGTGGAGAGGCAGAGGCTCTGAGATTACACAGAGGCTCTGGTTAGCATTCCAGCTCTTCTAGGTTTTGGAAACTTGGGGAAGTTACTTAACCTTCCTATGCTTCAACTTGCTTATGTAAGACGGGGTTTTTATGAATATTAAATGAAATAATGTGCAGACATTGCTTATCACCATGCTTAACAATATTTAGATGCTATTATTATTATTAACCTAGATGTAAAATCACTTGCCCCACAGTGGGCAATCAACAGTAGATAATATTATAATTAGATAGCGCAGCCAAGCGTAAAGGAATAGCATGGGCTCTGGAGCCAGACTCGCTACTCACTGGCTGTGTCCCTTCACTGAGTCTACTTCCCTCTGTGCACCTCTGCTTTTTCCTCTAACAAATAAATGTTATACCAGCATCTACCTTACAAGCTTGTGGGAACTGCTTTGTAAGCATTTGTTAAATAATAGAATTAAATAACATGTGAACATGGC
Organism: Neophocaena asiaeorientalis asiaeorientalis; assembly: GCF_003031525.2. NCBI lineage: Eukaryota > Metazoa > Chordata > Mammalia > Artiodactyla > Phocoenidae > Neophocaena > Neophocaena asiaeorientalis. The sequence goes on from NW_020173068.1 coordinate 2,041,259, forward strand.
CAGCCCACAGTGGGACTCAGCAGTGGTGACTACTGTTATTGGCATCTTGTAACAGGATGTTGATTTCTCATGTGGCCATGGCTAAAGCTTAGGATAAGAGACCCCAAACACCCCGTATTCTAAGTTTTAGAAACTGCCAGCAGATGGGACCAGGCATCAACCTGAAAGACTTATGAGAGAAGTAGTAGTTTGGAAGAGACCTTACCACCTACCATCCCTCACTGCCCACCCTGAGACAGTGAAGAAGAGAAGGTCATCAACATCAAGGGCCATGTTCCTAGAGAAGGAACTGGGGGAGTGTGTGTGTGTGTGTGTGTGTGTGTGTGTGTGTGTGTGTTGTGGGGTGTTTAAAAGAATCAATGTTAAAGTTTAGGGGTGCCTGCAGGAAGGAGCTGGCCGGTAAAGACTGGCAGAGTGCCTACAGGAAGGGGAAGCTGGCATTTCATCCTTGTGGGAGGTCTGCTTATTGAGCCATGTGTTCCCTGAGCACAGAGGACAGAACTGAAGGGAGATGGCAGGTGGGTAACAGCCCATCAAGAACTCTCCCCACCAGCTTTGGAGGTGGTCACAGCATCTAGATGAGTGTGGGGGCCACAGCCTTGCAAACCCCTCCAGAATCTGGGGACAAAAACTTCCATGCATGAGAGGGAAAGTGTGTGACTGCCAGTGGGGTGGGGGGGGGGGCTCCACTGCAAGAGAGGGCAATGTCTCAAGAAATCAGCAGTGCCTGGGGACAGCACAGGAGTGAGTCCCAAGGCAGCAGGCTGTAACGGAGCCACCACCTGTCCTCCCTGAGCTACGGAGTAACTAGGGCAGCAGCACCTGCCTGCCTTAGGGCACTGAATCCTCGCTCCCTGAAGTCAAAGGCATTTCCACTCTTCTGTCCTCCTCCTTCTTGGCCTAACACACCAGAAGACTTAGACCGGTGTTCTCAACATTGGCTGCACGTTGGAATTGCCTGGGGAGCTTTTATAAGTCCTGATGGCTGGGCCACACCCTCTAGAGACTGCAATTCACTTAGGGTGCAGTCAGGGCTGCTGTGGTAGATTAAAATGGCCATAATACTTTCTTTGCAACTCTTCCTATTAAGATGTAGAGTGTACTTCCTGCCCCTTCAATCTGGGGTGGTGTTTGTTGCTTGACCAACAGAATGTGGCAAAGATGACATAGTAAGTTCTGAGTGAAGCCTTGAGAGACCTTGCAGCTTTCATTCTGACCTGCTGAGCACATTGCTGCCATGTGGACAAGCCGGGGCTAGCTACTGGAGCATGAGAGGCTCCAGTAGCCAGCCCAGCAGTCCCATCTGAGGCCCCAGATAAATTTGAGATCCCAGCAGACACCACGTGCGAACCATTGCAGCTGAGCACAGCCCACATGGCTGACCCACAGAATCCTGAGCAAGAAGTAATTGTTGTTCAATCTGTGCCCCAGGTGACGCCAGTGCATTGCAAACCACCACCCTAGAGGGTAAACTGCAGGGGCTGGAGGAAGCTAGAGCTGGTGCCCCTCGATTACAGCAAACTTCTGGGGTCACCGCTCCAGTTCGTGCTCAGAGGAGGGGAGGAGACTAGCTCTGATTCAAGTTTGAACTTGAAGTCTTGATTACCCAAATAACATTCCTTTAACAAGCAGGAGCAGCTGAAAGTGTGTGATCAGATCACAGCACCGCTAAGGGACCTGTTATTTAGGGGGAGGGGAAAAGGGTGACTTTTTATAGCTAGAGGCAGTGACCAGAAAAAATACATGTTTTGTTTTTGTACCCCCAACAAGTACAGGCTCTTCAGTAAACCGGTGACCATTAATTAGTGATCATGGCTTAGGCCTTGGCAGATGATAAGCAGGAGCTGCTATATTATTATTATTTTGCATGGGGCCTATTGCTGTGTATCCTAGGTGTTCAATAAATAATACCTGCTACTAACATCACTATTATTAGTAATTATTGTTATCACATGTGAGCATACCTGATACAGTACCTGGAACATATATGTTAAAGGAAATGTAGCTATTGATATTGTTAGATGTGGGAAATATACTTGCAAACAGAGGAAGCTGTTAATATAAGCTAAAAGCACTTGGCTCAATCTCAGAGACAGTACTGAAGGAGGCTATCACCACCATATCACATGGGAAACGGCCTGGCCCCGGGGCGGCCCGCGTTGTCCCTATGCAGCAGCCGGGTCACTGGGGAGGCTGATGGAGGCCGCTAGATGCCCTTAACTTCCAGATACTTGTAGAGGCTGGTGATGTCCACGCAGGAGTCGCTGCCCACTGCCTTGGTCCTGAGGCACCTCCCGATCTTCTCAGTACTTAGTGTCTGAGGACACACGCTCCTGGCTTCATCCTCATTCCAGAGCCAGGTGATGTAGTCCACGCTGACCTCCACAAACACAGAAGGACTGTCGTGGGCCAAGTGCGCATCGCCCTCGCGGATGGCGGTGACCGAGGCCGGGCCGCACCGGAACACACCTGTGCAGGAGGGGTGGGCGTGAGCAGCTCCAGGGGAGCAAAAGTGGGGGTCTAGGACCTGCCCCCCTAAGCCTGTACTTTCACTCTCCTCCCTGGGGGTGGCATCCAGAACCTGCCAACCATTGTAAGCGGGGCCCAGGTCCTGCCGGACAAACCAGCTCTCATTCCAGACATGGAAATTCCTGCCACAGAGAGAGGATGGGGCAGGGTGGCCTCCGGTGAGCAGAGAGGAGCCCCCAGAGAGGGAAAGTTCCTGTTGCCAGCTAGGCCCTGGGCCCTGCTCTGTGGCTGAATTTTTTGAACCGTTCATGAACTGTAATGATAGAGCACCTAGCATTCATATACGTACAGGCAGACCTTTTTAAATTGCACTTCACTTATTGCACTTTATAGATATTGCGTTTTTTACAAATTGAGAGTTTATGGCAACCCTTCCTTAAGTAAGTCTATCTGCCCTGTTTTCCCAATAGCACTTGCTCACTTCATGTCTCTCTGTGTCACATTTTGGTAACTCTTGCAATATTTCAAACGTTTTCATTATTATTGTATTTGTTATAGTGATCTGTGATGAGTGATCTTTGATGTTACTAATACAACATGCTGAAGGCTCAAACGATAGTTAGCATTTAGCAATGAAGTTTTAAAAAATTAAGGTATGTAGATTGTTTTTTAGACATAATGCTATAGCACGCTTAATAGACTATAGTATAATGTAAACATAACTTTTATATGCTCTTTTGGATTAAAAAATTCATGTGACTCCTTTACTGTGAAAATTGCTTTATTGAAGTGGTCTGGAACTGAACTGGCACTATCTCCGAGGCCTGCCTCTATGTATAAATATACGTATGTATATCTATATCTATATATCTATATCTATATATCTAGAACCTGTTGTTCAAGGTCCAGAAATACAACAGCAAATAAGACGGAAGATCCTTGTTCTTGTGCAGCTTACATTCTAACAAAGGAGACAGATAGGGAGACAGGCAAAAGTAAGTAAGCAGATAAATAAAACAATAAAGTAACAATAAATAAACAAATAAATAAAACAATAAAGTAATAATAAATGCTGTGAAGAAAGAGAGGAGCTTGAGTTAGGGAATAACTGCTGGAGACCTACTCTAGGTAAATGACATCTAAGATGAGACTTAAAGTGGAAAGAATTAGCCATAGGAAGAGTGAAGGGAACAGTGTTTCAGACAGAAGGAACAGCATGTGCAAAGGCTCTTGAGACAAGAAAAAAGTGTGTTCAAGGAACAGAAAGTATATCTCTGGGCTACGGCAAGCACGGGGGTAGGTAGGTTTCATATTATGCAGAGTTCTGTAGGCCTTCGTTTAGGCTTTAAGTCTCTTATGTTAAAGATGAGAATATGAGATTAGGAAAAGTGACATCATTTGCACAAGGTCACACAGTAAGGAAGCAGCAGAGAGAAATGCTTCTTGGGCTGGGTTGGTGTCTTTACTCTGGCCTCCAAACTCTTCTTTGGGAAAATATTGTGAAAAGCATTTGGGGGTGAAAGGGAGAACATGGATAACCTGTATGGCGACAGAGATCCCCAAAACGAAAAGAAGGGTCTGTCTGTTCTGCATAAAGAAAGAATGCAATTTTTTTTGGAGCTCCTGTATCCACAAGGCTTCCATGAATAACCTTATCCGAATGTCTGCTTATACATGTGTAAGTTGCCAAGAAAAGTCGACTTTCTAAAGAGCAGGGGAATAGTGAAGAGCACATAGTACAGAAGGAAACACAGCCAGCCTCAGCAGCCCTCTTCTTAAAAATGTCCTTCAGCCACGCCCAGGGGAATGTGCCCAGGACTCCTTCCTCCCAAGCTGGTGTCCAGCCTCAGACCATCTCTCTGCCTCTCTTCTCCCCTTTCCTTCTCCTCTTTTTGGTTTTCCAAAAGCCTTGTTTGTAAAGGCAAATATTTGGTCCAGCCATGTGAGGTGGTTAGATAAACAATGGTTTTGCTGTACAATTGAAAGGCAGGACAGGTTTGTAACTTCTCGTCCACTCACTAGCTGTGGAGCCTTAGACAAGTTACTTAACCTCCCTGTGCCTTGGTTTCCTCATCTGCAAAATAGAGATAACAATACTAGCTTGCTTACAAGGTTGTTTGGAGGAATGAATTAGTACACAGGTACACCTTGGAGATATTGTGGATTAGGTTCCAGACCACTACATGTGGATAAAATGTGGATACAGCAATAAAGCAAGTCACACAAACTTTTTTGGTTTCCCAGTGCATATAAAAGTTATGCTTACAGTATGCTGTAATCTATTAAGTGTGCAATAGCATTACGTCTAATAAAACAATGTACATACTTTAATGAAGCTGTTGGAAAAATGATGCCAATAGACCACAAACCTTCAATTTGTAAAAAAATGCAATGTCTGGGGCTTCCCTGGTGGCACAGTGGTTGAGAGTCTGCCTGCCGATGCAGGGGACGCGGGTTTGTGCCCCGGTCTGGGAGGATCTCACATGCCGTGGAGCGGCTGGGCCCGTGAGCCATGGCCGCTGAGCCTGCGCGCCTGGAGCCTGTGCTCCGCAACGGGAGAGGCCACAGCAGTGAGAGGCCCGTGTACCGCAAAAAAAAAAAAAAGAAAGAAAAAAATGCAATGTCTGTGAAGCACAATAAAAAGAAGAGTAATAAAATGAGGTCAGCCTGCATGTGCAGCACAACTGGGTCTGGCGTAGACGAGGTGCTCACTGGGCACGGTGTTGCTACTTTTTAAACACTATAAAAAATAAGGGGACTTCCCTGGTGATGCATTGATTAAGAATCCACCTGCCACTGCAGGGGACACAGGTTCGAGCCCTGGTGGAGGAAGATCCCATACGCCGCGGAGCAGCTAAGCCCGCGAGCCACAACTACTGAAGCCCGCGCGTCTACAGCCCGTGCTCTGCAAAAAGAGAAGCCACCTCAATGAGAAGCCCGCGCACCGCAACGGAGTAGCCCCTGCTCGCCGCAACTAGAGAAAGCCCGCGCGCAGCAACGAAGACCCAATGCAGCCAAAAATAAAATATTAATTAATTAATTAATTAAGAATAAAAAGAGAGGAAACCTTGTATGTACCAATATGGAACTGTTTCATGTAGAGCAAAATGAACAGTTTACATTATGCTGCTGATATTAAGTGAGGGGAAGTGGGGGTGTGTGGGGATTGTGCATATGTGTGCCCCTGTAGCTGCAGGGCTTCTCTCTGGTGTTGTGTCCAGAAGGAGGAGGGGGAGGCTAGCAATGGAGAGAGGGAGACTTACACTGTAGCCCATTCTGTACCTTTTGAATGTTAAAGCACATGAATGTATCTCCTACTTTAAAAAATCAAATCAAAATGAACTTTGTAAAGCTTTGTGCAAAGAGTTTTGCTTGAGCTGAGAAAGGAGCTTGTTTCCCGCCTGAGACACAGCTCAGTGCACAGGCAGCTGACAGACAGCAGGAGTGGGATACAGAGGTGACTCTGCAGGGGCGGGACTTGGCCCCACCTGCAAGTCACAGGTGTCTAGGGGAGGGCTCATAGCCCTGCAGAGCGGAGAGCCAGGGGTACAAGGCTGTCAAATCCTGACCCCACCTCTTGGCTTCTGAGTCATGTGTCCAAAGACCCCTGTATCTCAGAAGAGGAGTCACCCTGCCAGGGACCACCCCCTCTGCTGGGCACCTGTCACCACTTCCAGAACTGGCTCAGACTCAGTGGAGCTGAGCTCCATCTGGGAGGGCCTCAGGGCGCCCCTGGGAGCCAGCGGCTGAGGAGCCACCACATGCTGTCCTCCATCAAGTCCTCCAGTGTCCACCCGAAGGAGTCCATGTACTTGTCCACACTCAGGTTCCTGCCTGACACAACCCATGTCAAAATCCCCAAGCACCCAAGGAGTGAAGAGCAGGATGCTTGCAAGACTCCAGGACAGGCCGGGACCCCAGACTCAGGGAGGAGTGGTGTGGCCTCCCCTAGCAGACCGCCTGCCTCAGGTCTGGCCACAGCCCCCTCCCTATCTTTGCCAGGGCCGACTCTCGTCTCCACTCTGAGAAACACCTCCATCTCCTGTACATTCTCTCAGGGGACTTCTAGAGTCACCACCACCACCCCCATTTGAATAGATGGGCTCTGAGGCTGGCAGGACCTTGGAAGCCATATAATAACCCTATAATAGCCATAATAGCCTGTAGGGACTGAGGACCCAGGACCACAAGACTCACTCAAGGGCACTCAGTGGGCTTGAGAGGTGGGACTCCTGTAAAATAAAAGATCAAAAGTCACATAAATGAGGGATCTGGTTTCTCTCTTCATTACCCAGACTTCTATTTCCCCATCACTAATAAAGAAAGATTTTTTTTGTTGGGGGAGGAATGCCTATGCAAATATATGGAAACAAATGCAAACTGAGCTGACTAGGGGTTGGGGAACTTCTTTCCCAGGGTACCTGTACACATGACTCCAGCAAAGACCCAGCACTGGCCGTATCTGACTGGCTTGAACCTGCCCTTGAACGACTTGTGCAGAATGGCCACGCTGCCACGCCAATGCAGTGGGCTGGTGCCGCCACCATACTTGCCCTGCCGCTGGCCTTGTACCACGCCCTGGTCGTTGTTGCTGTTCACCTGGGCAGAGGAGGCCAAAAGTCCACCACCAGGCAGGGCTTCCCTCTTCAGGAACATTGCCATCGTAAAATCGTCTCCAACTTTGGGCCACCCATTTATTTGGGGCCACCCCTTGTTTTTAAATTGTCTGAAAATTGGGGCCATCTGCTGTTTTAAAATACCTACTTTTTGGTACCATTTATCATTTTCAGTTATTTTCCATTGGGATGCTCTATTGCTGAAAATTGTATTCAGTTTTAGAGCATTTCCTGTTTTAAGTAATCTGTTTTTTGGGACTGTTGGTGGTAATGTTAGTTATAGAGATGCTTAACATTCATTAAATGTTTACCGTGTGCCAGACACTATTCTAAGGGCTTAGCACACATTATATTAATCTATATTAGTCTATGATGTAGGTTCTATTATTTCCTTTTTTTTTCAGATGAGGAAACTGAGATTCATAGAGGTTAGGGCACTTGCTCAAATCGCACAGCAAGTTAGCAAAAGGGGTTCAGGAGTTCAGGACTTTGACTTGGGAGCCTGTACCGCTATCCTACAGGGTTGTACCACTCTACTGTTCGGGACTGGTCACTGCTTTTGATTCTCTGTGCTCCAACATGTCTCTGAAGCCTTGAGGATTTGAGAGTATCAAATATGAGGAAAAACAGCTTTGCCCATTTTTGGAATCACAGTTACCCACCCACTGATCTTAACACCTACTTGCTATAGAGAGAGCTAGTAGGCCCTCTGGCTACCTTCCGAGGAGGAAGCACTGGCATGTAATAGATTAAAGATGGCAATCCTCTCACAGCAAGGAGGTTCTGTGTACCCTCTCCCTGAATCTGGGTTGGCTTGTGACTGCTTTGATTAATGACCATGGTGGAAGTGATGTTGTGCCTGTTTCCAGGCCCAGGCTTTATGAGACTGGCAGCTTCCACTTAATTTTAGAATAATCGCTTGGGGAGAAGCCAGCTGCCTTATCTGATTACCCTGAGACTGCCATGCTTTGAGGAAGCCCAACCTAGCCATGTGGAAAGGCTGCATGGAGACACAGAGCGATGACTGGCCAGACCCAGCTCTTCCAACCATCCCAGCCCAGGGGCCAGACATGAGAGTGAGCAAGCCACCTGGGCACTCCAGTTCCAGCAGACACAGCATGGAAGAGAACCAAGGAAACATTGACTGTTGGAGCAAATGCCCTAGATATATGGTCCCGTCAAACCATTCCAGACATCTGCAGCCATTCAGACACACCCAGCTGAAGCAGCTTGGAACAGAGGTGTTCTGTCCTCACGTTGCCCTGACCAAGTCCCTGATTTGCAAAGTTGTCAACATAGTAAATGGCTGTTTTATACCATTGAGTTTTGGGGTGATTTGTTATGCAGCAATAGAGAATTAAAACAAGAGGTGATGGGGAAAATCTTAGGGTGTGACCCTGGAGTTGGCCTGGGGACCCACAAGGGAGTGTGCATGCAGGGATAGCTGGGCTCCTTACCATGGCGCTGATGGCTCCAGTGACGTAGATGGGGTCGTAGCAGTGGGACGCTTTGGTGGTGGCTGGGTCATCTTGGTGACTAGGGCTTCGGTCCAGGATGCAGAAGCAGATGTTCAGGATGTCCTCCTCAAACTGCCCCCAGAGAGGCTGTTCTTAGAGGCCAGAGCCACACCTACACTTCAGACCCTCTCACAACCCTTCCCTAGTCAGTCACTGTTTTGTGCAGGGAGTTTGCCTACCCCACTGCCCACCCGTCCACCCCCTCCAGGGACACAACAGAGCACACCCAAGTCTCAAAAACCCTCTTTCAAAGAGTCACTGGGAACCAGAAGCTCAGCCTTAATCACCTCCCTCCCCTGTTCAGTAGGCCCATGGCTCCCCACGAACCACAGTAAAGTTCATGATAAACTGGGACTCTGGAGCCACATTGATCCCACTGGTTTACATAATGTTTCCAAATGACTTAGTTGACAACATTTAAAAACTGGGGGATTTTCACATACAAATTAAGATTTCTGGTCTTTGAAAATTGGGAAGGTCCGGGAACCCTGGGCTCACTTTCCTCTGTGGCAATAAGAAGTGGATGCTGGGCTTCCCTGGTGGTGCAGTGATTGACAGTCCGCCTGCCGATGCAGGGGACACGGGTTCGTGCCCTGGTCCGGGAAGATCCCACATGCCGCGGAGTGGCTGGGCCTGTGAGCCATGGCCACTGAGCCTGCTCATCCGGAGCCTGTGCTCCGCAGCGGGAGAGGCCACAGAAGTGAGAGGTCCGCATACAACACACACACACACACAAAACAAACAAAAAAAACGAAGTGGATGCTGAGATGGGGTTACCCTTAGATGGACCTTGAACTCTCTGGTATATCATCCCTGCCCAGCCCCTGAGCCCCAGATGCTTTCAACCCCCAGCTCCTCAGTCTGACAGTCAAGGCTCTCGACTTGCCTGGAGCCCGGGCAGACAGAGCTCCTCTACAGAACCTCCACTACTCTCTGGCTCCCCTCCTCCACTGCTCTGTCTGCTCTTCCCTCTGCCTGTCCAGATCCTGCCCGACTTTGGGGGCTCCACCCCAATATCATGAAGCCTTCTGCAATCCTGAAGTGGAGTTTCCCTTCATGACCTTCTGAACTCCCTCTGCTCCCATCTCTACCTTTCCAACTGCCTCCACCCCCTCCCACAACATCTCACCTTGTATTGTAGCTACTTATCTAAGTCAGGGGCTCTCAAAATGTGGTTCCAGGCCAGCGACGGCAGCAGCACCTGGTAACTTGCTAGAAATACAGACTCTCAGGCCCCACCTCAGACCTAGTGAATCAGCAACTTGGGGAGTTGGGGCCCAGCCACCTGTGTGTTTTAACGAGCCCTCGGTGGCCTTCTGGTGCACACTCAAGATTGAGAGCCCCTGATCTAAGCTATTTATTTGTACCCAATGTAGCACCCCTTCCCAAGGACCCAGCACAACTAGTAGTAGAGACTGGAGAAGTGGACTTGGTCTAAGAGTCAGCCCAGCTTGTCCCTCCTGGGAAGAAGAGGGCAGACAGAATGGCTCCTGCACTGACTTTTCTCATCTCCCCAGCCCCGCTTCTGTCTCTTATGACTCTCAGTCCCCTTTCTGGCCTGGGTCCCTGGAGACCTTCCTGAAGTTCCAGCCTTGGGCTCGGATGTGCTTCTCCACTCCTCGGAAGATGATCCCGCTGTCATTGAGCATGTATGTACTCCTGTCTCTCTTCCTCTGTGGCCAGAAACACATCATCCTCTGAAAGACAGTGGTCGGGTCTGGCGTGGGCACGGAGTCTGGCCTCACTGGCCTGGGGAAAGGGCTACACCAGGGCTCAGCTGCAGGATGGCGCCTAGAGGCTGCTGGGGCAGGAGAGGTCAAGAGGGGCTTGCTGGCTCCCAGGCTGCCTCCCGGCCAAGCACTACTCCACCTGGCCGGTCTTTCCCCAGGCAGGGACCACCCCCAACCCAGCCCCAGATGGAGGGAATTTAGAAGTCCTGATGCTTTCGAGTGACCTGATTTAATGACAATGGAAGGTTCATATTTCTTAAACATTAATAAGAATACTGATCCAGGCTACTGCTTACTGACTTACCCCTTAATAAGAATACTGACCCCAGTACTCCTTAAGATGTGCCTTGCATATTACAAACATTAGTTCTATGGTTTCTCACCATAACACTAAGAGGTAGGCACTGTTATTCCCATATTACAGGTGAGGAAACTGAGACTCAGAGGGAAGCAACTTAGCAAAGCTGGGACTAAATCAAGGCTGTCTGGTAGCTGAAACCTGGCTCTTACCCAATCCTAGGCCTCCCCTTCCATTAGCCCCCTCCTTTCCCACTGGCCTCCATACACCAGAACCCACTAATACCTGCCCCTCTGTCACGGCAGGTTTGGAACATCTGCTACCAGCTTCCTCTGTCCCATGCCTGTCTCCTCCTGGGCCCACTCTTGCCAAGCTCTTGGCATTCATCTCCCTGTCCCTAACTTGCCTCCCAGGACTTCCTGAAGGACAGCTTCCAGGAAAACCTCAGCCTTGGACTCAGGAGCTTCTATCTGGGCACCATGGGTTGAAAAGCAGAACAAACTCGCCCAGCTTCTGGTTACTGTGTTTGCAGCGAGAGGAAACTTTGGTGCTCAGCTGGTAGCAGCCAATGACAGCATCTGGAGGGTTGGTGAGGCTGATGGCCATGGTGTTCTCCATATGAGCCTCCTTCACTGCCATCCAGGCATTGCTCTCCTCCAGCTCCGATGTCTAGAACACAGCTTTGGTGCAGAGGGCCTCAGAAGCCTGGGGTCCCGGCAGAGAGGAGAGGGAATCAGGAGACCCAGCCACCCACAGGAAGCTCATCTCTGGAGAAAGGGAAAAGCTACAGACCTGGAAGACCAACATTCAGGCCCTGAGCTGCTGGGACACTGCTGTGGGGAAGGGCCTGACCAAGATGCAAGAGGGCCAGCTGTAGAGAGGGGTCCACTTTAGCTGTCCTGACTTCCACCCACTTCCTGGATCAAGGAGGAAGTAAAAGCACTCTTTGAAACAAAAGTGTGCCTTCTGTCTGATCAGCAAAGGAAAGCATGGACTCCAAAAATGCCTGATGAACTTCTATACCCTTCCAGAGCTCTGGATTTCTTGGTGTGCCTAGGATTCCAGAGTTGTCATCTCATCTGTCCCACTGCCTGCTGGCAGCACCTTCCAACCATCCCCAGAAAGCTATCATCAAAAGCCTCCAGGAGCCTGAACAAAGATGGTGGAGTAGAAAGACGTGCTCTCACTCCCTCTAGCGAGAACACCAGAATCACAACTAGCGGCTGGACAATTATCGACAGGAAGACACTGGAAGTCACCAAAAAAGATACCCCACAACCAAAGACAAATGAGAAGCCATAATTTGACGGTAGGAGGGGCACAATCACAACAAAATCTAATCCCATAACTGCTGGGTGTGTGACTCACAGACTGGAGAACACTTATACCACAGAAGTCCACCCACTGGAGTGAAGGTTCTGAGCCTCACGTCAGGCTTCCCAACCTGGGGGTCCTGCAACAGGAGGAGGAATTCATAGAGAATCAGACTTTGAAGGGTAGCAGGATTCGACTGCAGGACTTTGACAGGACTGCGTGAAACAGAGACTCCACTCTTGGAGGGAACACACAAAATAGTGTGTGCATCAGGACCCAGGGGAAGGCCAGTGAACCCAGGGGAGACCGAACCAGACCTACTGGCTAGTGTTGGAGGGTCTCGTGCAGAGGCAGGAGGGTGGCTGTGGCTCACCGTGGGGACAAGGACACTGGCAGCAGAAATTCTGGGAAGTACTCCTTGGCATGAGCCCTCCCAGAGGCTGCCATTAGCCCCATCAAAGAGCCCAGGGAGGCTCCAGTGTTGGGTTGCCTCAGGCCAAACAACCAACAAGAGGGAACATCAGCAGTCAAGCGGATTAAAGTTTTACTGAGCTCTGCCCACCAGAGCAACAGTCAGCTCCACCCACCACCAGTCCCTCCCATCAGGAGACCTGCACAAGCCTCTTAGGTAGCCTCATCTACCAGACAACAGACAGCAGAAGCAAGAAGAACTACAGTCCTGCAGCCTGTGGAACAAAAACCACATTCACAGAAAGATAGACAAGATGAAAAGGTAGAGGGCTATGTACCAGATAAAGGAACAAGATAAAACCCCAGAAAAACAACTCAATGAGGTAGAGATAGGCAAACTTCCAGAAAAAGAATTCAGAATAATGATAGTGAAGATGAAACAGGACCTTGGAAAAACAATGGAGGCACAGATGGAGAAGATGCAATAAATGTTTAGCAAAGACCTAGAAGAATTAAAGAACAAACAAACAGAGATGAACAATACAATAACTGAAATGAAAACTACACTAGAAGGAATCAATAGCAGACAAACTGAGGCAGAAGAACGGACAAGTGACCTGGAAGACAGAATGGAGGAATTCACTGCTGCAGAACAGAATAAAGAAAAAAGAATGAAAAGAAATGAAGACAGCCTAAGAGACCTCTTGAAGAGCATTAAATGCAACAACGTTCGCATTATAGGGGTCCAAGAAGGAGAAGGGAGAGAGAAAGGAGGCGAGAAAATATTTGAAGAGATTATAGTCGAAAATTTCACTAACATGGGAAAGGAAATAGCTACTCAAGTCCAGGAAGTGCAGCAAGTCCCAACAGGATAAACCCAAGGAGAAAAATGCGGAGACACATAGTAATCAAATTGGCAAAAATTAAAGACAAAGAAAAATTATTGAAAGCAGCAAGGGAAAAATGACAACATACAAGGGAACTCCCATAAGGTTAACAGCTGATTTCTCAGCAGAAACTCTACAAGCCAGAAGGGAGTGGCAGATTTACCTAAAGTGATGAAAGGGAAGAACCTACAACCAAGATTACTCTAACCGGTAAGGATCTCATTCAGATTTGATGGAGAAATCCAAAGCTTTACAGACAAGCAAAAGCTAATAGAATTCAGCACCACCAAACCAGCTCTACAACAAATGCTAAAGGATTTTCTCTAAGTGGGAAACACACGAGAAGAAAAGGACCTACAGAAACAAACCCAAAACAATTAAGAAAATTGTCATAGGAACATACATATCGATGGATTAAATGCTCCAGCCAAAACACAGTCTTGCTGAATGGACACAAAAACAAGACCCATATATATGCTGTCTACAAGAGACCCACTTCAGATCTAGGGACACATACAGATTGAAAGAGAGGGGATGGAAGAAGATATTCCATGCAAATAGAAATCAAAAGAAAGCTGGAGTAGCAATACTCATATCAGATAAAATAGACGTTAAAATTAAAAATGTTACAAGAAGCAAGGAAGGACACTACATAATGATCAAGGGATCAATAGAAGAAGAAGCTATGACAATTATAAATATATATGCACCCAACATAAGAGCACATCAATACATAAGGCAACTTCTAACAGATATAAAAGAGGAAATTGACAGTAGCCCAATAATAGGGGGGGACATTAACACCTCACTTACACCAATGGACAGATTATTGAAAATAAAAAAGGAAACAGAAGCTTTAAATGACACAACAGACCAGATGGATTTGATTGATATTTATAGGACATTCCATCCAAAAACAGCAGATTACACTTTCTTCTCAAGTGTGCATGGAACATTCCTCAGGATATATCACATCTTGGGTCACAAATCAAGCCTCAGTAAATTTAAGAAAATTGAAATCATATCAAGCATCTTTTCTGACCACAACGCTATGAGATTAGAAATAAATTACAGGGAAAAAAAACCGTAAAAATCACTAACACACAGAAGCTAAACAATATGTTACTAAATAACCAAGAGATCACTGAAGAAGTCAAAAAGGAAATAAAAAAATACCTACGGACAAATGACAATGAAAACACGATGATCCAAAACCTATGGGATGCAGCAAAAGCAGTTCTAAGAGGGAACTTTATAGCTATACAAGCCTACCTCAAGAAACAAGAGATATCTCAAATAAACAATCTAACCTTACACCTAAAGGAACTAGAGAAAGAAGAACAAACGAAACCCAAAGTTAGCAGAAGGAAAGAAATCATAAAGATCAGAGCAGAAATAAATGAAATAGAAACAAAGAAAACAACAGCAAAGATCAATAAAACTAAAAGCTGTTTCTTGAGAAGATAAAGAAAATTGATAAACCATTAACCAGACTCATCAAGAAAAAGAGGACACAAATCAATAAGATTAGAAATGAAAAAGGAGAAGTTACAACAGACACCACAGAAGTACAAAGCATCCTAAGAGAGTACTACAAGTAACTGTATGCCAATAAAATGGACAACCTGGAAGAAATGGACAAATTCTTAGAAAGATATAACCTTCCAAGACTGAACCAGGAAAAAATAGAAAATATGAACAGACAAATCACAAGTAAGAAAATTGAAACTGTGATTAAAAAACTTCCAACAAACAAAAGTCCAGGACCAGATGGCTTCACAGGTGAATTCTATCAAACATTTCGAGAAGAGCTAACACCCAACCTTCTCAAACTCTTCCAAAAAGCTGCAGAGGAAGGAACATTCCCAAACTCATTCTATGAGGCCAGCATCACCCTGATACCAAAACCAGAAAAAGATACTACAACAAAAAGAAAATTACAGATCAAAATCACTGATGTATATAGATGCAAAAACCCTCAACAAAATGCTAGCAAACAGAATCCAACAACCCATTAAAAGGATCATACAGCATGATCAAGTGGGATGTATCCCACGGAGGCAAGGATTCTTCAATATAGGCAAATGAATCAATGTGATACACCATATTAACAAATTAAAGAAAAAAAACCATATGATCATCTCAATAGAAGCAGAAAAAGCTTTTGACAAATTTCAACACCAATTTATGATAAAAACTCTCCAGAAAGTGGGCATAGAGGGAACCTACCTCAACATAATAAAGGGCATATATGACAAACCCACAGCAAACATCGTTCTCAATGGTGAAAAACTGAAAGCATTTCCTCTAAGATCAGGAAAAAGGCAAGGATGTCCACTCTCACCACTATTTTTCAACAAGCTTTGGAAGTCCTAGCCACAGCAATCAGAGAAGAAAAAGAAATAAAAGGAATACAAATTGGAAAAGAAGTAAAACTGTCACTCTTTGCAGATGACATGATACTATACATAGACAATCCTAAAGATCCCAACAGAAAACTAGTACAGCTAATCACTGAATTTGGTAAAGTTTCAGGGTACAAAATTAATGCACAGAAATCTCTTGCATTCCTATACACTAATGATGAAATATATACATATTTAAACATCTTTATTGGGGTATAATTTCTTTACAATGGTGTGTTAGTTTCTGCTTTATAACAAAGTGAATCAGTTATACATATACATATATTCCCATATCTCTTCCCTCTTGCGTCTCCCTCCTCCCC
>NW_020173068.1:2057293-2074637 GCF_003031525.2 Neophocaena asiaeorientalis asiaeorientalis
TGATTCGTTTTCTAAAGGAGGGAAGGAAGGAAGGAAAGAAAGAAAGAAAGAACGAAGGTAAAGTATAATAAAGTTATTAAAATTAAAAATTAAGAAAAAAATTAAAAAATAAAACCATGGACGGAGAGAACCCTAGGACAAATGGTGGAAGCAAAACTATACAGACAAGATCTCACACAGAAGCATACACATACACATTCACAAAAAGAGGAAAAGGGGAAAAAAATCATAGATCTTGCTCTCGAAGCCCACCTCCTCAATTTGGGATGATTCATTTTCTATTCATGTATTCCACAACCGGCTAGCCGTGGTGCACTAACCCCTTCAGGCTATGTTCAAGCCGCCAACACCAGTCCTCTCCCTGCGTTCCGACCGAAACCCGAGCCTCAGCTCGCAGCCCCGCCCACCCTGGCGGGTGAGCAGACAAGCCTCTTGGGCTGGTGAGTGCCGGTCGGCACCGATCCTCTGTGCGGGAATCTCCCCGCTTTGCCCTCCGCACCCCTGTTGCTGTGCTCTCCTCTGCAGCCCCAAAGCTCCCCCCTCCTCCTCCCGCAGTCTCCGCCCGCGAAGGGGCTTGTAGTGTGTGGAAACTTTTCCTCCTTCACAGCTCCCTCCCACTGGTGCAGGTGCCGTCCCTATTCTTTTGTCTCTGTTTTTTCTTTTGCCCTACCCAGGTACGTGGGGGAGTTTCTTGCCTTTTGGGAGGTCTGAGGTCTTCTGCCAGCCTTTAGTAGGTGTTCTGTAGGAGTTGTTCCACTTGTAGATGTATTTCTGGTGTATCTGTGGGGAGGAAGCTGATCTCCGCGTCTTACTCTTCCGCCATCTTCCCAGCCTCTCCAATGAAATATCTGAAAGAGAAATTAAGGAAACACTCCCATTTACCATTGCAACAAAAAGAATAGAATACCTAGTCATAAACCTTCCTAGGGAGAAAAAAGACCTGTATGAAGAAAACTGTAAGACACTGATGAAAGAAATTAAAGATGATACCAACAGATGGAGAGATATACCATGTTCTTGAATTGGAAGAATCAATATTGTGAAAAGGACTATACTACCCAAACCAATCTGCAGATTCAATGCAATCCCTATCAAATTACCAGTGGCATTTTACAGAACTAGAACAAAAAACCTTAAAATTTGTATAGAGACAAAAAAGACCCCACATAGCCAAAGCAATCTTGAGGGAAAAAAAATAGAGCTGGAGGAATCAGACTCTCTGACTTCAGACTATGGTACAAAGCTACAGTAATCAAGACAATATGGTACTGGCACAAAAACAGAAACATCGATCAGTGGAACAAGATAGAAAGCCGAGAGGTAAACCCATGCACCTATGATCAACTAATCTATGACAAAGGAGACAAGGATATACAATGGAGAAAAGACAGTCTCTTCAATAAGTGGTGCTGGGAAAACTGGACAACTACATGTAAAAGAATGAAATTAGAACACTCCCTAACACCATACTCAAAAATAAACTCAAAATGGATTAGAGACCTAAATGTAAGACCGGACACTATAAAAATCTTAGAGGAAAACATAGGAAGAACACTCTTTGATATAAATCACAGCAAGATATTTTTTGATCCATCTCCTAGGGTAATGGAAATAAAAATAAACAAATGGGACCTAATGAAACTTCAAAGCTTTTGAACAGCAAAGGAAACCATAAACAAGATGAAAAGACAACCCTCAGAATGGGAGAAAATATTTGCAAATGAATCAACGGACAAAGGATTAATCTCCAAAATATAAAAAGAGCTCATGCAGCTTGATATTAAAAAAACAAACACCCCAATCCAAAAATGGGCAGAAGACCTAAATAGACTTTTCTCCAAAGAAGACATACAGATGGCCAAAAGCACACGAAAAGCTGGTCAACATCACTAATTATTACAGAAATGCAAATCAAAACTACAATGAGGTTATCACCTCACACCAGTTAGAATGGGCTGAATCAGAAAATCTACAAACAATAAATGCTGAAGAGGGTGTGGAGAAAAGGGAACCCTCTTGCACTGTTGGTGGGAATGTAAACTGATGTAGCCACTATGGAGAGCAGTATGGAGGTTCCTTAAAAGACTAAATATAGAATTACCATATGATCCAGCAATCCCAGTACTGGGCATATACCCAAGAAAACCGCAATTCAAAGAGACACATGCACCCCAACGTTCATTGCAGCACTATTTACAATAGCCAGGTCATGGAAGCAACCTAAATGCCCATCAACAGACGAATGGATAAAGAAGATGTGGTAAATATTTACAATGGAATATTACTCAGCCATAAAATGAATGAAATTTGGTCTTTTGTTGAGACGTGGATGGATCTAAAGACTGTCATACAGAGTGAAGTAAGTCTGAAAGAGAAAAACAAATATCATATATTAACGCTTATATATGGAACCTAGAAAAATGGTATAGATGAACTGGTTGCAGGGCAGAAAGTGAGACACAGATGTAGAGAACAAACGTGTGGACACCAAGGGGGAAAGCCACGGTGGGGGGAGTGGAGGTGGTGGTGTGATGAGTTGGGAGATTGGGATTGACATGTATACACTGATGTGTATAAAATTGATGACTAATGAGAACCTGCTCTATTAAAAAAAAAAGTGGTTTGTACCAGAATGATTACTGTGTGTTGCAGGGAGAGTGGGCTACTCGATAACTTTATGTTGTTTTCCTTAATTCCTTGGAATTTTCTTTGTAAAATAGATGAATTTCTTTTAGGAATTCCAGAAAGCCTTTAGAGAAATATTCTTAAAATTGTTTGCTTTACAAATGTATGTTATTATTTTATTGAGAAATAAGATTAAAATCATCTTTCTGATTTTAAGATAAAAAATAAAAATCATGAAAAAAAAAATAAAAATAAAAATCATGAAAAAAATGAATATATGTGTATATATAACTGATTCACTTTGCTGTACACCTGAAACTCACACATTTACATAATTGTAAATCAACTATACCCCAGTATAAAATAAAAATTAAATTTAGAAAAAAAAGATAGAATAGTGGATACAACTGCCACAGAGCAGACTAAAGGAAAAAGAATTAAAAGAATTGAGGAGAGTCTCAGAGACCTCTGCGACAACAGTAAACACACCGACATTTGAATTATAGGGGTCCCAGGAGAAGAAGAGAAAAAGAAACCGTCTGAGAAAATATTTGAAGAGATTATAGTCAAAAACTTCCCTAACTTGGGAAAGGAAATAGTCAAGGCCAGAAAGCACAAAGAGTTCCATACAGGATAAATCCAGAAAGAAACACTCCAAGACACATATTAATCAAACTATCAAAAATTAAATACCAAGAAAAAATATTAAAAGCAGCAAGGGAAAAGCACCAAATAACATACGAGGGAATCCCCATATGGTTAACAGCTGATCTTTCAGCAGAAACTCTGCAGGCCAGAATGGAGTGACAGGACATATTTAAAGTGATGAAAGGGAAGAACCTCCAACCAAGATTATTGTACCCAGCCAGGATCTCATTCAGATTTTATGGAGAAATAAAAACCTTTACAGACAAGCAAGAGTTAAGAGAATTCAGCACCACTAAACCAGCTTTACAACAAATGCTAAAGGAACTTCTCTAGGCGGGAAACACAAAAGGAGAAAAAGACCTACCAAAACAAACTCAAAACTATTAAAAAATGGTAATAGGAACATACATATCATTAATTACCTTAAATATAAATGGATTAAATGCTCCAACCAAAAGACACAGGCAGGCTGAATGGTTACAAAAACAAGACCCATATATATGTGCTGTCTACAAGAGACCCACTTCAGAGCTAGGGACACATACAAACAAAGTGAGGGGATGGAAAAAGATATTCCATACAAACGGATATCAAAAGAAAGCTGGAGTAGAAATTCTCATATCACACAAAATAGACTTTAAAGTAAAGACTATTACAAGAGACAAAGAAGGACACTACATAATGATGAAGGGATCAATCCAAGAAGAAGACATAACAATTGTAAATATTTATGCACCCAACATAGGAGCACCTCAATACATAAGGCAAATGCTAACAGCCATAAAAGGTGAAATCAACAGTAACACAATAATAGTAGGGGACTTTAACACCCCACTTTCACCAATGGACAGATCATCCAAAATGAAAATAAATAAGGAAACACAAGCTTTAAAGGACACATTAGGCAATTTGGACTTAATTGATATTTAGGGGACATTCCATCCAAAAACAACAGAATACATTTTCTTCTGAAGTGTACATGGAACATTCTCCAGGATAGATCATATCTTAGGTCACCAATCAAGCCTCAGTAAATTTAAGAAAATTGAAATTGTATCAAGTATCTATTCCTACCACAACACTATGAGACTGGATATCAATTACAGGAAAAAAACTGTAAAAAATACAAACACATAGAGGGTAAACAATATGCTACTAAGTAATCAAGAGTTAGCACTGAAGGAATCAAAGGGGAAATCAGAAAATACCTAGAAACAAATGACAATAAAAACTTGATGACCCAAAACATATGTGTTGCAGCAACAGCAGTTCTAAGAGGAAAGTTTATAGCAATACAATCCTACCTCAAGAAATAAGAAAAATCTTAAATAAACAACCTAACCTTACACCTGAAACAATTAGAGAAAGAAGAAGAACAACAACAACACCAACTCCCCCAAAAAAATTAGCAGAAGGAAAGAAATCATAAAGATCAGATAAGAAATAAATGAAAAAGAAAGGAAGAAAACAGTAGCAAAGATCAAAAAGACTAAAAGCTGGTTCTTTGAGAAGATAAAGTTGATAAACGATTAGCCAGACTCATCAAGAAAAAAAGGGAGAAGACTCAAATCAACAGAATTAGAAATGAAAAAGAAGTAACAACTGACACTGCAGAAATACAAAGGATCATGAGAGACTACTACAAACAACTATGCCAATAAAATGGACAACCTGGAAGAAACGGACAGATTTTTAGAAAAGCACAACCTTCCAATACTGAACCAGGAAGAAATAGAAAATATGAACAGACCAATCACAAGCACTGATATTGAAACTGTGATTAAAAATCTTCCAGCAAACAGAAGCCCAGGACCAGATGGCTTCACAGATGAATTCTATTAAACATTTAGAGAAAAGCTAACACCTATCCTTCTCAAACTCTTCCAGCAGAGGAAAGAACACTCTGAAACTCATTCTACGAGGCCACCATCACCCTGATACCAAAAGCAGACAAAAATGTCACAAAAAAAGAATCACTGGTGAACATAGATGCAAAAATCCTCAACAAAATACAAGCAAACAGAATCCAACAGCACATTAAAAGGATCATACACCATGATCAAGTAGGGTTTATCCCAGGAATGCAACGATTCTTTAATATATGCAAATCAATCAATGTGATACACCATATTAATAAATTGAAGGACAAAAACCATATGATAATCTCAAAAGATGCAGAAAAAGCTTTTGACAAAATTCAACACCAATTTATTTTATTTCATTATTATTTTTTAACTTCTTTATTGGATTATAACTGCTTTATAATGGTATGTTAATTTCTGCTTTATAACAAAGTGAATCAGCTATACATATACATATATCCCCATATCTCCTCCCTCTTGCCTCTCCCTCCTACCCTCCGTATCCCATCCCTCTAGGTGGTCACAAAACACCAAGTTGATCTCCCTGTGCTATGTGGCTGCTTCCCACTAGTTATCTATTTTACATTTGGTAGTGTATATATGTCCATGCCACTCTCTCACTTCATCTCAGCTTACCCTCCCCCCAGCCATGTCCTCAAGTCAACACTCTATAGCTGCGTCTTTATTCCTGTCCTACCCCTAAGTTCTTCAGAACCTTTTCTTTTCTTTTTAGATTCCATATATATGTGTTAGCATATGGTATTTGTTTTTCTCTTTCTGACTTACTTCACTCTGTATGACAGACTCTAGGTCCATCCACCTCACTACAATTAACTCAATTTCATTTCTTTTTATGGCTGAGTAATATTCCATTGTATATATGTGCCACATCTTCCTTATCCATTCACCTGTCGATGGGCACATAGGTTGCTTCCATGTCCTGGCTATTGTAAATAGAGCTGCAATGAACACTGTCAACACCAATTTATGATAAAAACTCTCCAGAAAGTGGGCATAGAATGAACCTAAATGAACATAATAAAGGCCATATATGACAAATCCATAGTCAACGTCATTCTCAATGGTGAAAAACTGAAAGCATTTCCTCTAAGATCAGGAACAAGGCAAGGATGTCCACTCTCACCATTACTATTCAACATGGTTTTGGAAGTTTTAGCCATGGCAATCAGACAAGAAAAAGAAATAAAAGAAATCCAAATTGGAAAAGAAGTAAAACTGTCACTGTTTGCAGATGACATGATACTATACATAGAGAATCTTTATTTTTAAAAAATAAATTTATTTATTTTTGGCTGTGTCGGTCTTCGTTTCTGTGTGAGGGCTTTCTCTAGTTGTGGCAAGCGGGGGCCAGTCTTCATCGCGGTGCGCGGGCCTCTCACTATTGCGGCCTCTCTTGTTGAGGAGCACAGGCTCCAGACGCGCAGGCTCAGTAGTTGTGGCTCACGGGCCTAGTTGCTCCGCGGCATGTGGGATCTTCCCAGACCAGGGCTCGAACCCATGTCCCCAGCATTAGCAGGCAGATTCTCAACCACCGCACCACCAGGGAAGCCCCTACATAGAGAATATTAAATATGCTATCAGAAAACTACTAGAGCTAATCAATGAATTTGGTAAAGTAGCAGGATACAAAATTAATACACAGAAATCTCTTGTATTCCTATGCACTAACAATGAAAAATCTGAAAGAGAAATTAAGGAAATACTCCCATTTACCATTGCAACAGAAAGAATAAAATACCTAGGAATAAACCTACCTAAGGAGACAAAAGACCTGTATGCAGAAAACTGTAAGACTCTGATGAAAGAAATCAAAGACGATACAAACACATGGAGAGATATACCATGTTCTTGGATTGGAATAATCAATATTGTGAAAATGACTGTCCTATCCAAAGCAATCTATGGATTCAATGCAATCCCTATCAAACTACCAATGACATTTTTCACAGAACCAGAACAAAAAATTTTACAATTTGTATGGAAGCACAAAAGACCCTGAATAGCCAAAACACACTTGAGAAAGAAAAAAGGAGCTGGAGGAATCAGGCTCCCTGACTTCAGTCTATACTACAAATCTACAGTATTCAAGACAGTATGGTACTGGCACAAAAACAGAAATATAGATCAATGGTACAGGATAGAAAGCCCAGAGATAAACACACCCATGTATGGACACCTAATTTATGGCAAAGAAGGTAAGAACATACAATGGAGAAAAGACAGCCTCTTCAATAAGTGGTGCTGGGAAAACTGGACAGGTACATGTAAAAGAATGAAATTAATACACTCCCTAACACCATACACAAAAATAAACTCAAAATGGATTAAAGACCTAAATGTAAGGCCAGACACTATAAAGCTCTTAGAGGAAAACATAGGCAGAACACTCTATGACATAAATCACAGCAAGATCCTTTTGGACCCACCTCCCAGAGAAATGGAAATAAAAACAAAAATAAACAAAAGGGACATAATGAAACTTAAAAGCTTTTGCATAGCAAAGGAAACCATAAACGACATGAAAAGACAACCCTCAGAATGGGAGAAAATATTTGTAAATGAAGCAATGGACACAGGATTAATCTCCAAAATATACAGGCAGCTCATGCAGCTCAATGTCAAAAAAAAAAAAACAACCCAATTAAAAAGTGGGCAGAAGACCTAAATCAACATTTCACCAAAGAAGACATACAGATAGTCAAGAGGCACATGAAAAGATGCTCAACATCACTAACTATTAGAGAAATGCAAATCAAAACTACAATGAGGTATCACCTCACACCAGTCAGAGTGGTCATCATCAAAAAATCTACAAACAATAAATGTGGAGAGGGCGTGGAGAAAAGGGGAGCCTCTTGCACTGTTGGTGGGAATGTAAATTGATACAGCCACTATGGAGAACAGTATGGAGGTTCCTTAAAAATCTAAAAATAGAACTACCATATGACCGAGCAATCCCACTACTGGGCATACACCCTGAGAAAACCATAATTCAAAGAGTCATGTACCACAATGTTCATTGCAGCACTATTTACAGTAGCCAGGATACAGAAGCAACCTAAATACCCATCGACAGACGAATGGATAAAGAAGATGTGGCACATATATACAACAGAATATTACTCAGCCATAAAAAGAAATGCAATTTGGTTATTTGTAGTGAGGTGGATGGACCTAGAGTCTGTCATACTCTGTCATACTCTGAGGTAAGTCAGAAAGTCAAAAACAAATACCGTATGCTAACACATATATATGGAATCTAAAAAAAAAATGTTCTGAAGAAACTAGGGGCAGGACGGGAATAAAGATGCAGACGTAGAGAATGGACTTGAGGACGCGGTGAGGGGAAGGGTAAGCTGGGATGAAGTGAGAGAGTGGCATTGACATATGTACACTACAAAATGTAAAATAGATAGCTAGTGGGAAGCAGCTACACAGCACAGGGAGAGCAGCTTGGTGCTTTTTGACCACCTAGATGGGTGGGATAGGGAGGGTGGGAGGGAGGCACAGAGGGAGGAGATATGGGGATATATTTATACATATAGCTGATTCACTTTGTTACGTAGCAGAAATTAACACAGCATCGCAAAGCAATTATACTCCAATAAAGATGTAAAAAAACCAAAAATTGTGACACCAGGAACTGGACACAGCATTCTTAAAGTGAGACAGTCTTATAAAGCCACTGATACTCTGTGAAGATGATAACACCTGCTCTCTAAGAAGGCGGTTTTTCCCCCCGATTTGATCCGACCTTGTTGACCCAAGGAAGACTAAATGAGTTTAAATGTATGAACAGTACCTGAACAAAGTAAGTATTCAGTACTCCAAAGAATAAAGGGAAGTCTTCAACAACTACAACAGCAACAGCAACAGCAAAAGTCATGCTCATAGAAACAGAAAGTAGAAAAGTGGTTGCCAGGGGCTGGGGCTGGGGGTAATAGGAAGAGGCCGGTAAAAGGTACAAAGTTTCAGCTACAAGATGAATAAGGTCTGAGGATCTAACATAAAACATGGTGGCTATAGTTGATAACACTGAATTGTATCAATATAATTGAAATTTGCTAAGAAAGTAGAACTTAAATGTTCTCACCAGAAAAAAAAAAAAAAAAAGAGAGAGAGAGAGAGAGAGAAAGAGGATAAACTTGTGAGGTGATGGATGTGTTAACCAGATTGCCGGGTGGATCCTTTTACAATGTACATGTTTATCAAATCACCATGATGTACATTTTAAAAATCTTACACTACTATTTGTAATGATAAGCTAAATTATTTATAATGTTAAAGTACAAATAAATACAAATACAAAATCTAAGAAATAAATACAAATAATACTTGCAATAATAAAGCTGAAAAAAGTGTATAAAATTGAAGTTCCTTTATTTCACTACCACTAAAAATCTACCTTTCAGAAACCATGGTTAAGTTTTAATACAGACATTTTAGGCTTCTTTTCTGTTCTAGACATTTACCTTGAGGGATCTCATCCATGCTCATGACTTTTAATATCATCTCTAGTTTGCTGTCTTTCAAATCTCTATCTCCTGAATTCCAGAAACTGGTAACAAAAGTCTCCTGGAAGCTCCACCAGGTTATCTCTCAGGCACCAAAAGCACATGTCCAAGACCAGTCTTTTTATCTCCCCCCAGTCTGCTCCTATGGCATCCCTTCCCATCCTCTAACTCCAGCCAGAAGCTGAGGCTTTCTTTCCTCTACTTCTTCTATCTCTCAATTCCCACTTCTAGTCACCATGGCCTTTGAACCGTGCTCCTAACTTTATTTAAAGAATTGTACATGTGTATGAAGTCAATAGCATTGATCTTTTCCTTTGGGCTACTTTTTTCTGAGTCGAGATGGTTTCTTGGATGTGAAGGGGGCTCCTGGCCATGGAAGCCTTTCTGTCCTCCATTTATTGTTTGTAGGCAAGACTCCAGCTTCCATGATCTTCCCTGAGTTCCAAAGGGAAGATTCAAACAGTTGATAATCAAGGGAGGAGCAGCCAAGAAACCACCTGAGGCAAGATTAAGGGACCAGAGAAGCTCATCAAGATTAGAAGACTACCTGAGATGAGATTAAAGGAATACAGACCCTGCACACACCCTAATCTTGTCAGCAGCCCCACCCTTGAACTATTGCTATAAAACTCCTCATCAAATCCTCCCAGGTTGGGATACATAGTTCTTTGGGGCAGGAGCCCGCTGTGACCCACTTTGCCTGGCAAAGCAATAAAGCTATTCTTTTTTACTTCACCCAAAACTTTGTCTCCAAGATTCAATTCAGCACCAGTGTACAGAGGCTGAGCTTTCGGCATTAGCCACAGTAGTCGAGAAGCCCAGGGTCTAGAGGTGCTTAGGACAGTGGTTATCACCCACATGGAGGAGCCCTGGCAAGTGTCTGGGGAGACATGTTGGGGGCAGTGGTGAGGGATGTCTTAGTTTGAATTCCCATGAAAGCAGAACCTAAGGGAAAGGCTTGTGTGCCTACAGTTGACTTGGGAGGTGATCCAAGGAGCTAGAAATGAAGGAGCATTAAAAGTGACAGAAACAAAGGAATGTCAGTAAAGAGTGTGTTAATAAATGGATTACTGTTATGAATGTTTTTGTCCCACCCCAAATTCATATGTTGAAATCCCGGTGAAGATATTAGGAGGTGGGGTCTCTGGGCCTTTGGGCAGGCTCTGCTGTCATGAATGGGATTAGTGCCCTTTTTTATAAGACTCTAGAGAGTTCCCTCACTCTTTATGCCATGTGAGGATACAATGAGAAGACAGTATTAGTCTGCAGCCAGAGAGGGTCCTTACCAGAACCTCATCATGATCTCAGACTTCAGCCTCCAGACCCATGAGAAATGAATTTCTGTTGTTTATAAGCCATCCAGTCTATGTTTTTTTGTTATAGCAGCCTGAACAGTTAAGACAATTACAATGAACAACTGGGGCTTAATCCTGCTGGTCATCCTCTGAAGAACTGTATGGAACACATCTTAGGCCTGTCCCTCCAAAAAGATTATAGAGCCAAGTCCAGTCTCCGCTGGTAGTGGGTCACCTCCAGAGGTGTCAACTCCTCACACTTCTGGAATGTGCCTGCACAGGGCTGAGCAGCCTTCTGAAGCTTATCTAAAAGCAGAGCAGAGACTTGCCCATGGAACACACTTGTTGTGAGACCCTGGCAATTGTGCACGGGACTCTACCCCAGCTGTGCTGAGAGGAAGGTTTGGTCCATCATGAGTGTCTACTACAAGGGGGGAGTGGAGTGAACTCAGCTCCTGGCTCCCACTCCCACCAAATCATGGAAATTCTCTGATTACTTTATATACACTTATGTTCCATTAGTTATTTTGTTTCAAGAAAGGGTTTTGCTGCTGAAATCACTTAAAAGACACTTCTCTTTATAGTTTGATTTCAATTTCAACACTAGTGGGAAGATTCACTAGGTGTGCCCTCCTCAATTCTCTGTCAAGTGTCTGAAATTCCTGGTTTAGAATCTGAATCACTCATTTGGCTCACCCTGGATGTCTGTTAAGATGCAAGTGCCCCTGACCGTACCCTCCCTGATTTGCTGTCATCCATTCAACTCTCAGTGGTACTGTGACTGCTGGAGTCTTCTAAAATGGTTTTGATGGGGGAGAAAGAACTGGCTGACCCAGGCAACAGGTGAAGGATGAGCCCACATCAGCTCACCCTGGAGGGTAAGAGTTCAAAAGCAGCATTTCTGCTTTTTTATGGTAGTGCTATGTGCTATGTTAGTGCTATGGAGGGGATAGTGGCTAGCAGCAGCAGAACTGCTCCTGCATGAGCTTCCCTGTGTGACTCTTGGCCAGGCTCCTGCCTTGCTATGTCTGTTTCCCCATCCATGAAAAGAGAGTGGATGGTAAGGGTGGAGGGGAATGTTGGCCTGGCCAAGCTCCAAGTTTCTTCTAGGTTGGAACTATGGGGAATTGGACAACAGACTTACTGAAAAAGGAAGGTGGTATCAGCTGGAGCTAACATTTTTTTTTCAAGATTTTTTTTGATGTGGACCATTTTTTAAAGTCTTAATTGAATTTTTTACAATATTGCTTCTATTGTATATGTTTTTTTCTTTTTTTTTGGCCAGGAGGCATGTGGGATCTTAGCTCCCTGACCAGGGATTGAACCTGCACCCACTGCATTGGAAGGCAAAGTCTTAACCACTGGACTGCCAGGGAAGTCCCTGGAGCCAACATTTATTAAGTAGAAAAGCAGACCCAGTGTGGCCAGGCTTTTAGAGAAGCAGCAAGTTTGAATGTTATGTCAGTCTCATGGTTTTAAAATGTCAGCAATAGATTCAAACACTTTAAAAACAAAGTATAGGCCAATTTAAATCCTCCATGGGCCTACTACATTCACCAATTGTTCTTAAACATTAGTGTTCAGGAGAACCTTCTGGAATGAAGGTAAGTATATATATTTCCTGGCTTGGTTTACAAAGATCTTGTACCAGGAACATGGATTATTTTGTCTCTAATAAGAATTTTTGCCTTAAAGTATATTTTGTCTAATATTAGTATAGCCACTCTTCTTCTTTTGGTTACTGCTTGCATGGTATATATTTTTCCATCCTTTTACTTTCAACATGTTTGTGTCTTCGAATAGACAGCATATAGTTTGGTCATTAAAAAAAGAATTCCATTCTGCCAACTTCTGCCTTTTAATTGGAGGGTTTAACCCATTGACATTTGCTGTAATTACCATTAAGTTAGGATTTATATCTGCACTTTTGCTGTTTGTTTTCTGTCTTATGTCTTTGTTCCTCTATTACTGACTTCTTTTCTGTTAAATAGATATTTTCTAGTATACCATTTAAATTTCCTTCTTGTTTATTTCACTATAATTTTGAAGTTATTTTCTTAGTGATTTCCTTGGGGTTACAATTAGCATCTTAACTTAAAAAATCTAATTTGAATTAACTTTAACTTAATGTGAATTTCATATAGAAAATTTACTCCAATATAGCTCCATTTCCTCCCTAATCCTTGTGTAATTATTATATAAATTACATCTTTATACATTATAAACATATTGACATCATTTTATAATTATTGTTTTATGATGTTTTTAAAAAATTATTTATTTTTAATAATTGTGGTAAAATATACATACAAGTTACCATTTAAACTGTTTTTAAGGGTACAGTTCAGTGGATACTGAGCTGGGTCCTTAGCATCAGAAGGAAAGTCATGGGCAGGGAAGAGAGTCTAAACTGGAGGTACAAGGGAAAGTTGTCAGACACCAGAATCAGTTCCTACAGTAGTGACTGGGACAAGTGAGGCCAAGAGAATTTGGAGTGTCTGATATACATCTGTTCTACCCCACTCCCCGTCCCCCTCCCATGCTGGATTAATACATACAGTTACAGCAAGTTCCCCCCTCTTTAGGGTGCTAGTTCTCAATCTTGACTGCACATTGAAGTCATCTAATTTCTTGAGTCTGGCATTTGCTAGTTGCTAAATGCTAGAAGCTGGTTCTGGTCTAGGTCTCCCTCTGTTGGTTATCTTTAAGATTGCAGTGGGTTTGCCTCAGCTGTCTGCATCCTTAGATCTTTCCTTAATATACAGGCTGCTGCTCAGTGTCTATCCCTGTGATTCTCCAGAGAAGGAAGTCTCTGCTCTACTCTGGGCAAACCCTCAGAGCTCTGAGTTGAGCCTCAGTGTAGGTCTCTGGTGTCACAGACTCAGCCCTGATTAGACCACTTCTGACCAAAGGAGAAATCAAATCTCACCTCCTTCAAAGGTCCTCCCAAGTGACCTCCAGGCAGAAAGATTGTGTCCTTTCTGGTACTCCCAAACCCTGGTGCTGTGGGGTAGGAGTAGTGGTGGGGAACCTCTTTGACTAAGATGAATGCCTGACCCTGGCAATAATAATTAAAGCTGACCTTTACTGAAACTTAACTCTCTGCCACCTGCTATTCTAAGTGCTCAACATATTTAACTTACTGATCATCACAACTATATAAGGTGGGTCCCATTATAATCTGCATTGTATAAATGAAGAAACTGAGGCACAGAGAGTTTAAATAATTTTCCCAAAGTCATACAGTCAGTTGAGCCAGGATCCCCAGGCAGTCTGATACTATAAATAATATTATTTGTATTGTTTTCTGTGTCCAGATACTGTTAGCTACTTGACATTCACTATCACATTTAGTTTTGCAGATGAGAACCTGGGACTCAGAGAGGAGGAATAAGAAAATAGACTTAGGTTTGCCTGTCCTGGTGCTTTTCTAAATCAGGGTGCCTCTGTTGGCAGAATTCATCATCTATGTTCAGTGGACTGCCTGCATCAGATGCATCTGGATGCCATAATAATGCATATGCCTCACGATTCGGAGCCAGTAATTTTGGAGGATGAGCTGTGAAAATCTGCATTTTAGCAATCACTCCAGTTGATTCTGATTTACACAGAAGTTTGAAAAACTTTACTCTCTGCCCCCTCATTAGAGCACACCTACCAGCCACCTTAGATAAAAATTACTTGAGTATGTATTTCTTTCCCTCTATAATGGTTAAAATTTTTTTACTGCAAGCAATAAAATCTCTGACAATAGTGGCTGAAATTCTAAAGAACTTTATTGTTTATTTAATAAAATATCCAGAATTAAACAGTCTTAAGACTGGTATAGCATCTCAGCAGTGCCATCAAGGACCTAGTTCTTTCACTTTCTGTTATGCTATCTTTGGCTATCTTCTTCATGCTTGTTTCTTCATTGTTACAGATGGCTGCTACAGATCCAGTCCTCTTGTCTAAACTTGCCAGACTTCGTTTCAGCAAGAGCATAGTCACATGACTTAGGCATAGCCAAGCACAAATTATCACCTGGAATTTTTAATTGGGAGCTGGTGGCAAGAAGAAGCAGGGAAATAGGGATTCCATTCTGGGGGACAATGGTGATAATTATGTTGGCCAGAATGGATTCTAGTGCCATGTTGTTCTTAGGTCAAGCGATGATGTCCTCACTCGATGGGTTTATGATGCAATTTTTTTATTGAGGTAAAATTGGTGTATAACATTATATGTTTCAGGTGTACAGCATTATAACCATCCATCACCATATACTTGACCCCCTTCACCCATTTTGCCCATTCCCCAACCTGTTCTCTGTGTCTATGAGTTTTTTTTCATTTTATTTGTTCATTTTTGTTTTGTGTTTTAGATTTTACATGTGAGTGAAATCACTTGATTTTCGTCTTTCACATTCTGACTAACATAATTCCCTCAAGGTCCATCCAAGATATTGCAAGTGGCTATATTTCATTCTTTTTTTTATGGCTGATTAGTATTCCACTGTGTATATATATGATATCTTTACCCATTCATCCTCCAGTGGACACTTAGGGTTGTTTCCATATCTTGGCTATTGCAAATAATGCTGCTACAAAATCAGGGCACATATATATTTTCAAATTAATGTTTTCATATTCTTTGGATAAATACACAGAAGTGGAATGGCTGAATTGTATGGTAGTTCTATTCTTTAATTTTTGAAGAACTTTCATACTATTTTCCATAGTGGCTGAATCAATTTACATTCTTACCAACTGTGTAAAAAGATTCCCTTTTCTCCACATCCTTTCCAACACTTGTTACTTCTTGTCTTTTTGGTGATAGTCATTCTAAGTATGAGGTGGTATCTTATTGTGGCTGTGATTTGCATTTCCCTAATAATTAGTGATTTTCATGTGTCAGTTGGCTACCTGTATGTCTTCTTTGGAGAAATGTCTACTCAGATCCCCTGTCCATTTTTTAATCTGGTGGGGTTTTGTTGTTGTTGTTAAGTTGTATGAATTCTTTACAATTTTTGGATATTAACCCCTTGTCAGATGTGTAAATATCTTCTCTCATCCAGTAGTTAGTGTTTTCATTTTTTTTTTTTTTTTTTTTTTTTTTTTTGAACAGGCTCCGGACGCACAGGCTCAGCGGCCATGGCTCACGGGCCCAGCCGCTCTGGGGCATGTGGGATCTTCCCGGACCGGGGCACGAACCTGTGTCCCCTGCATCGGCAGGCAGACTCTCAACCACTGCGCCACCAGGGAAGCCCAGTGTTTTCATTTGATGATTGTTTTCTTCACTGTGCAAAAGCTTTTTAGCTTGATGAAGTCCCATTTGTTTATTTTTGGCTTTATTTTCCTTGCCTTTGGAGTCAGATCCACAAAAACGTAGTTAAGATTGTTGTCAAGGAAGTTACCACCTATTTTTTCTCCTAGGAATTTCATGGTTTTAGGTCTTACGTTCAAGTCTTTAATCTATTTTGAGTTAATTTTTGTGTATGGTGTAAGATAATGGTCTAGTTTTATTCTTTTGCATGTGGCTGTCCAGTTTTTCCAACACCATTTTTTGAAGAGACTGTCCTTTCTCCACTGTATATTTTTTTCTCCTTTGTTGTAAATTAGTTGTCTGTATATTTGTGGTTTTATTTCTGGGCTGTCAATGCTGTTCCATTGATATGTTGCATCTGTTATTATGCCAATGCCATACTGCTTTGATTACTATAGCTTTGTAGTATGGTTTGAAATCAGGGCGCATGATATCTCCAGCTTTGTCCTTCCTTCTCAAGATCGCTTTGGCTATTCAGGGTCTTTTGTGGTTCCATACAAAGTTTAGAATTATTTGTTCTAGTTGAGTGAAAAATGCCTTTGAAATTTTGATATAGATTGCATTGAATTGAATTTGAGAGTAGATTGCTTTCGGTAGTATGGATATTTTAACAATATTAGTTCTTCCCATTTATGAGCATGGAATATATTTCCATTTACTTGTGTCTTCAATTTCCTTCATCAGTGTCTTATAGTTTTCAATATACAGGTCTTTAAGCTCCTTGGTTAAATTTATTCCTAGGTATTTTACTTACTTATTTTTTGATGCAGTTGTAAATGGGATGATTTCCTTAATTTCTTTTTCTGATAGTTCATTATTAGTGTATAGAAACAGCACTGATTTCTATAGATTGATTTTCTATCCTATAACTTTACTGAATTCATTTATTACTTCTAATAGTTTTTTGATGGAATCTTTAGGGTTTTCTATATAAAGTATCATACCACCTGCAAATAGCAAACATTTTACTCCTTCCTCTCCAATTTGGTTGCATTTTATTTATTTTTCTTGCCTAATCACTGTGGTTAGGACTTCCAATACAATGCTGAATAAAAGTGGTGAGAGTAGGCATTCTTGT
>NW_020173068.1:2075104-2110077 GCF_003031525.2 Neophocaena asiaeorientalis asiaeorientalis
GATATGCAGGCCTCTCACTGTTGTGGCCTCTCCTGTTGCGGAGCACAGGCTCCGGACGCACAGGCTCAGCGGCCATGGCTCACGGGCCCAGCCGCTCTGGGGCATGTGGGATCTTCCCGGACCGGGGCACGAACCTGTGTCCCCTGCATCGGCAGGCAGACTCTCAACCACTGCGCCACCAGGGAAGCCCAGTGTTTTCATTTGATGATTGTTTTCTTCACTGTGCAAAAGCTTTTTAGCTTGATGAAGTCCCATTTGTTTATTTTTGGCTTTATTTTCCTTGCCTTTGGAGTCAGATCCACAAAAACGTAGTTAAGATTGTTGTCAAGGAAGTTACCACCTATTTTTTCTCCTAGGAATTTCATGGTTTTAGGTCTTACGTTCAAGTCTTTAATCTATTTTGAGTTAATTTTTGTGTATGGTGTAAGATAATGGTCTAGTTTTATTCTTTTGCATGTGGCTGTCCAGTTTTTCCAACACCATTTTTTGAAGAGACTGTCCTTTCTCCACTGTATATTTTTTTCTCCTTTGTTGTAAATTAGTTGTCTGTATATTTGTGGTTTTATTTCTGGGCTGTCAATGC
This sequence comes from Neophocaena asiaeorientalis asiaeorientalis, assembly GCF_003031525.2. NCBI lineage: Eukaryota > Metazoa > Chordata > Mammalia > Artiodactyla > Phocoenidae > Neophocaena > Neophocaena asiaeorientalis. Next base: position 2,075,688 of record NW_020173068.1, read on the forward strand.
TGTTCCATTGATATGTTGCATCTGTTATTATGCCAATGCCATACTGCTTTGATTACTATAGCTTTGTAGTATGGTTTGAAATCAGGGCGCATGATATCTCCAGCTTTGTCCTTCCTTCTCAAGATCGCTTTGGCTATTCAGGGTCTTTTGTGGTTCCATACAAAGTTTAGAATTATTTGTTCTAGTTGAGTGAAAAATGCCTTTGAAATTTTGATATAGATTGCATTGAATTGAATTTGAGAGTAGATTGCTTTCGGTAGTATGGATATTTTAACAATATTAGTTCTTCCCATTTATGAGCATGGAATATATTTCCATTTACTTGTGTCTTCAATTTCCTTCATCAGTGTCTTATAGTTTTCAATATACAGGTCTTTAAGCTCCTTGGTTAAATTTATTCCTAGGTATTTTACTTACTTATTTTTTGATGCAGTTGTAAATGGGATGATTTCCTTAATTTCTTTTTCTGATAGTTCATTATTAGTGTATAGAAACAGCACTGATTTCTATAGATTGATTTTCTATCCTATAACTTTACTGAATTCATTTATTACTTCTAATAGTTTTTTGATGGAATCTTTAGGGTTTTCTATATAAAGTATCATACCACCTGCAAATAGCAAACATTTTACTCCTTCCTCTCCAATTTGGTTGCATTTTATTTATTTTTCTTGCCTAATCACTGTGGTTAGGACTTCCAATACAATGCTGAATAAAAGTGGTGAGAGTAGGCATTCCTGTCTTGTTACTGATCTTGGAGGAAAACGTTTCATCTTTTCACCATTAAGTAAATGTTAGCTGTAGGTTTGTCATATATAGCCTTTATTACATTGAAGTATGCTTCCTCTACACCCACTTTGTTGAAAGTTTTTATTATAAATGGATGTTGAATTTTGTTAAGTGCTTTTTCTGCATCTGTTGAGATCATCATAAGATTTTCATCCTTTATTTTGTTAATGTGGTATATCATGTTGATTGATTTGTGGCTGTTGAACCAGCCTTGTATCCCTGCAATAAATACCACTTGATTATGGTGTATGATGCTTTTAATGTATTGTTGAATTTGGTTTGCTAATATTTTGTTGAGGACTCTTGCATCTATCTTCAATAAGGATACTGACCTGTAATTTGTGTGTGTGTGTGTGTGTGTGTGTGTGTGTGTGATGTCCTTGTCTGGTTTTAGTATCAGGATAATGCTGGCTTCATAAAATGAGTGTGGAAGTGTTCCCTGCACTTCAATCTTTTGGACAAATTTGAGAAGGATAGGTATTAAATCTTGTTTTCTATGTTTGGTAGAATTCACCAGTGAAACCATCTTGTCCTGGACTTTTGTTTTTTGGGAGATTTTTGATTACTGATTCAATGTCCATGATAGTAATTGCTCTATTCAGATTTTCTATTTCCTCATGACTCAGTCTTGGAAGATTAAATGTTTCTATGAATTTATCCATTCTTTTAGGGTGTCCAACTTGTTAGCATAAAATTGTGGTAGTCTTTTATAACCGTTTGTATTTCTGTGCTGTACTGAAATATTTCTAAGGTCTCCTCTTTCATTTATTTTGTTTATTTAAGCTCTCTATTTTTTCTTGGTTAGTCTAGGTAAATATTTGTTGATTTTGCTTATCTTTTGAAAGAACCAGCTCTTAGTTTCATTGATCTTTTTGGGTTTTTTTTTGTTTATTATCTATTTCATTTACTTCTGCTCTTGTCTTTATTATTTTCTTCCTTCTCCAACTTCTCTCTAAAGTTGAGCTTCATTTGTTCTTCTTTTTTCTAACTCCTTTAGGTGTAAAGTTAGATTATTTATTTGAGATTCTTCTTAGTTTTTGAGGTAGGCCTGTATTGCTATGAACTTCTCTCTTAGAACTGCTTTTGCTCTACCCCATACATTTTGGTATGTCATATTTGTTTTCCTTTGTCTCTATGTATTTCTTTATTTCTTCTTTGACTTCTTCAGTGCCCCATTGGTTGTTTAGTAGCATGTTATTTAATCTCTACGTTTCTGGGATTTTTCCCATTAAAAAATTTTATTTATTTATTTGGGTATAGTTGCTTTACATTGTTGTGTTAATTTCTGCTGTACAACGAAATGAATCAGCTATATGTATAAATATATCTCCTCCCTCTTGGACCTCCATCACACCTCCTCCCCATCCCATCCATCTAGGTCATCACAGAGCACTGAGCTGAGCTCCTTGTGCTATACAGCAGGTTCCCACTAGCTATCAATTTTACGCATGGTAGTATGTATATGTCAATCCCAATCTCTCAATTTGTCCCACCACCCCCCCTTTGCCCCCTGTGTGCACACATCTATTTTCTACATCTGTGTCTCTATTCTTGACCTGAAAAGAGGTTCATCTGTACAATTTTTAATGCATATAAATTCCACATATATGTGTTAATATACAATATTTGTTTTTTTCTTTCTGACTTACTTCACTCTGTATGACAGATTCTATGTACACTCACATCTCTACAAATGACCCAATTTCGTTTGTTTTTATGGCTGAGTAATATTCCATTGTATATATGTACCACATCTTCTTTTTTTTTTAACATCTTTATTGGAGTATAATTGCTTTACAATGGTGTGTTAGCTTCTGCTTTACAACAGAATGAATCAGTTATATATATACGCATGTTCGATATCTCTTCCCTCTTGCATCTCCCTCCCTCCCACCCTCCCTATCCCACCCCTCCAGGTGATCACAAAGCACCGAGCTGATCTCCCTGTGCTATGCGGTTGCTTCCCACTAGCTCTCTACCTTACGTTTGGTAATGTATATATGTCCATGCCTCTCTCTCGCTTTGTCACAGCTCACCCTTCCCCCTCCCCATATCCTCAAGTCCATTCTCTAGTAGGTCTGTGTCTTTATTCCTGTCTTACCCCTAGGTTCTTCATGACAATTTTTTTTCCTTAAATTCCATATATATGTGTTAGCATACAGTATTTGTCTCTCTCTTTCTGACTTACTTCACTCTGTATGACAGACTCTAGGTCTATCCATCTCATTACAAATAGCTCAATTTCGTTTCTTTTTATGGCTGAGTAATATTCCATTGTATATATGTGCCACATCTTCTTTATCCATTCATCTGTCAATAGATATTTAGGTTGTTTTCATGTCCTGGCTATTGTAAAAAGTGCTGCAATGAACATTGGGGTACAAGTGTCTTGTTGAATTATGGTTTTCTCAGGGTATATGCCCAGTAGTTGGACTGCTAAGTCATATGGTAGTTCTTTTTTTTTTTTTAAATACATCTTTATTGGGGTATAATTGCTTCACAGTGCTGTGTTAGTTTCTGTTGTACAAGAAAGTGAACCAGCCATATGCATACATATATCTCCATATCCTCTCCCTCCTGAGCCTCCCTCCCACCCTCCCTACTCCACCCCTCTATGTCATCACAAAGCACTGAGCTGATCTCCCTGTGCTATACTGTTGCTTCCCACTAGCTATATATTTTACATTTGGTAGTGTATGTATGTCGATGATACTCTCACTTTGCCCCAGCTTCCCCTCCCCATCTATGTCTTCAAGTCCATTCTCTATGTCTACGTCTTTATTCTTACCCTGCCATTAGGTTCATCAGTACCATTTTTTTCTTTCTTTTTCTTTTTTTTAGATTCCATATATATACGTTAGCATACAGTCCTTGTTTTTCTCTTGCTGACTTACTTCACTCTGTATGACAGACTCTAGGTCCATCCACATCTCTACAAATGACCCAATTTCATTCCTTTTTATGGCTGAGTAATATTCCATTGTATATATGTGCCACATCTTCTTTATCCATTCATCTGTAGATGGACATTTAGGCGACTTCCATATCCTGGCTATTGTAAACAGTGCTGCAATGAACATTGTGGTACATGTCTTGTTTTGAATTATGGTTTTCTCAGGGTATACGCCCAGTAGTGGGATTGCTGGGTCATATGGTAGTTCGAGTTTTAGGTTTCTTTGTGGTATGCAGGCCTCTCACTGCTGCAGCCACTCCTGTCGCAGAGCACAGGCTCTGGACACACAGGCCCAATGGCCACGGCTCAGGGGCCCAGCCACTCCATGGCACACGGGATCCTCCAGGACCGGGGCACGAACCTGCATCCCCTGCATTGGCAGGCGGACTCCCAACCACTGCGCCACCAAGGAAGCCCCTATTTTTAGTTTTTTAAGGAACCTCCATACTGTTCTCCATAGTGGTTGTATCAATTTATATTTCCACCAGCAGTGCAAGAGGGTTCCCTTTTCTCCACACTCTCTCCAGCATTTATTGTTTGTATATTTTGGTGATGGCCATTCTGACCAGTGTGATGTGATACTTCATTGTAGTTTTGAATTGCATTTCTCAAATAGTTAGTGATGTTGAGCATCTTTTCATGTGCCTCTTGACTATCTGTATGTCTTCTTTGGTGAAATGTCTATTTAGGTTTTCTACCCATTTTTTAATTGGGTTGTTTGTTTTTTTTGACATTGAACTGCATGAGCTGCTTGTATATTTAGGAGATTAATCCTTTTTCCTTTGCTGTGCAAAAGCTTTTAAGTTTCATTAGGTCCCTTTTGTTTATTTTTGTTTTTATTCCCATTCCTCTAGGATGTGGGTCAAAAAGGATCTTGCTGTGATTTATGTCATGGAGTGTTCTTCCTATGCTTTCCTCTGAGTTTTATAGTGTCTGGCCTTACATTTAGGTCTTTAATCCATTTTCAGTTTATTTTTATGTACGGTGTTAGGGAATGTTCTAATTTCATTCTTTTACACGTAGCTGTCCAGTTTTCCCAGCACCACTTATTGAAAAGACTGTCTTTTCTCCATTGTATGTTCTTGCCTCCTTTGTCATAGATTAGGTGACAATATGTCCGTGTGTTTATCTCTGGGCTTTCTATCCTATTCCATTGATCTATATTTTTTTGTGTGTGCCAGTATCATATTGTCATGACTACTGTAGCTTTGTAGTATAGTCTGAAGTCAGGGAGCCTGATTCCTTCAGCTCCGTTTTTCTTTCTCAAGACTGCTTTGGCTAATCGGGGTCTTTTGTGTCTCCATACAAATTTTTAAATTTTTTGTTCTAATTTTGTGAAAAATGCCATTGGTAATTTGATAAGGATTGCATTGAATCTGTAGATTGCTTTGGGTGGTATAGTCATTTCCACAATATTGGTTCTTCCAATCCAAGAACATGGTATATCTCTTCATCTGTTTGTATCATCTTTACTTTCTTTCATCAGTGTCTTATAGTTTTCTGCATACAGGTCTTTTGTCTCCCTAGGTAAGTTTATTCCTAGGTATTTTATTCTTTTTGTTGCAATGGTAAATGGGAGTGTTTCCTTAATTTCTCTTTCAGATTTTTTGTCATTAACTATAGGATTGCAAGAGATTTCTGTGCATTAATTTTGTATCCTTCAACTTTACCAAATTCATTGATTAGCTGTAGTAGTTTTCTGGTGGCAGCTTTAGGATTCTCTGTATACTATCATGTCATCTGCAAACCATGACAGTTTTACTTCTTTTCCAATTTGTATTCCTTTTATTTCTTTTTCTTCTCTGTTTGACATGGCTAGGACTTCCAAAACTATGTTCAATAATAGTGGAAAGAGTGGACATCCTTTTCTTGTTCCTGATCTTAGAGGAAATGCTTTCAGTTTTTCACCATTGAGAATGGTGTTTGTTGTGGGTTTGTTGTATATGGCCTTTATTATGTTGAGGTAGGTTCCCTTTGTGCCCACTTTCTGGAGATTTTTTTAATCATAAATTGGTGTTGAATTTTGTCAAAAGCTTTTTCTGCCTCTATTGAAATGATCATATGGATTTTTATTCTTCAATTTGTTAATATTGTGTATCACACTGATTGATTTGAATATATTGAAAATCCTTGCATCCCTGGGATAAATCCCACTTGATCATGGTGTATGATCCTTTAATGTATTGTTGGATTCTGTTTGCTAGTATGTTGTCGCAGATTTTTCCATCTATATTCATCAGTGATATTGGTCTGCAATTTTCTTTTTTTTTTTTTTTTTTTTCGATATGGGGGCCTCTCACCGCTGTAGCCAGACAGGGGCATGAACCCGTGTCCCCTGCATCGGCAGGCGGACTCTCAACCACTGCACCACCAGGGAAGTCCCCCCTGTAATTTTCTTTTTTTGTAGTTTCTTCGTCTGGTTTGGGTATCAGGGTGATGGTAGCCTCATAGAATGAGTTTGGGAGTGTTCCTTCCTCTGCAATATTTTGGAAGAGTTTGAGAAAGATGGGTGTTAGATCATCTCTAAATGTTTGATAGAATTCACCTGTGAAGCCATCTGGTTCTGGACTTTGCTTGTTGGAAGATTTTTAATCACAGTTTCAATTTCATCATTTGTGATTTGTATGTTCATATTTTCTATTTGTTCCTGATTCAGTCCTGGAAGGTTATACATTTCTAAGAATTTATCCATTTCTTCCAGGTTGTCCATTTTATTGGCATAGAGTTGCTTGTATTGGTCTCTTAGGATGCTTTTTATTTCTGCAGTGTCTGTTGTAACTTCTCCTTTTTCACTTCTAATTTTATTTATTTCAGTCCTCTGCCTCTTTTGCTTGATGAGTCTGGCTAATGGTTTATCAATTTTTTTTATCTTCGGAAAGAATCAGCTTTTAGTTTTATTGATCTTTGTTATTGTTTTCTATGTATCTATGTCATTTATTTCTGCTCTGATCTTTATGATTTCTATCCTTCTAGTAACTTTGGGTTTTGTTTGTTCTTTTTTCTCTAGTTCCTGTAGCTGTAAGGTTAGATTGATATTTAGATTTTTCTTGTTTCTTGAGGTAGGCTTGTATTCCTATAAACTTCCCCCTTAGAACTGCTTTTGCTGCATCCCATAGGTTTTCGATCATCGTGTTTTCATTGTCATTCTTCTCTAAGTATTTTTTGATTTCCTCTTTCATTTCTTCAGTGATCTCTTTGCTATTTAGTAACATATTGTTTAGCCTTCATGTGTTTGTGTTTTTTATCCCTGTAATTGATTTCTAATCTCATAGCGTTGTGGTCAGAAAAGATGCTTGATATGATTTCAATTTTCTTAAATTTACTGAGGCTTGATTTGTGACTGAAAATGTGATCTATCCTGGAGAATTTTCCATGTGCACTTGGGAAGAAAGTGTAATCTGCTGTTTTTGGATGGAATTTCCTATGAATATCAATTAAATCTATCTGGTCTATTGTGTCATTTAAAGCTTGTGTTTCCTTATTTATTTTCATTTTGGATGATCTGTCCATTGGTGTAAGTGAGGTGTTAAAGTTCCCCACTATTATTGTGTTACTGTCAGTTTCCCCTTTTATAGCTGTTAACAGTTGCCTTATGTACTGAAGTGCTCCTATGTTGGGTGCATATATATTTATAATTGTTTTATCTTCTTCCTGGGTTGATCCCTTGATCATTACATAGTGTCCTTCCTTTTGTCTTTTGTCATTTTTTGTTTTAAACTCTATTTTATCTGATATGTGTATAGGTACTCCAGCTTTCTTTTGAGTTTCATTTACATGGAATATCTTTTACTAACCCCTCATTTTCAGTCTATATGTGTCCGTAAGTCTGACGTGGGTCTCTTGTAGACAGCATATATATGGGTCTTGTTTTTGTATCCATTCAGCGAGCCTGTGTCTTTTGGTTGGACATTTAATCTATTCACATTTATGGTAATTATCGATATGTATGTTCCTATGACCATTTTCTTAATTGTTTTGTGTTTGTTTTTGTAGGTCCTTTTCTTCTCTTGTGTTTCCCACTTAGAGAAGTTCCTTTAGCATTTGTTGTAGAGCTGGTTTGGTGGTGCTGACTTCTCTTAGCTTTTGCATGTCTGTAAAGCTTTTGATTTCTCTGTCGAATCTGAATGAGATCTTTGTCGGGTAGAGTAATCTTGGTTGTGGGTTCTTCATTTCCTCACTTTAAGTATATCGTGCCACTCCCTTCTGGTTTGTAGAGTTTCTGCTGAGAAATCAGCTGTTAACCTTATGGGAATTCCCTTGTATGTTGTTTGTCGTTTTTCCCTTGCTGCTTTCATTAAGTTTTCTTTGTCTTTAATTTTTGTCAATTTGATTACTATGTGTCTCGGCGTGTTTCTCTTTTCATTTATCCTGCCTGGGTCTCTCTGTGATTCCTGGTCTTGAGTGGCTATTTCTTTTCCCATGTTAGGGACGTTTTCGACTATAATCTCTTCAAATATTTTTTCGGGTCGTTTCTCTTTCTCTTCTCCTTCTGGGACCTCTATAATGGGAATGTTGTTGTGTTTAATGTTGTCCCAGAGTTCTCTTAGGCTGTCTTCATTTCTTTTCATTCTTTTTTCTTCATTCTTTTCCCTGGCAGTGTACTCCACCATTCTGTCTTCCAGGTCACTTATCCGTTCTTCTGTCTCAGTTATTCTGCTATTGATTCCTTCTCGTGTATTTTTCATTTCAGGTATTGTATTGTTCCTCTCTGTTTGTTTGTTATTTAATTCTTCTAGGACTTTTTTTTTTTGTGGTATGCAGGTCTCTCAGTATTGTGACCTCTCCCGTCTGGGCGCGCAGGCTCAGCGGCCATGGCTCATGGGCCTAGCCACTCTGCGGCATGTGGGATCTTCCTGGACTTCCTGCATCGGTAGGTGGACTCTCAACCACTGCCCTACCAGGGAAGCCCCTTCTAGACTTTTTAAGGCACCTCTTGCATCTTCTCGATCTTTGCCTTCATTCTTTTTCTGAGGTCCTGGTTCATCTTCACTATCATTATTCTGAATTCTTTTTCTGGAAGGTTGGCCATCTCCGTTTCATTTAGTTGTTTTTCTGGGGTTTTATCTTGTTCCATCATCTGATATATAGCCCTCTGCCTTTTCATCTTGTTTATCTTTCTGTGAATGTGGTTTTTGTTTCACAGGCTGCAGGATTGTAGTTTTTCTTGCTTCTGATGTCTGCCCTCTGGTGGATGAAGCTATGTAAGAGGCTTCTGGAAGTTTCCTGATGGGCGTGCCTGGTGGTGGTAGAGCTCGGAGTTGCTCTGGTGGGCAGAGCTCAGTAAAACTTTAATCTGCTTGTCTGCTAATGGGTAGAGCTGGGGTCCCTCCCTATTGGTTATTTGGCCTGAGGCGACCCAATACTGGTGCCTACTTGGCTCTTTGGTGGGGCTAATGGCAGACTCTGGGTGGGCTCATGCCAAGGAATACTTCCCAGAACTTCTGCTGTCAGTTTCCTTGTCCCCGCGGTGAGCCATAGCCACCCCCCGCCTCTGTAGGAGACCCTCCAACACTAGCAGGTAGGCCTGGTTCAGTCTCCTATGGGGTCACTGCTTCTTCCCCCTGGGTCCTGATGCGCACACTACTTTGTGTGTACCCTCCAAGAGTGGAGTCTCTGTCTCGTCCAGTCCTGTCAAAGTCCTACAATCAAATCCCACTAGCCTTCAAAGTCTGATTCTCTAGGAATTCCTCCTCCCGTTGCTGGACCCCTAGGTTGAAAAGCCTTATGTGAGGCTCAGAACGTTCACTCCAGTGGGTGGACTTCTGTGGTACAAGTGTTCTGCAGTTTGTGAGTCACCCACCCAGCAGTTATGGGATTTGATTTTATTGTGATTGCACCCCTCCTACCAACTCATTGTGGTTTCTCCTTTGTCTTTAGGTCTGGGGTATCTGTTTTGGTGAGTTCCACTGTCTTCCTGTCGATGATTGTCCAGCAGTTAGTTGTGATTCTGGTGTTCTTGCAAGAGGGAGTGAGAGCACGTCCTTCTACTCTGTCATCTTGAACCAATCTCTGTGTTTCCTTATTTATTTTCTGCCTGATCAACCTGTTGTTGTAAGTGAAGTGTTAAAGTCTCTTACTATTATTTTATTGCTGTCAATTTCTCCCTTTAGGTCTGGTTAATATTTGCTTTATATATTTGTTGCTCCTATGTTGGGTGCATGTATATTTATAAACGTTATATCTTCTTGCTGGATTGATCCTTTATCATTATGTGATGCCCATTTTGTATTTTATTACAGCCTTTGTTTTAAAGTCTATTTTGTCTGATATGAGTATAGCTACACCAGTTTTCCTTTCATTTCTGTTTGCATGTAATTTCTTTCTCCATACCTTCACTTATAGTCTTACTATAGTCTTACTTCTGAAGTTAGTCTCTTGTGGGAAACATAATTGTGTCTTGTTTTTTAATCCACTCACCCACTCTATGTCTTTTGATTGAAGAGTTTAGTCCATTTACATTTGAAATAATTATTGATAGGTATGGACTTATTGCCATTTTGTTAATTGTTTTCTGTGTCTTTTTCATAGTTCTTCTCTGTTCCTTTCTTGTTCTTGTTCTCTTCCTTTGTGGTTTGATGACTTTCTTTAGTGTTAAGTTTCGATTCTTTTCCCTTTTTCTTTTGTGTATTTACTATGAGTGTTCACTTTGTAGTTGTTGTGAGATTCATATATAAAACCCTATATGTATATAATAGTTTGTTTTAAGTTGATAGCAACTTCAATTTGAACACATTCCAAAACACATTTTTACTCCCTCTCCTATTTTTTGTATCTTTGATGTCTCATTTTACATCTTTTTATTTTGTGCGTCCCTGAACTAATTATTGTAATTTTAGTTAATTTTTACTATTTTCATCTTTCAACCTTCACACTTGCTTTATAACTAATTGATTCACCACCTTTACTATATACTTACCTTTTCCAGTGAGATTTTTACTTTCATATGTTTTCTTGTTATTAATGAGTGTCATTGCTTTTAAGCTCAGAGAAGTCTCTTTAACATTTCTTGTAAGGTTGATTTACTGGTGATGAACTTCAACTTTTCTTACCTGGAAAACTCTTGAGCTCTCCTTTAATTCTGAATGATAAACTTGTGGGTACAGAATTCTTGGTTGAAAGTTTTTTCTTTTCAGCACTTTAAATGTGTTTTGCCACCCTCTTCTGGCTTGCAAATTTTCTGTTGAAAAATCTGCTGCTAGCCTTATGGGGTTTCTCTTATATGTAAGAAGTTGTTTTTCTCTTGCTGCTTTTAAAATCCTCTCTTTAACTTTTACCACTTTACTATAACACGTATTGGTGTGGATCTCTTTGGGTTCATTTTATTTGGAACTCTCTTTCCTTCCCCAGATTAGGTAAGTTTTCAGCCATTATTTCTTCAAATACATTTTCTGGTCCCTTCTCTCTCTCTTCTTTTTCTGGGACCCTTTAATGTAAATGTTATTCTGCTTGGTGTTGTCCCAGAGGTCCCTTAAGAAATCTTCATTTTTTTTAATTCTTTTTTTTTTTTGCTGCTCTATCTGGGTGATTTCCATTGTTTTTCATCTCACTGATTCATTCTTCTGCTTCATCCAGTCTGCTGTTGTATTTTTTAGTTAATTTATCTAGTGTATTTTTCAGTTTGGTTATTGAATTCTTCAGCTCTGTAGCTTGTTTGGAACTTTCTTATATTTTCTCACTCTTTGTTGAAGATCCCACTGTGTTCAGCTATTCTTCTCCTGAGTCTGGTGAGCATCTTTATTATCATTACTTTGAACTCTGTATCAGGTAGGTTGCTTATCTCTGTTTCATTACTGTCTTTCTTTCTGAGGTTTTGTCTTGCTCTTTTCTTTGGAATATATTCCTCTGTCTCCTCATTTTGCCTGACTCTTTGCGTTTATTTCTATGTATTAGGCAAATCAGCTCTCTCTCCCGGTTCTTGAAGGAGTGGTCACTGGAAGACTGGAGGTGTGTTTTGTTCTGTTGTCTGTGCAGTACTCTGGAGGTGCTAGCCTGCCAAGATCTGTCTCTCTGCTTGTTTCAGTCCCATGGGGCCCAGAAACACAAGCCCTCCTGGCCACCAGCACCAGGTGTTCAAGTGTCATCCCCTGTGTGGGGTGCATGCACCTTCTATATCTAGTGGGGCGGGACAGCTGTGGATGAGAGCTAGGATGGGGCAAGCCCATCTGCTGGATCTGGCAGTGCAGGGACTGTGCTGGATGAGTGCTGGACTGAGGTGAGGTCACACTCTGGGTCTGGTGAGGTGAGGGCTGTTGTGGGTCATCAGCAGGCTGTGTGAGCTGTGCTAGTGAGTGAGATTGAGAGTGCCAAAAATGATGCCTGCTAGCCCCAGGCTAATGAGGCAGAAGGAGAGTAAGAAAAATGGCCCCTGCCAGCATCTCTATCCCTGGAGATGTCTCCAAAAGACCCTTACTCTCCATATACATCCTAAGACTAGTCAGCAAATCTCCCTCCTCAAGTGCTTCTCAAACTATGGCTTCTAAGTTGGAACTTGGAGCCAGTGTGTAGGCCCTGCAAGAGTGGAGTTTCTGTTTTATACAGCCCTTCAGCTCTCTCAGAATAAGCTCTGCCGGATTTCAAAGCCAGTCATTCCAAGGGTTCACCTTTCTGGTTCAGGTTTCACAGGCTGGAGTGTCAAATGTGGGGCTGAACCCCTTGCTCCTGAGGGAGGAGCTCCCTCCTGCTCATTGGTCACCTCTCTTACCCATCTTGATGTGCCTTCCCCCCGTCCTTTGTCTTTTGTTGTGGAAGAGCTGTTCTGCCAGTCTTCTGGTCTTTTTTGAGAGAACTGTTCTATATGTAGTTGTAAATTTGGTGTGTCCATGGGAGGAGGTGACCACAGGATCTTCTTATGTCACCATCTTGAACCCTTTTCCTGTGGTTCAGTTTTGACTGTGATGCCAATCGTGTGGCCATCCTTTGCTCCTGCTCATTTTCTAAACCTTGTTCTCCATCTTCTCTCCTTAGTGTGAGTACCTTGTGTCCTTTCAATATTTTCTCCTCTCCTTGATCCGGCCAGAGTCAGTTTCCTTTGCTTGCAGACAAGTCTATCGTGCTTGGTTTTTTCAGGTCTCAGCCAAAACAACTCCTCAGAGAGACCTCCTCCAGCCACAGGGGAGGTAGCCTGTTATTCCCCAGGACAACACCTGTGTTTTTCCTTCATTACACTTATAACAAACTGTCAGTATTTTATTTGCTGGTTTACCTGCTTCTGTCTGATTCTCCATTAGGATGTAAACTTCATGAGTTGGGGCCTTCCCTGGTGGCACAGTGGTTAAGAATCCACCTGCCAATGCAGGGGACACGGGTTCGAGCCCTGGTCCAGGAGGATCCCACATGCCACGGAGCAACTAAACCCATGTGCCACAACTACTGAGCCTGCACTCTAGAGCCTGTGAGCCACAACTATTGAGCCCATGTGCCACAAGTACTGAAGCCTGTGCCTAGAGTCCGTGCTCTGTAACAAGTGAAGCCATCACGATGAGAAGCCCGTGCACCGTAATGAAGAGTAGCCCCCGTTCACCGCAACTAGAGAAAGCCCGTGCACAGCAACAAAGACCAACACAGCCAAAAATAAATAAATAATAAAATAAATGAAAAAAAAAATCATGAGTTCATGGACCACTCTATTCTCATGTGTGCAGTGCCTGACACAGAGTAAATATTTAAGATGGCTGTGATTGAGTAGATGCATAGATGACTGATGGATGCATGGATGGTTAAAGAGGCTTGTTTTGGGACAGGGCTGACCTGGGAGGCATCAGATGAGCAGATAAGCCCTTTACCTTAGGTCACATTCCTTACTCCAGAGTTACTTTGAGTCTCCCGGTTCTCTTCATCCATGACGAGCAGGCACATCATTTTTACAAGACAGCATCATGAAGAGAGAACCCTATTCTTAAACAGAACCACAAGGGTTGCTCCTGTCCTGGATGGGGAGTGTTCCTGCCTCCTCAACAAACAGGCACCAGCCAAGCACAAAGGGGAACAATAATAAGATAATATTTAGATTAAATGCTTTAATGTCTGTGCATAATGCCTACTTAGACACTGATAACCCTGCAAATAATAGGGACACATTAATGACACTGGGAAATTATTCAAGAGACTGACGTGCACTGAAGCTTGTGTCAATTAACTGATGCATAACAAACTACCCCCAAACTTCGTGGTGTAAAACATTTATTTATTGTTCTCATGAGTGAGGATTTCAGACATGGCATGGTGGGGATGGCTTGCCTGTGTTCCATGAAGTTCAGAGCCTTGGCTTGAAGACTTGAGGGCTGAGTGTAACTCAATACCTGGGGCTGAAGCTACTGAAGTTTCGTTTACTCACACGGTTGGCAGTTGATTCTGGCTGGTGGTGGGAACCTTAGCTGGATTTTCAGCTGGCATACTTACATGAAGCCTCTCCATGTGCTGTGGGCTTCCTCACAACATAGAGGCTGGGTTCCAAATGTGAGTGCTGAGAGAGAGAGAGAGAGAGCAAGAACGAGAGCGAGCCAGGAAGAAGCCATGTTGTCTTTTATGATTTATCAGAAGTCCCATAGCATCACTTCGGCTGCATTGTTCATCAAGGCAGTTTCAAAGGGAAACCTTTGAGAAGTGGGGAGATTAGACTTTACCTTTTGATTGAGTCTGGAAGAGCATTTGGAAATAGGATTGTGGCCATGTTTGGAAAATATAATCTGCCGTACAGCCCCTCCCCCACTCTGCCCCACCAAATTGAAATGAACTCTGGCCAGTCAGGGTCAGGCTTTTCCCAGTCCTCATCCACTTACCTATCCAGCCTCACATTCCTCATGTTTAGCAACAGATCTTCCCTTCTCATGCACCCCCCTCACCCGGATCCAATGTCCCCTGCCTGAATATAAGAATGTCCTAACATCTTTCAAGGTCAACTCATCTGAGACGTTCTCCTTGATTGCCCTAGCCTCCCAGCTGGACCTCAAGTCTTCTTTTCCCTCTGAAACCTGCTCCTCCTTCCAAGACTGGTGTGGAGCTCTGAACACCTGGGACATTGACCAAAGAAGATGTTTCCTGGGCCTAGGCCAGGGTCCCAGCACAGGGGTTAGAGGGTTAGACACAGAGAGGTGGCCAATGGGGGGCCAGAGTAAGTCTGGAGGGAGAGGTAAAGAGCTTCCATTTTGCAGTCCCCCAGGGCTCACCTAGTGGAGGAAGAGCAAAAGTGCAGTGCTCCGTGGGCCCTGGAATCACTGTATTGCTCACACTAGTAGATGTTGGTGTCAGTTACAAGCCTCCTTTCTTCACATTCCACATCTAATCTCTTGGGATGTCTAGTGGGTTCTGCCTTCTCCACCACTTCTTCATCCAGCCTTTGCTACCCACGCTGGTTTGAGCTACCATCACCTCTTACCTGGATGGTTACAGTAGCCTCCTCACTGGACTCCCTGCATCAGCCAGAGGGCTTCTTTTAAAACACAAGTGAGATCCTGTCACTTCTCTGCTCAAAACCCTCCTGGACGCCCCATCTCATCCAGGATAGAAGCCAAAGTCCTTACAGTGGTCTCCAAGGCCCGATGGGATCTGTGCCCCCCACCCCACCACTCTGCTTTCATTCCGATTACTCTCACCCTCACTTCTCCTCTACAAGAACATTGCTTCCTTATGTTCTGATTACACACCAGGGATACTCCCACCTCAGGGCTTTGCTCTGTTGTTCCTGGAACTCACTCCTTTAGATCTTCACATGGCTTTCCTTCATAGTTCATTTTCTGTTTCTAGTAAATGTCACCTGTCAGAGGGCTGCCCTGCCCAGTCCCTCCTCAACACATATCCCCATCCTGACTTTTATTCATCAGTGTACAATAATTATTTGAAGATATATTTTGTATTTATTTGATTACTCATTTTATTATCTATCTTCCCACATCCACTTCTATACATCTGTTTCCCCATGCCAGAAAACTTCTAGAAAACAAAGATCATCTGTGCTGAATCCCTAGAACCTGGTCACGGTAGGGGTTCATGAATCATCTGTGATTCAAGAAATCTTGGAATTTAATGGCTTGGTGACCCTAGGAGGTCGCTCACATCAGGTGAGTTGGATTGTCAATGTCATATACAAAAACACCAAAATCTTCCTGTAGAGTTATGCCTCCAGTCTCCACAGGGATATCAAGTTTAAACAGAAGGCTGGACCTTCAGTCTGAAGCACTGACCAACAGATGATTTTACAAAAGCCTGTAATTCTCCCCATGGAACAGTAGGAGACACCCCTCTCTCCTCCCTTAAAGGTCCAGAAGTTGGAAAGGGCACACTCCAAATTGACAACTTGTGTGTTCTCTGGAAAAAAGAGTAGAAGAGGGGTGGGAAAGAGAACTGTCTGTTTTTCAGTCTCTATTTTGCTCATGTATTTAAGGGATTTTTATACTGTAACTATATTTGTATAAAATATTTTAATAAATGTATCTGTATATGTTAAACATTTTTATTTTACAAAAGAGAAAGCTAATTTACTATGGGTTGGCCATTAATAAGGTGATATCAATAACTCATTTTATGCACATTTGCCTATGTTTCTACCTTGTATATTGGCAACTATTGACAGATAAACAAATGATTGCAATAAAGATGATCATAAAGGTATGTGAAGGTTAGTATGAGAGCAAAGAATGGAGAGAACTTGCTCTAAACCTCTGCTTCCCCACTGGTACAAGGGAAGTAAATAATGTCTGCCTTTGAAGGTTGCAGGGAGGGGAAATGACACATGGCAGGAAGACCCCTGACTATGCGGCAGGCTCCAGGAGATGCTGGTTGAATTCAGCTGTTTGAGGCTGGCTTCTAAGGCAGGTGTGATCAAGGTTGGGAGGAGTGGCCTAGAGCCAAAGGTAGGACGGGTAAGGAGGCTGTTTCTGGGAAGAGGGACTCATAGCTCTCCTATTGATGGTACTTAGTGTGGAAAGGAGAGAGCCAATAACCAAGTAGTTGCAGGAAAGTAGTCTGGGAGGAGGCATCCAAGAATGCCTCTCCAGGGCTGGGTGCCATGGCAGAGACACACTTCCTTGACTTTCTGCATCATTTACCTCTTTGTTTCTTTGTAAACCTGTGATGGCATTTATCACTGGATACCTTTTCAGAATTTGTGTAGGTAGTACAACATAACATAGAGGTTAGGCACTATAGCCAGTCTACCCAGGTACCACCACTGCCACTTACTAACTCTCCTGTGACCCAATTAAGTCTTGAAGTCTCAGTTCCCTTGTCTGTAAGGTGAAGATAATGTTAGTCCTTTCCTCAAAGTTTTGTTGGAAAGCTTAAATAAACAAGTACCTATAAAATGCTTAGAACAGACTTCTGGCTTCCCAGTCTGACATGTAAGAAGCTTGGAAGTCGCCACTCTGTACTAACAACAAGTAAAAATCTGAACAAACTGAAAAATCAACAACTCTTCTTAGATCCATAAGAGAAGTGAGGTCCCAAGGCAAACTGCTGTCCCCCAAACTGGAGAGATTTGTGAATACAGAGAAACCCTTGAACAGCAACCTCTGTGGGAACCAGTGTTGGGGTAGGAAAACCTGAACTGAAGTGACTTTTTTGTTCTGTTTTATACTTTATTAAGATTTTTAAAATAACTCATCTTAAACAAGGTCAGTTTTTACAGGATTACTCTAAAGAAATTGGTGATTGATGGAGGCTCATTGTGGACAAGTCTGAGAGTTAAAAACTCCAAGGGGACCCAGTCATAGAGGGTCCCCAACATCTCTGTGGGTTTTCCCTCCAGAAACCTTACCAGGTTTTCTTGGTGAAGATCGGAGAAAATTCCCCTCATGTTTTCTTTGTTTTTCTTATTGTTAATTGATCTAAAAGATAATAGTTTGTTCAAAATAATAATTGATCTAAAAGATATTATTTTGTTCAAATAATAATAGTTTGTTCAAATAGTAATATATTTGATTGTGTATTTATATATTTCATATATATGGTGTATATATGTATGCTTACATAATAAGAAGTAAAATGAAGGAAAGCAGTGATATAAGGGACAGGAGAAAAGAATTTGGATTATTATTATAAGGTACTTGCACTAAAAAAAAGAGCAAAAGATATGCTAAGCAAGGAGAAAAAATGGAATAATATAAAATGATCAATTAAAAGCACAAAGGCAGAAAAATAGTGAGAGACAAAACTAGGAACAAAGCAACAAATAGAAAACAGTAATAAATGTAGGTATTAACCCAACTATATCCAGTTACTTTGAATGTCAATGATCTAAATACACCAATTAAAAGACAGAGATTGAAAGAGTGGATCAAAAAACAAGACCTAAATATATTTTGTCTAGAAGAAATCCACTTTAAATATAAAGGCATATATAGATTAAAAGTAAATGAATGGAGAGAGTTGCACCATGTTAACACTAATCAAAAAAACGTGGGAGTAGCCTATATTATTTTCTGACAACAGATTTCAGAACAAGGAAAGTTATCAGAGATAAGGAGGGTGTTACATAATGATAAAGGGGTCAGTTCTCCAAGGAAACATAACAATCCTTAACGTGTGTGCCTGACAACAAAGCATCAAAATATGTAGGATAAAAATTGATAGAACTGTAAGGAGAAATAGATAAATCCACTATTACAGTTGGAGATTTCAACATATCATTATCACAAATGTGTAGATCCAGCAAGCAGAAAATCAGTAAGGACATAGTTGAATTCAACAATGCCATCAGTCAACTGGATATAATAGACATCTATAAACTAATACACCCCAAAACAGAATACACATTTTCTCAAGCTCACATGGAATATTCACCAAGATTGACCACATTCTAGGCCACAAAACACACCCTAACAAATTAAAGGAATAGAAATTGTGCAATGTGTGCGCTTAGACCACACTAGAATTAAACTAGAAATTAACAGCAAAAGGATAGCTGGAAAATCCCGAGATAAATGGAGATTAAACAACACAATTCTAAATAACACAGGGGTCAAAGAAGAAATTTCAAGGGAAATTTTAAAATATTTTGAGCTAAATGAAAATATAACTTAAAATGTTTAGGATGCACCAAACCAGTGCTTAGGTGGAAGTTTATAGCACTGAATGCATATATTAGAAAAGAAGATCTAAAATCAATAATCAGTTTCCACTTTAGGAAACTAGCAAAAGAAAAGCAACTTAAATCCAAAGTAAGCAAAATAAGGAAAATAAAACTTAAAAATAAAGCAGAATCAATGAAAAACAAGAAATCAAAAGAGAAAATCAACGAAACCAAAAACTAATTCTTTGAAAAGATCAATAAAATCAATAAGCCTCTAGGCAAGCTAAATAAGAAAATATAGAGAAGACACAAATTATTAATATCAAAAATGAAAGAGGGGACATCACTGCAGATCCATGAGCATTAAAAGGATAATAGAGAAATGGTATGAATAATTCTATGCCCACAAATTTTGTAACCTAGATGAAATGGACAAATTCCTTGAAGACACAATCTGACAAAACTCACAGAAGAATCTGAAAAGACCTATATGTATTTAATTTCTATCAAAGAAATTGAATCAGTACAAAACAAGAAGAACCAGCCCAGATGGGTTCAATGGTGAATTTTACCAAAAGTTTAAGGAAGAAATTACACCAATTCTCTACGATCTCTTTTGGAGACTGGAAGCAGAGAGAATACTTCCTAACCCATTCAATAAGGCCAAATACCAAAACCAGACAAAGACATTATAGGAAAAGGATATGACAGACCACTATCTCTCATGAACATAATGCAAAAATCCTCAACAAAATACTGTGTAAAACATTGTGTAAAAAGACTTATGTACCAGAATCAAGTGGGATTTATCCCAGATTTGCAAGGCTGGTTCTGCATTCAAAAATCAATTACTGGAGGAGACCTTCAAGACGGTTGAGGAGTAAGACATGGAGATCACCTTCCTCCCCACAAATACATCAGAAATAAATCTACATGTGGTACAACTCCTACAGAACACCAACTGAATGCTGGTAGAAGACCTCAGACTTCCCCAAAGGCAAGAAACTCCCCATGTACCTGGGTAGGGCAAAAGAAAACAGAATAAACAGAGACAAAAGAATAGGAATGGGACGTGAACCAGTGGGAGGGAGCTGTGAAGGAGGAAAACTTTCCACACACTAGGAAGCCCCTTTACTGGCGGAGATGGGGGCTGGGCGGGAGGGAAGCTTCAGAGCCATGGAGAAGAGTGCAGCAAAAGGGGTGCAGAGAGCAAAGCAGAGAGATTCCCACACAGAGGATCGGTGTCAACCAGCACTCACCAGCCTGAGAGGCTTGTCTGCTCACCTGCCGGGGCGGGTGTGGGCTGGGAGCTGAGGCTCAGGCTTCAGAGGTCAGATCCCAGGGAGTGGACTGGGGTTGGCTGTGTGAACACAGACTGAATGGGGCTAGTACGCCACAACTAGCCGGGAGGGAGTCTGGGAAAAAGTCTGGAACTGCCTAAGAGGCAAGAAACCACTGTTTTGGGGTGCACGAGGAGAGGGGATTCAGAGCACCGCCTAAACGAGCTCCAGAGAACCGTGCGAGCCACAGCTATCAGTGCAGACTCCAGAGACAGGCATGAAACACTAAGGCTGCTGCTGCAGCCACCAAGAAGCCTGTGTGCAAGCACAGGTCACTACCCACACCTCCCCTCCCGGGAGCCTGTGCAGCCCGCCAGTGTGATCCAGGGACAACTTCCCCGGGAGAACACACAGCGCACCTCAGGCTGTTGCAATGTCACGTTGGCCTCTGCCACCGCAGGCTCGCCCTGCATACATACCCCTCCCTCCCCCCGGCCTGAGTGAGCCAGAGCCCCCGAATCAGCTCCTTTAACCCCATCCTGTCTGAGTGAAGAACAGACGTCCTCAGGTGACCTACACACAGAGGCGGGGCCAAATCCAAAGCTGAACCCCAGGAGCTGTGCGAACAAAGAAGAGAAAGAGAAATTTCTCCCAGCAGCCTCAGGAGCAATGGATTAAATCTCCACAATCAACTTGATGTACCCTGCATCTGTGGAATACCTGAATAGACAACGAATCATCCTAAAATTCAGGTGGTGGACTTTGGGAGCAACTACAGACTTGGGGTTTGCTTTCTGCATCTAATTTGTTCCTGGCTTTATGTTTATCTTAGTTTAGTATTTAGTTTATTATCATTGCTAGATTTGTTTATTGATTTGGTTGCTCTCTTCCTTTTTTAAAAAAAAATATATTTTTTTCCTTTTTCTCCTTTTGTGAGTGTGTACGTGTATGCTTCTTTGTGTGATTTTGTCTATATAGCTTTGCTTTTACCATTTGTCCTTGGGTTTTATCTGTCCATTTTTTGGGTATAGTTTTTAGCACTTGTTATCATTGGTGGATTTGTTTTTTGGTTTGGTTGCTCTCTTCTTTTTGTTTTTTATATTGGCAGGCAGACTCTTAACCACTGCACCACCAAGAAAGCCCCCTCTCTTTCTTTCTTTCTTTCTTTCTTTCTTCCTTCCTTCCTTCTTTCCTTCCTTCCTTCCTTCCTTCCTTTCTTTTTTTCTTTCTTTCTTTCTTTCTATCTTTCTTTCTTTCTTTCTTTCTTTCTTTCTTTTCTCCCTTTTCTTCTGAGCTGTGTGGCCTGACAGGGTCTTGGTGCTTCAGCCAGGTGCCAGGCCTGTGCCTCTGAAGTGGGAGAGCTGAGCTCAGGACACTGGTCCACCAGAGACCTCCCAGCTCCATGTAACATCAAACGGTGAAAGGCTCTCCCAGATATCTCCATCTCAACGTTAAGACACAGCTCCACTCAACGACCAGCAAGCTACAGTGCTGTACTCCCTATGCCAAACAACAAGCAAGACAGGAACACAACCCCACCTATTAGCAGAAAGGCTGCCTAAAATCATAATAAGGTCACAAACACCCAAAAACACACCACTGGACACGGTCCTATCCCACCAGAAAGACAAGATCCAGCCTCATCCACCAGAACACAGGTACTAGTACCCTCCACCAGGAAGCCTACATAAACACTGAACCAACTTTAGCCACTGGGGGCAGACACCAGAAACAACGGGAACTATGAACCTGCATCCTGTGAAAAGGAGACCCCAAACACAGTAAGTGAAGCAAAATGAGAAGACAGGGAAACACACAGCAGATGAATGAGCAAGGTAAAAACCCACCAGACCAAACAAATGAAGAGAAAATAGGCAGTCCACTGGAAAAATAATTCAGAATAATGATAGGAAAGATGATCCAGAATCTTGTAAACAGAATGGAGAAAATACAAGAAATGTTTAACAAGGACCTAGAAGAACTAAACAGCAAACAAACAATGATGAACAACACAATAAATGAAATTAAAAATTCTCTGGAAGGAATCAATAACAGAATAACTGAGGCAGAAGAACGGATAAGTGACCTGGAAGATGAAATAGTGGAAATAATTATCACAGAGAAGAATAAAGACAAAAGAATGAAAGAAGGGAAGAAAGTCTCAAAGACCTCTGGGACAACATAAAATGCACCAACATTCAAATTACAGGGGTCCTGGAAGAAGAAGACAAAAAGAAAGGGACTGAGAAAATATTTGAAGAGATTATAGTTGAAAACTTCCCTAATATGGGAAAGGAAATAGTCAATCAAGTCCAGGAAATGCAGAGAGTCCCATACAGGATAAATCCAAGGAGAAGCATGCCAAGACACATATCAATTAAACTATCAAAAATTAAACACAAAGAAAAAATATTAAAAGCAGCAAGGGAAAAACAACAAATAACATACGAGGGAATCCTCATAAGGTTAACAGCTGATCTTTTAGCAGAAACTCTGCAAGCCAGAAGAGAGTGACAGGACATATTTAAAGTGATGAAAGGGAAAAACCTACAACCAAGATTACTCTACCCAGCAAGGATCTCATTCAGAGATCCTTGACGGAGAAATTAAAACCTTAACAGACAAGCAAAAGCTAAGAGAATTCAGCACCACCAAACCAGCTTTACAACAAATGCTAAAGGAACTTCTCTAGGCAGGAAACACAAGAGAAGGAAAAGACCTAAAAAAACAAACCCAAAACTATTAAGAAAATGGCAATAGGAACACATGTATTGATAATTACCTTAAATGTAACTAGATTAAATGCTCCAGCCAAAAGACATAGACTGGCTGAATGGATACAATAACAAAACACGTATATATGCTGTCTACAAGCCACCCACTTCAGACCTAGGGACACATACAGACTGAAAGTAAGGGGATGGAAGAAGATATTCTATGCAAAGGGAAATCAAAAGAAAGCTGGAGTAGCAATTCTCATATCAGACAAAATAGACTTTAAATAGACACTACATAATGATCAAGGGATCATTCCAAGGAGAAGAAAAAACAATTATAAATATATATGCACCCAACATAGGAGCACCTCAATACATAAGGCAAATACTAACAGCCATAAAAGGGGAAATTGACAGTAACACATTCATAGTAGGGGACTTTAACACCCCACTTTCACCAATGGACGGATCATCCAAAATGAAACTAAATAAGGAAACACAAGCTTTAAATGATACACTAAACAAGATGGACTTAATTGATATTGATAGGACATTCCATCCAAAAACAACAAAATACACTTTCTTCTCAAGTGCTCATGGAACATTCTCCAGGATAGATCATATCTTGGGTCACAAATCAAGTCTTGGTAAATTTAAGAAAATTGAAATTGTATCAAGTATCTTTTCCAACCACAATGCTATGAGACTAGATATCAATTACAGGAAAACATCTTTAAAAACCACAAACACATGGAGGCTAAACAATACACTGCTTAATAACCAAGAGATCACTGAAGAAATCAAAGAGGAAATCAAAAAGTACCTAGAAACAAATGACAATGAAAACAAAACAACCCAAAACCTATGGGATGCAGCAAAAGCAGTTCTAAGGGGAAGTTTATAGCAATACAATCCTACCTCAAGAAACAAGAAACATCTCAAGTAAACAACCTAAACTTACACCTAAAGCAATTACAGAAAGAAGAGCAAACAAACAACAAAACCCCAAAGTAAGCAGGAGGAAAGAAATCATAAAGACAGATCAGAAATAAATGAAAAAGAAATAAGGAAACAATAGCAAAGATAAATAAAACTAAAAGCTGATTCTTTAAGAAGATAAACAAAATTGATAAACCATTAGCCAGACTCATCAAGAAAAAAAGTGAGAAGACTCAAATCAATAGAACTAGAAATGAAAAAGGAGAAGTAACAACTGACACTGCAGAAATACAAAGGAAGATGAGAGATTGCTACAAGCAACTGTATGCCAATAAAATGGGCAACCTGAAAGAAATGGACAAATTCTTAGAAAAGCATAACATTCCAAGATTGAACCAGGAAGAAATAGAAAATATAAACAGACCAATCAAAAGTAATGAAATTGAAACTGTGATTAAAGATTAAAGTCCAGGACCAGATGGCTTCACAGGTGAATTCTATCAAACATTTAGAGAAGAGCTAACACCTATCCTTCTCAAACTCTTCCAAAATATAGCAGAGGGAGGAACACTCCCAAACTCATTCTACGAGACCACCATCACCCTGATACCAAAAGCAGACAAAGATGGCACAAAGAAAGAAAACTACAGGCCAATATCACTGATGAACATAGATGCAAAAATCCTCAACAAAATATTGCAAACGGAATCCAACAGTACACTGAAAGGATCATACACCATAATCAAGTGGGGTTTATCCCAAGAATGCAAGGATTCTTCAATATATGCAAATCAATCAATGTGACAAACCATATTAACAGATTGAAGAAGAAAAACCATATGATCTTCTCAATAGAGGCAGAAAAAGCTTTTGACAAAATTCAACACCCATCTATGATAAAAATCCTCCAGAAAGTAGGCATAGAGGGAACTTACCTCAACATGATAAAGGCCATATATGACAAACCTACAGCCAACATCATTCTCAAAGGTGGAAAACTGAAACCTTTTCCACTAAGATCAGGAACAAGACAAGGTTGTCCACTCTCACGTCTGTTATTCAACATTGTTTTGGAAGTTTTAGTCACAGCAATCAGAGATGAAAAAGAAATAAAAGGAATGCAAATCGGAAAAGAAGTAAAACAGTCACTGTTTGCAGATGACATGACACTATACATAGAGAATCCTAAAGATGCCACCAGAAAGCTACTAGAGCTAATCAATGAATTTGGTAAAGTAGCAGGTTACAAAATTAATGCACAGAAATCTCTTGCATTCCTATACACTAATGATGAAAACTCTGAAAGAGAAATTAAGGAAACACTCCCATTTACCATTGCAACAAAAAGAATAAAATACCTAGGAATAAACCTACTGAGGGAGACAAAAGACCTATAGGCTGAAAACTATAAGACACTGCTGAAAGAAATTAAAGATGATACCAACAGATGGAGAGATATACCATGTTCTTGGATTGGAAGAATCAACATTGTGAAAATGACTCTACTACCCAAAGCAATCTACAGATTCAATGCAATCCCTATAAAACTACCACTGGCATTTTTCACAGAACTAGAACAAAAAATTTTACAATTTGTATGGAAACACAAAAGACCCCAAATAGCCAAAGCAATCTTGAGAAAGAAAAAAGGAGCTGGAGGGATCAGGTTCCCAGACCTCAGACTATACTACAAAGCTATAATAATTAAGACAGTATGGTACTGGCACAAAAACTGAATTATAGATCAACGGAACAGGATAGAATGGCCAGAATTAAACCCATGCACATATGGTCACCTTATTTTTGATAAAGGAGGCAAGAATATACAATGGAGAAAAGACAGCCTCTTTAATAAGTGGTGCTGGGAAAACTGGACAGCTACATGTAAAAGAATGAAATTAGAACACTCCCTAACACCATACACAGAAATAAACTCAAAATGGTTTAAAAACCTAAAGGTAAGGCCAGACACTATAAAACTCTTAGAGGAAAACAGGCAGGACACTCTATGACATAAATCACAGCAAGATCCTTTTTGAACCACCTCCTAGAGAAAAGGAAATTAAAAAAATAAGCAAAAGGGACATAATGAAACTTAAAAGCTTTTGCACACCTAAGGAAACCATAAACAAGACAAAAGACAACCCTCACAGTGGGAGAAAATACTTGCAAATGAAGTAACTGACAAAGGATTAACCTCCAATATTTACAAGCAGTTCATGCAACTCAGTATCAAAAAAACAAATAATCCAATCCAGAAATGGGCAGAAGACCTAAATAGACATTTCTCCAAAGAAGATATACAGATTGCCAGCAAACGCATGAAAGAATGCTCAACATCACTAATCATTAGAGAAATGCAAATCAAAACTACAATGAGGTATCACCTCACACTAGTAAGAATGGCCATCATCAAAAAATCTACAATACAATAAATGCTGGAGAGGGTGTGGAGAAAAGGGAAGCCTCTTGCACTGTTGGTGGAAATGTAAATTGACAGACCCACTATGGAGAACAGTATGGAGGTTCCTTAAAAAACTAAAAATAGAACTACTATATGACCCAGCAATCCCACTACTGAGCATATACCCTGAGAAAACCATAATTCAAAAAGAGTCATGTACCACAATGTTCATTGCAGCTCTATTTACAATAGCCAGGACATGGAAGCAACTTAAGTGTCCATTGACAGATGAATGGATAAAGAAGATGTGGCACATATATACAATGGAATATTACTCAGCCATAAAAAGAAATGAAATTGAGTTATTTGTAGTGAGATGGATGGACCTAGAGTCTGTCATACAGAGTGAAGTAAGTCAGAAAGAGAAAAACAAATAGCGTATGCTAACACATATATATGGAATCTGAAAACAACAACAACAAAATTTCTGAAGAACCTAGGGGCAGGACAGGAATAAAGACACAGACGTAGAGAATGCCCTCAAGGACAAAGGGAAGGGTAAGTGTAACTGGGACGAAGTGAGAGAGTGGCATGGACTTATAAATACTACCAAATGTAAAATAGATAGCTAGTGGGAAGCAGCCGCATAGCACAGGGAGATTAGCTCGTTGCTTTGTGACCACCTAGAGGGATGGATATGTGTGTGTATGGTTGAATCACTTTGTTGTAGAGCAGAAACTGTCACACCATTATGGAGCAATTGTACTCTAAAAAAGATGTTAAAAAAAAATCTGTGCAACTCAAAAAAAAAAAATAGTAATCAATTACTGTAACCCATTACATCAATAGGCTAAAGAAGAAAATCACATGTCACAGCAATAGATGCAGAAAAGACACTTGCCAAAATGCAACACTCATTTCAAACCTTCAGTAAACCAGGAATAGGGGGGATCTTTTCAATTTGATAAAGAACATCTACAAAATAGCTAGCATCATACTAGAAGGTTTCTCACTAAGAGCAGGAACAAGGCAAGGATGTTTCCTCTCACCACTTTTTTTCAATATTGGATGTTCTATCTAATGCAATAAGAAAAGGAAATGAAAGGTGTACAGATTGTGAAGGAAGAAATAAAGCTATCTTTGTTCATAAATGACATTATTATTTATGCAGAAAATCTGAAAGAATCAGCCACAACAGCAGCAAACTCCTGGGACTAAGAAGCTATTATAGCAAGATTGCAGGATTTAAGGCTAATATAAAAAAAATCAATCATTTTCCTATATACCAACAATGAAAAGTGGAATTTGAAATTTAAAACACCATAATATTATTTAATTTAACACCCTCCAAAATAAAATAGATAAAATGCTAAGAAAATACATACAAGATCTATACAAGGAAAACTACAAAACTCTAATGAAGAAATCAAAGTACTAAATATAGGACAGATATTCCATGTTTATGGATAAGAAGACTTAATATTGACAAGATGTCAGTTCTTCCTAACTCGATCTGTAGATTCAAAGCAATCCCAATTAAAATCTCATTGAGTTATTTTGTGGATATCAGCAAAATGATTCTAAAGTTTATATGGAGAGGCAAAAGACCCAGAATAGCCAGCACAGCATTGAAGGAGAAGAGCAACATCAAAGGACTGACACTACTCAACTTCAAGATTTGCTATAAAGCTACAGTTATCAACACAATGCGGTATTGGTGAAAGAATAGACAAATAGATCAGTGGAATGGAATAGAGAGCCCAGAAATAGAGCCACATAAATATAGTCAACTGATCTTTGATGAAGGAGCAAAGACAATACAATGGAGAAAAGATAATCTTTTCAACAAAGGATTCTGAAACAACTGGACATCTACATGCAAAAAAAATGAATCTAGACACAGACTTTATACCATTCACAAAAATTAACTCAAAATGAATCACAGACCTAAATGTAAGATGCAAAACTCTAAAACTCCTAGAAGATAACATAAGGGAAAATCTAGATGACCCTGGGTTTGGCAATGACTTTATTTATTTTTACTTAAAAAAATTTTTTTTTGGCTGCACTGAGCAAGATGCAGGATCTTAGTTTCCCCACCAGGAATTGAACCCAGGCCCCCTGCAGTGCTGCAGTGGAAGCACGGACCGCCAGGGAAGTCCCTGGCAATGACTTTTTAAATACAACACCAAAGGCATGATTCATGAAAGAATTAATAAGCTGGACTTGATCAAAATTAATAATTTCTCACCTACAAAAGACCCTGTCAAGAGAATGAGAAGACAGCCACAAACTAGTAGAAAATATTTGCAAATGACATATCTAATAAAGGACTGTTATCCAAAATATACAAAGAACTCTTGAAGCTCAACAATAAGAAAACAAATAACCTGATTAAAATAAAGGCTAAGTACATTTAGCAGACACCTCACTAGAGAAGATATATAGATGACAAATATGCGTATGAAAAGATACTGGACTTCATATGTCATCAGGGAAATGCAAATTAAAACAATGAGATACCATTACATATCTATCAGAAAGGCCAAAATCCAGAACACTACCAATACCAAATGCTGATGTGGGTGTGGAGCAATAGGAACTCTTGTTCATTGCTGGCGGAAATGCATAATGCTACTTTGGAAGAGAATTTGGCAGTCTCTTATAAAACGAAGTATACTGTTATTGCATGATCCAGCAGTTGGGCTCCTTGATATTTGCTCAAAGGAGTTGAAAACTTATGTCCACACAAAACTCTGCCCATGGATGTTTATAGAAACTCTACTGATAATTGCCATAATTTGGAAGCATCCAAGGTGTCCATCAGTGGATGAATGGATAAACAAACTGTGGCACATCTAGACAAAGGAATATTATCCAGAAATAAACTATCAAGTCATGAAAAGACTTAGAGGAAACTTAAATGCATATTACTAAGTGAAAGAAGTCTGGCTGACAAAACTACTTACTGTATGATTTCAACTATGTGGTATTCTGGAAAAGGCAAAACTATGGAGACAGGAAGAGGATCAGTGGTTGCCAGGTGTTAGAGGAGAAGGAGGGTACTATAATGGTGGATACATGTTATTATAAAGTTATCCAAACCCATAGAATGTACAACACCAAGAGTGAACCCTAATGTAAAACTATGAACTTTGGGTGATAATGATGTGTCAATATAGGCTCATCAATTGTAACAAGTATACTATTCTAGTAGGGATATTGATAATGGGGGAGGCTATGCGTATGTGGCGGCAGGGGATATATGAGAAATATCTGTGCCTTCTGTTCAATTTTGCCGTGAATCTAAAACTACTCTAAAAAATAAAGTCCATTTATAAAGAAAGTTAAAAGGACAAAAATAAGAATAACAATGATTGCCACTCAAGAATGCTATATAGGATTCAGTAAGATAATGGACATGAAACATTGAGCACAATATCTGGCACATAGTAGGCACTCAATAAATTTTTAAAAATCCTTAGAACAGTGACTTACAGATTTTACACTCTCAACGAATGTTAGATATTATAATTTTTTAGTACTTCCAATTAGTCACTTCATTCATTCATTTGTTTGTTCAACTACAATCTCATTCACCTCTTTGGTCTTTAATGAATATCTATGGGTACTTAATCTACACCAGACACTGCTAAGTGTGGAGGGCTAAGGGAAACCTGGTTCTTGCCCATGACAAGTACATAGTCTAAGATGGGGAGAGGGATGTACAAAGGCCCAGATGACTTTAAGCCAAAGTGGTCTAAAAAGACATGTGCACAGTGAAGGGAATTTTAGATGAAGGAGGGACCAACTGTGTATGGGTGCAGCAAGGGGAGGAGGGATGCGGAGAAGGTTTCTCAGAAGAGGGGACATTTCACTGGAAAGGGCAAGGATGTATGCATGGAAATGGAGAAAAATGGTTCCTTTGCTGTATAACAAACCACAGGAAAACATAGTGACAAAACAACCAGCCGCTCTGTGGCTTGTTAGGCTCCTGGACAGTTTCTGCTGGTTTTCACTCCAAATTCAATTTCTTTAACAGATATGGGGAATATCTACTTTTCTTGAATGAATTTTGATAGTCTGTGTCTTTCAAGGAATTCATTTGATCTAAGTTGTCTGATTTATTGGCATAACATTGTTCATAATACTCCTTTACTCCCTTTAAATAGCTGCAGGTGCATTCATTCCTGATATTTGTAATTTGTGTATTTTTAATTTTTTCGCAATCGGTTTGGCTAGAGATATATCAGTGTTATTCATTTCAAACAACCCACTTTTAGAGTCATTGGCCAATGGGATGTTTGCAGAAGTGAAATGCATAATTTCAACTTTTGACTTTCAGATTGGGAAGGAGGGTGCCCATCTATTCCCCTTTTCTTTCTTCCTGCTGGATGGCCTGTGGGCTTTTGCCTTGAGCTGGAAGAACCACCTGGAATCGATAGGTGGAAGCTATGTGTGGAGGATGACAGCATTGTAGGACAAGGAAGCCTGTGTCCCTGAGATACTTCCCTTGGCTCTTATATGAGAGAAATTAATGCCCATTCTGTTTAGGACCCTGGCAGTTTGGGTTTCCCTGCTATGGCTGCTGAGCATATATCATAACCAATAGAGTAAGGTCACCTAATTCTGGGGTTCAGCCAGCAGGCCGACTGCATCTCACACTTTGCTACAACCTCTAACTTCTCTTCTACCAGAAATAAATATGGCACTGTGGCTTCTGCCTGCTATTTCTTTGTTTTATTGCTAAAATCCTTCGGAACCCAAGTGGGGGGGAGGGGTGTATAGACATAGCTCTAAGACACATGTACTTGGGGTTGGTTACAAACTCCCCATGGATTTTTAATGACACACCTTAGGAGACTCCCTTGAGGATGGAAACCCAAAGGCAGGGATCATGCTCTTGTTGGTTTTTAATCTCTCTGGACAGAGCCTGGCAGAAAGCAGGCACTCAGGGGACGCTTGCTGACAGGGCTGATGCTTGAGGGAGTTAAAGTCTGGGGCAGGCCTCATATGGATGGGAGGAAATGGAAACCTCTGGATTTCCTTTTTTCTAATAGAAACCAGGGCAGAAGTCTGACTATTTCACCCTGCCCCCGCTCACTGGGGACTGGTGTCTATCTCCAGGCCAAATCGAGGGGCATTTGAAAGAGTGGCAAGGCTCCAAGAGGAGAGACGAGCTTCCCCCTCCGCAGCTGGGAGCCTGGTGTCCTGCAGAGACTGGGAGGCCCAGCTGTGTTCAGACACCAGAACTGGACCCTGGTGAGAGCTCCTTGACACCAGGAGCAAGTATGGACACACGTTCTGGTGCTGACTGCCCACCTGGGGCACTTGGAGGTGGGAAGCTGACGCTGGACCAGCTTGAGATGCAGAAGCGGGAGAGGAGGTGGCTGCAGCAGGGCAGTGGAGCCCATGAAAGGGAACTGGGCTCAAACCATCACAATAGGACCACTACTTCCAGAGCAGTTAGCGGTAGGGGAGAACCTCCAGAGGCTGAGTCTGAGGGGCATGTTGACCACATTGGAGACATGCAATGCAGAAAGCCTGCACTTACATGCCAGCCACGTGGCGGGCTCCTGTGGCCAGGCTGCATCAACACCAGTGAAATAGAACTTTGTCATTTTTCTCCTAATTTCCTCTCTCCCTTCTCCAACTCTGATGGATCAGGCAACAAGAAGGGAAGGAGGAAGGAAGAGGGGGCATGCACAGTGCCTCCTTCTGCAAGCCCAGGTCAGGCCTGAGCTGAGCATAGGACAGAAGCTTTGAACTGGATGTGAGGCTGAAGCTTCTGTGTAGGTTGGACTGGTCCCTTATATCCAAACAGGGAGGCATAATTGCCAAAATGGGGTTAGTCAGCACAAGTGATGGAAAGCTCTGGGATCTGCTTGGGGTTATTTCAAGGGGCAAAGACTGAGGAAAGCTGAGAGCATGTGTGAAGGCAGAGAAGGTTCTGGTGGAGTTAGCAGGGCTCTGGCTGCAAGAGGAGGAGTGTGGCACAAGTTGGGGCGAGTGCAGTGTGAGCAGAGGTTGGGCCACCACCCACACCTGCTCTGTGAAAGGGTTCCAGTGAAGATTTTGAGGTCCCTTCTCACTCTGACGCCTGTAGAGACCCTGGAAGAGTTTGCCTGGCTACACAGAGAGTGCCCGAAGCCTGCCTGGACAAGGCGCTCCCTCCAAGGCGCTCCCTGCCTGCTCCAAGGCAGCCAATCTCTTTTTGGACATCATCTTAGAGAGGTTTCCTAAACTGATTTGAAACGTCTCCCCAGTTTTGCACTTGGAGCCACACAGAACAAGCCCACTCTTCTTGGACACTGGAACATAGAGAGCACGGCCTCCCCAAGGCCATCTGTTCTCTAGAAGGACATGGCCCCAGCCCCCCTCGCTCCTTCTCCACCACCTGAGTTGAAGAAGCAGTCCTGTAAAGTCAGTGCTGTGTGATCGCGCTCTTTTTAATATTTATTTTGAGGGTGCGGTTGTGAGTGTTACAACACATGGCTAACCATCATCCCCCCACCTCCATAGTGGCCTAAGAGAGGAGCAGGAATGTGTCAACTGCAGGCTGGGGATCAGCAAACA
This sequence comes from Neophocaena asiaeorientalis asiaeorientalis, assembly GCF_003031525.2. NCBI lineage: Eukaryota > Metazoa > Chordata > Mammalia > Artiodactyla > Phocoenidae > Neophocaena > Neophocaena asiaeorientalis. The sequence continues at coordinate 2,108,350 of NW_020173068.1, forward strand.
GTCCAGACCGTCTTCTCCCCCTGTATCCATTTGGAGAGCCGCTGGGTCAGGTGCCACTCCATGCCCACAGCATTGAGGGTATAAGGGCTGAGCAGGGTCATGGAGCTCACAGAGTGGGCAGTGTTGAGGAGAAGCTTGGGGAACGTGCAAAAGTGATCAAGCTGCGGGCCAGGGTGAAACCAGTCCATCTTGGGAGCAAGGGAGGGGTGTGTGCTGGAGCCTGGAGGTCCGAGTCCAGGCCACCTTGGGGGATGGAGTGAGTTTCCCAGGCTGGACAGTGTGTGTGGGCAGGGGGCTCACTCCACAGGTGATCCCTGCCTGCTCCGTGTTCCCAAGTTTTTATGGAGCCACCTGGGCCCTTCACTCGACCACTTTGATGGGCAGCATGCCCTTGATCGCAGAGAACTTGTCGCAGGAGAAGTTGATGAGGAGCTGCTTGGTGCCACTCCGGGTGGGCAGGATCTCAAAATCCACTTGGGACTGCTCCCTGGGGCGCAGGTTTGGCATGCTGATGGGGAAAGGCAGGAGTCAGCGTGAGGCCTCAAGTTCTGCTCTGGTCAAGGTCACTGCTGCTTCAACTCCCTCTAGCTGCCACCCTGGGTCATCAAACCCCTTCAGCTCTGGGACCCCTCAGCAGGGGAAGGGGCAGTGGGTGGATCCCATGATCTCCCAAATATGAGGACCAGCTCCAAGCTCTGGTGACGTGGACTTCCCTTGAGTTCAAGTTTGGTGAACCCCCAAACCAAATGCAAACGTGTATCCCTATGTGCAGATTCCCAGGTTCAGAGGCTAGAGGAGTTCTGTCTGCCCTGTCCCGGGCTCTGGGGAGAGCCCCTCTGCCCCCGCTCCCACCATCCCACACTCTGGACCCTCAGCCTGGGACTCACTCGATCTCGAGGGTGCCCAGCATCAGGCCGCTCCCCTCCGCTATCAGCTTGCAGTCCTTCACCAGCTCATCCAGCGGGTTGGAGAAGAGAATCTGCACAGTCACAGGCTTTTGCACGTGGGCCTGGTCCAGCACCTGTGGGGAGAGGGGTTGACAGAGTCAGTGCTGGGCTGTTCATTTCATCTGCCCTTGATGAGAGCCGACGGGGCTGCGCCGGAGGCTTGGTGATGGGGAGGATGTTGCTGAGGACAAAGGTAGGGAGGATAACGATCCTTAGGAGGTTTATTCCTCCTAAGTTCCAGTGACATCCATGCAGGGGGTTCCTAGGAAATTGCTGTCATCCCCAGGATACAGACAGGACACCCAGGCGTGGAGGAGAGAAGCAGCACATCGCAGCAGCTGAGAGGGCTTGAATTCCCAGCCAGGTTCACAGGCCCTTTCTTAGTTCATCTCAGGAAGGGCAGCCACCACTTCCGAGGACGTGCCACATGTGGTCTGTGCAGGGTCCTTGATCAGGGGCTGGAGAAACCTAGGTTTCTGGTCAGAGGAGCACCCTGGACTATTTGCTCCCAAAGATGAAACCTTATGCTCCTGCTGAAAAGCTGCCAAGCCTGGGCAGATACGTCATCTCCCTGGGCCTTGACTCTCACCCTGATAAAGAGGGCTGATCCCTCCCCTCCTCCCTCCCTGGGCTACAAGGGACCAAATGAGATCATGGATGCAGAAGAAAGCGTTTTGGGAAACAGAAACCAAAACTGGGTGACCGGTGGATTTCTTTTCTCTGTTAGAGGCCGCTGCTTTTTGTTCATTCGTTTTTTTTTTTTTTTTTTTTTTTTTTTCCC
>NW_020173068.1:2110101-2156268 GCF_003031525.2 Neophocaena asiaeorientalis asiaeorientalis
TTTTTTTTTTTTTTTTTTTTCTTGCCACCAATTCTCACTGCAATCATTTTACAGTAACAAATCTGCAGTTCAGGTTGATTCAATAACCGAGGCCTTTCTGGTTCCAGAGCCATTTGCTCTTCTTGCTAGACCCTGCAATGCCTGCTAATAATTTGTGCATAACTGAAACATTTTAGAGACCATGATCTATACCATAATTTCTCCCATGGAACTCATTTAAGTGTATGACATGATTTGAAGAGTGAAGCATAATTTTATGCCATTGGGACACAAGGGTACATAAACGGTGCCATATTCTGGCAGCCTCCACACTGGGCTGGGGTTGGCGTGGTCAGGGACAGGTTTGGAGTCAGCCAAATACTTCCAGCCCCAGTGCTGAGGAAGGAACAGAATGGCCTCAAGTGCCTCACGCCAACCTGCAAGCCCCCAGATGCCTGGGCTCCTGAGAGGGAGCCTGGGAGCAGAGCCTGCAGCCAAAAAATGAGGCATCCTCATTCTCAACCACTGGGAAGGTGCTGTTGCTGGCTGTGGGTGTGATGGATGCCCTGGAAAGGGCCTGAGGTCTAGCCCTGGCTCTGGCAGTAATTGGAAATTCCCTTCTCCTCTCTGGGCCTCAGTTTACTGATATGTGAAATGGCAGGACATGGGAGCTTGAGACTAGGTCTCCAAGAGTCCACAATTCTGTAACTCTGGGGTCTAGAGTTGGGAGATGCACATGAGTTATGACCATTGCTGATTTGCTCTACAAATGTGTCCAGGGGCTGGGCTGTGGGTTTCTTGCAGTCAGGACCCACCCCTTGTGGCCCCCTGTGATTCCTAAGCCTGGCACAGCCCAGGACACAGCAGATGTCCAGAGCAAGTGAGCTGAAGAGCCCCTCTGGCCATCCTCAAATGGCATCCCCAGGGGGTCTAGAGCTGCAACCAAAGAAGCCACAGGGCAACGTGCCTGTGGATATTGTCCGACAGGGAGCAAGGAGGCTACTTTTTTTTTTTTTGCCCCGTCCCACAGCTTGCAGGATCTTAGTTCCCTGACCAGGGATTGAACCCGTGCCCCCTGCAGTAAAAGCTCTGAGTCCTAACCACTGGACCGCTAGGGAGGTCCCAAGGGCGCTACTCTGATTGGAACTCTTGACTGATCCATTTGGCAGAGGCTGGAGCTGAGCTGGGCCCGTCAGCAGGGGAGGGCCTTCTCTGTAGTCTGGGAGGGCTGGGCTGGCTGGAGAGGCACCCCTTCAGCACCCCTTTACCTCCAGGGTCAGGGTGGGGTTGTCCAGGATGACGTCCCTCTCCACCACCACCTCGGTCTCGTCACTGATCTCGCACACGGCTGTGGCCCGGATCATGTTGTCTGCCTTCAGGTGCTTCTCGTACAGTGCATAGGCGATCTTTACAGGATGCTGTATTTCTGGAAGGAGAAACCAGGGAGCAGAGTGAGAGGGAGTGGGGTCGAAACCTTAAAAGCCGATGCCAAGCCAGGTCGATGTGAGCTGGCTGGGTTCATCTGCAGCCCAGGCTTGCCTGAGCCCTCCCTGCCAGGCCCCGTGGGAAGCATCTGTCTGCTCTGTGCAGGTTGCAGAGCAGGGGCCAGGGGTAGCCCAGGACTCTGGCTGGATGGGCTCATAGGGGCTGAAGACTCCTCCCTGTCCTGGAAAATATCGGAGGGCAAGTTTCCTTCTAAGGGGCAGGGGAAGAATACGAGTACTAACTCATTGCCCAATGACGAAAACAGTAATGATGACAACACAATAATAACTAGCAAGGGAAGCCAGGGCTAAATAAGTGCTTGGGTCCTCCCTGGTCATCCAGTAGCCTGGGATTCTATGGCAACAGCATCTGGACCACCTCCCCACTTCTAGTCTCTGCTGCTTCCAAGACACTCACACATACCAGAAGATAGGCTTTAGAAGCACTTCCCCCCCACCCCCAAATCATGTCACTCTTCTTCCATGTCACTTCAAAAATCTTCCATGGCCCCTCGCTGCCTCAGGAGTAAAGTTCAGACCCCTCAGTATGGCCCTTCATGACTCTCCCCCTCAAAAGAACATTCCCTCCCATGCTTCTCATTGTCCTTTTGACAAAATAGGTACCTTATCACCTCCAAGCTTTGACTCACAAGGTCCCCTCAGATGGAAAGGCCTTCCCCAGCTTTCCTCCCTTTATCTGGCTCCTCCCTAAGCTTCAAGGCCCCTCTCTGACTCACAGGGCAGGCAGCGAGGGTCCTCCCCTTCCAATGGGTGCAGGGCACTCCCCCCTCCCTTAGGCAGTCATGTTGGGTGGTCTGGGGGGGCCCCTGCATCCACAGCGTCATACACCCCTTGAGGAAAGTCTGTGAGGAAGGAGCTGTCTCTGCTTTTAGCACTGGAGGGACTTACCTAGCCTGCCCCAAATGTGGAGACGCAGGCCCTTGCATCAGCTGGTCCTGCCCTCTTGGACAGTGAACGCTGAGGCTCAGCAAAAGAGGGGGACTTAACCCAGAAAGTAGGTGATGATGTCAGGCCTCCAGAACCACTTCACTTGCTTCCTTCCTCTCCTTCCCATTTCACTCTGCTGCCTCTGGCAGAAGTATGGATTTTTAGAAACCATTTACCTCACGTAAATTATTTTTGCTCTACAGAAATAGCTCTTCCCTTGAGCTTTGAAGGTAAATAAGAGCCAGGCAGTTGCTCTTGGTATGGGGAAGATTTCTGCTAAATTCTGCCAGAAGAGAGGTTGCTAGGGATGCTGCCTTCTGACAGGTGTAATACAGAGGTATTGCAGTTTCTCTGCAGACAGAATTCTTTCAAGATGGGCTGTGTAATTAATCAGTTTTTATTAGTTCCTTATGTGAAGCAAATAGCCACCCCACCCGTGTCAATCTGCTTTGTATAAGTCCAGACTTTTCATAACAGCTTGAAGGATTTTGCCACTGTGGGCACACCTGCATTCTAATCCTTCCACAGCCCCAGACTCTCTCTCCTCTACTTTGGTCCCCTCCTGTCTATGCTACCCAGGAGTACAAAGTCATGGTTCCTCCCAGAGGCTCAGACCTCCGAGAAAACCTATCACTGTCGCTGGGAATCAAGAAATTCCACCTACGCATTAGCAGCTGTGGGGGAACATTGGAGAGGGTTCAAGACCTTGTGGTATATTGCAACCCTTCTAGGGTCAAACTCAGATAGTGATTCATTGTGTGGTGGGGAGGGGTGGGGTAGGGTGGCAGCTGGTATGGGAGAGGGGTGGCAGCAATAAAACCTAGAAAATGGGTGGTGGCACTGGATTTAGCATTAGGAAATCTAGGACCAAGACTTGGCATTGCCACCTGCTAGCTATGACACAATCTCTTAAGCGAGTCACAATCTCTCCAAGCCTCAGTTTCTACCTCTGTAAAAGGGAATACTGAAATCTGTCCTTTTAGAAGGTCAAATGTGATAGTACATACGAATATATAAGGAAATACTCTGCCCACTGGGCAATGTGGTGTGTACCTGTAAGGGGTATTTGCAGTGTGTCTCTTAACTGCCAAAGCCTCCCGCCTTCTTCCCCCAGGGCATAAAAGGATTTTGGTTAGCACCACACTGAATTGCACTATACCATAATAGCAGCCTCCAAAACTTCAAAACCCCAGGCTTGACCACAGAGGCCACGTGCTGTTCCTTCCTTAATCAATTGACTCGGTTCCGACAGGAACTCTCCAATCCCAAGAGAATACCAGCTACCTTGGGTGCATGGTACTCCAGCAACCTACAGGATGAGTTACCTTCATTGGGACTCAGGGATAGGCTGACGGACTCCTTCCACACCTCGTGTACAAGTGTGCCATTGTAGACGATGGTCCAGGCTGTCATGTTCACCATCACTGTCTTCGGATCACCCGTTAGGTTTTTGAGCATCAGGGCCATGTTGACTTCTTTGCCCACTGTCAGTATGTCAGTGATCTTGAACTTCCCGGAGATGCTGGGCTCCCGTTCCTCCCTAAAGGTTCTTGTAGATGTTGCGCGAAATGACATGGAGGGTTGAAGTTTCCTCAAAGCCTTTTCAAACACTCGCCTTTCCTGGCTGGAACCTGTGTGGTGGGAAAAGAGAGAAGCACCTCAGGGATGCGGTGGCAACCTGGACAAAGGACAGCGTCCTGCTTGGAAGGGTGGCCTGGAACTAACACTGGTTCTGCTGCTTGTCCAACGATTCTGATTCAAGCAAGCGGCTGACTTCTGCAGGTCTCCATTTCATCCTCCTTAATACGAGGCTCACATCCCACCTGTTCCAAGCAGCTCTAAATTTCCATGGAGATGTAGGGAAAGGTGCATAAAATTACTTTATGGCTTGATATTTTGCTTAGGCTAATTAGGCTAGATCTCTCCCTTTCTTCCTTCCTCTCTTCCTCTCTTCCTTCTTTCTTTCTTTTGATAAATGGTCCTTTGTGAGACAAAGAAAAAACAGATAATTTAAAAATAACAAAAACTGAGCTATAAAAGATTACAATAAGTTCATAAGTGAAAAAATGGTTATGATTTAGAATTAACTTCATTGAAAAGAATTTCCAACCAGTTTACCATGTTATTCTGCTTTGTTTCTAAAGATGCTTTGAGAATTGAAGAGTGGAACTTTTGTCCATGTCAGTTGACGAGAACTTCCCACAGTTGTTGTGGTTCCAGGTTATGACTAGTTCAAATTGTCGAGAGAGTTCAGGTTTCATAAACACAAAGTCTGAACCACAGGTTGGGTTTCTGATTCTGACTTGGGTCATGGGTGCTGCTGAATGTGATGCTATAAACAGTCCCTGGAGAATGGCCAAGATCATGGCCTAAAAATCACGGCTCTTGGGGTGCTAAGGGCCAACTCCAAGCCTCTGAGCCAGGGTAGACCACACAGTGCACATAAGGCTCCCTGCCTGACCTGAAGATAGACCCACTATCAAGGAGAAGGTATTGTCCTTCCAGAAACACAGACAAAGATACACAAAGAATGATCATACTTTTGCCTCCGCCCCCTAACTTCCCCAACCAACCTGTGAAATTTTAAGGCATCAGATGACTTATTAGAAGCACTTTACAATTTAGTGAGGTCTTTCCCATAAGTTACATGTAACAACTGGCAGAGACCCCAGAGGCCAACCATTAGAGTTAAGGCCCTAAGAGGAGGAGCGACTAGTCCAAGGGACTGGTAATCTGGGAATTAGGGGCAGAAAGGAGGCCAGTCCCCAGAAATCTAGACCTGCATCTAATAGTTCTTCCCGCACACCTTACTGAAAAGGAGACAGGCAGCCCAGTTACCCAGGCTGATGGCTCCTGGTGGGCTGGGTTCCTTTTGGTGCATTCCCATTCTCTAGCTGAGCTGTAAGTCCACACCCAGGTCTGATGGCTGTGCAGGGAGCTGAGCCTCTGTGCCCAGAACCTCGAAGCAGGTGTGTTATGCACAATGAGGCTCAGAGCCTACATAGCTACATAGGTCACCTGCCAGGCTTACCCAAGACCAAGCTTCCTGCTACTGTTTTCTCCCTTGGTGTTGCTGTTGCGCCAATGCTTAGCAGCCCATTTTATGAGCTTTTCCTCCCTGGGGCCATCAGACACAAGCTGGAATCATTAGGTAAGGAGGACTGGTCAACAGCAGGCGGTGTGATCAGCCCTGCTGTCACATAGGGGCTAGGTCATCACCAGGGGTCCTGCAGGGATCCCACAACCTGGCCGTGGCCCCTTCCCATTTCTCAGGAGGTTTGGCTGGGACAGCCAGAGCCCCCAAGAAGCAGAATGAAGGTGTGACAGTCAGGTAAGGAACCCCACAGAATCACACAACCGTGTAAGCAGTGCACTTCAGAAGTCCCTCTGGGAGGTCATTCCAATGAGGTTGCAGATGTTCAAGTTGACAAAAATCATCACTATTTATTAAGTCCTCACTATGTGCCGGGCACTGCCCTCGGCACTTTCTGTACACTAGCTCATTTAAATCCCACGGAAGATAGGCCTTGCTCTTCTCATTTTACAGGTGAGAAAACGAGGGATCAGAGAGGCTAAGCATCCTGCTTGAGGTTGCACGGTTATAAGGGGTGGCAGCTGCCTGAGTCCTATGGCAAATTCCCAGTGGTACAGCGTCTTTTCATGACGGTTCTGTTCCCACGGGAAACAGTCTGGGGAGCTGGGCATTAGATGCCGGGGAGCAGTCCTACCATTCAGGCAGAATTGGCTGACAATGCGGAAGGAGTATGAGCAATTCTTCCTTCTCCACCTCAGAGCTGTCTTCCCACCACTAAGCCCTGGGTGGCACAGCCCATCCACACCCCCTCCTACCTTCTGGGTACTTGTACTTTTCGGTGACATCCATGCGAGAGTTGCTGCCCACCGCCTTGGTACTGATATCTTTGCCGATGGTGTGAGTGTTTGAGGAACTCTTCTTCAGGCTGCCGGTCCAGGCATCGTAGATCCATGTGGTGCGGTCGGCATTAACCTCAGCAAAGATGAAGGGCATGTCGTAGTCCCAGTCCACATTACCCTCTCGGAGAGCGACGACTGAAGCAGGGCCGCACTGGAACACCCCTGGGGGCCAGGGTGCAGAGGTTGGATACATGCCAAACCCAGGCCCATCTGCAACAGTACACCCCATGGCCTGCTCCTCTGGGGGCCACCCATGACCACCCAACTCCCCTGCCTCTACCCCGCCAAACTCCTTCAACCCCAACAGTCTGCCCCCTTCTTGGGGCACTCAGCAAGACACTCCGGGGCTATTGTTATCTTCTGCAATAGTGCTCTGGTGAGACTCCACCTCCACAGAAGACGGCCCAATCCTATATTCTGTGGGTGCATAATTTGTGCTGACCCACTGCCCTCAGTCTGTTTACTAAAGGGGAAAGTCTTGCTGTCTTGTGCTCAGGGCTGCCTCTTTTCTACTCTGCAAATCATTCATCATGGCACGTATATGACCCTGAAACAAAAATTCCACAGGACAATTCTTATTCTTTTTTTTTTTTTTTTTTTATTTTTTTTTGCGGTACGCAGGCCTCTTACTGTTGTGGCCTCTCCTGTTGCCGAGCACAGGCTCCGGACGCGCAAGCCTCAGCGGCCATGGCTCACGGGCCCAGCCGCTCCGCGGCACGTGGGATCTTCCCAGACCGGGGCCCGAACCCGTGTCCCCTGCATCGGCAGGCGGACTCTCAACCACTGCGCCACCAGGGAAGCCCCCAATTCTTATTCTTAATGTCCAATGCACCCTGATATTTTCTTTTCTTTTCCTTTTCCCCACCCCTTTCCATGATATTCTATTTCATTTCTTAAAATGATGGTCACAACCCATTAACTTGATTTTATAGCTGCTAATGGGTTGCAGTGAAAAGGTTGAATAGTGGCCTAGAAAATATCTGGAAGGTTACCCTCCTCACACCCAAGTTCCCCAAATCTAACATTCCTTGCTTCTGGTAGAGACGCTGCAGTTGGGGAAGGGAGTAAGACTTCATTTTCATTGTAAGTCCTTCTAGAATGATTTGAATTTTTTTTAAACCATGTGCCTATATGACCTTTATGATTTTTTTTTAAGTTTGAAAGAATCAACCGAAAATGAGGGTAACGGACAAGAATGCTCTGGAGGTCAGGAGAGGGAAGGGGAAAGGTTCCTGGAGAGCCTGAGACCCAAGCTCTGATGGGAGAGTGGCCAGAGGTGGGAGCACAAGGATGGGGCCGGGCCAGCCTGCGTGAAGGAGAGCTCGGTCTGGCAGGGGACACATGTGAAGGTGAGAGAGGTGATGGGGGCCGTGATCATGGAGGTCTGGAACTGAGCCAGGGAATTTGGGTTAAGTCCCAAGGCAATGGGGAACTGGAAGCTCTCTGTGCTGGGAGGGATGGGCTACCAGAGGTGGTGCAGGAGAATCATGGTTGGCAGGGGACGGCTCCTTTCCCTTGCTGCAGGGCATGTGCCAGGGCCTCTGAAGCAGCCATGTAAGTGCAGGTATGGCAGTCATTTTAATAGCAGCCTGAACCAAGAAAGTTAGGAGGGAAATCTACTTTCAAAATATTTTTGTTTTAATCCCTCCTTTCCCTCTGGAGGTAGAGAGGATTTGGGTGACCTTGCTGTGCCGCTGTCCACCACTATAAAGAATCGAGAGGTCATGACTTAGAGCCAAACCCAGAGAAGGGGGCCGTCAGAGGGTTGGTTACCATGGCTCCTTTCCTGGGGGGTGGCGTCCAGAACCTGCCATCCACTGTATGATGGGCTTAGGTCAGTCCGTGCAAACCAGCCTTCATTCCAGACGTGGAAATTCCTACAGACAGAACCACAGACCACAGAGTTTGGCCAAGGCCACACAACAGAGGAGTGGCAAAACACCACACCTCTGATCTGACAGTGCAGCACCCTGATACTCATCAAGCGAGTTCACTCTGTGCCAGATATTGTGCTAGACCTTGGCAAGCATTATCGCACTTAAATTCTCACAGCACTGTTAAATGGGTACTATTTTTATGCACATTTCTTAAGAGAGGAAACTGAGGCTCAGAGAAGTTAAGCAGCTAACAATGGCAGAGTCAAAGTTTGGACCCAGGTATGCCTAACTCCAAAACCTAGGTCCTTGACCACCATGTTCTACTGCCTTTCTGAGGAGCAGAACAGGTCTAGGTTAGAGCCAGAATCCAGCAAGCAAACCCACACAGCTTTCTCCTATGCAACCTGTTGGGGTACACTACTGTATTTCGTGTGGGATGAAAATGAATGGGGCTGCAGCAAGAGTGCCAGGTCTGGCTAAGAGCCACAAAGCCCTTGGGCTGAGGTCCGGATTGAAGAATGACATATACCAGTCTTAAAATGTTCTTCATCAATGGCAGCCCCTTGTCTCCCAATCTATATGTCTCAGTCATTTGTCCCGTCCCTCAGCAGGTATAACCAGTTAGCCAAAGCTTTATGCATTCTTGATTCTGCCTTCTACCCTCCCCTTCTCCAATCCCACAGCAACTACATAAACATTGGTTTGGCAGTTTTGAGTCCAACTTAGAAGAAAAAGTAAGTAAGTCTGACATAAGTTCAAGTTCTATCCAACTTGAAAAAAAATTTTGTTATACTCATGAGTTGGAGAAGATAGTTTTAAGCAGAGAACCAACTTCTGAATGATAAATGTGACTAGGTAAAAATATTAAACTCGCATATACCAAATAAACAAAGAAACAAACTATAGTTCTGTTTCCAGCATGGGAATAAGCTCATAATAGACAGTCCTTTCTGTAGAAAACAATAAACTGGGGAAAAAATACAAAAGACAGCTGAGAGTAAACAAAGCAGGAGGATTTTGGGAGGGTGCCAAAACTTTTAGGAAGGGGCCAGCATGGGGCAAGTTGTACTTTGGTGCCCTTGCCCCTAAGGACAGGTTGCAGTTGAGGTAAAGTGCAGGGCCCTAAAAACTCCAACAGACAGCATACATCTTTCTGACCTGGGGAGATAAGAAACCGAGCCTGGGTTAACCAGGGTTGCTAGAGAGTGAAGGGGAAGTCTTAGAAAGGAAAGAATCAGAAAGGGTGACCCAGATTTGTATATAAACTCTGCCTAAGCTTCTGGGTGACCTTAGCTAGGCATATATGAGGCAAACTACAAGTAGTCCAGCTAAAAATTTAAAAAATGAACTGAAACTTGGGCTGCTGCCCACCATAGGTGAGATAGAATTTGCAGTTTGAGTCTACCTCAGGTAGACTGCTAAGACAAAATGTAGAATCAAGAAGAATCCAATGTCCAGGATACAATCCAAATTTACTCAACATACAAAGAACCAGAAAAATATAGCTTGTCCTCAAGGTAAAAGACAATCAACAGGGACTAACCCTTAGATAATCCAGGTGTTGGAATTATTGGATAAAGACTTTAAAGCTGTTATGATAACTATTCTCAGTGTAATAACGGAAAATATGATCATAACAAATGAAAAGAGGGGGCCTCTTAGCAGCAAAATAGAAAATATGAAAAAATGAACCAAATGGAAAATTTTAACTGGGAAAAAGACCAATATCTGAAATTAAATAATTCAATGGATGGCTTACTAGCAGAATAGAGAAAACAGAGGGAAGAGTCAGCAAACTTGAAGACAGATTAGTAGAAATTATCCAATTTGTAGAAGAGAGAAAAAAGGTTGAAAAAAAATCCATTAAGCAGGGAAAATATATGCAACATGTATACTAGACAGAGATTTACTATAATGAATATTATAAAGTACTTACAAATCAATAAGACACAAAAGATCACCTAGAGGGGTGGGATAGGGAGGGTGGGAGGGAGATGCAAGAGGGAGGAGATATGGGGATATATGTCCATGTATAGTTGATTCACTTTGTTGTAAAGCAGAAACTAAGACACCATTGTAAAGCAGTTATACCCCAATAAAGAGGTTAAAGAAAAAGACAAAAAAAAAAGGAGGTCAAACATGTCAATAATCGACAATGAACAGGCAATTTTCATAAGCAACACAAATGATCACTGAACATATGAAAATAGTTTTAACTTCACCACCATTAAAAGAAAATTAAAATGACAAAGAAATACCATTACACTTATTAGACTGACAAAGATGAAAGCATAGGATGATACACATTGTTGTATGATACTCATCATTGTGTGGGAAAACAAGCAGTGTTATACACTGCTGGTGGGAGTTTAAATTGGTATGACATTTGTGAAGGGCAATTTGGCAATGAGTTTGAAATACCTTTAAAAACTATATACTCACTGAGCCAGTAGTTCCACTTCTAGGAATTTCTCCTATAAAAACCCTCACATTAGTGCACATAGATGTACATGGAAAGATGTTCACTGAAGCATTGTTTGTAATAGCAAAAATAACAGAGGAAAAATTTATCAATAAGGAATTGGTCAGATAAATTGTGGCACAGCCATGCAGGAGAATATCGTGCAGTTGTCCAAAAGAATGAGGAAAATTAATCTAGCACTGGCATGGAAGATGCCTAACTTATATGACCAAGTAAGAAAAAAAATTACAAAATAGTGTGTATATGTATAAGCTTATAAAAAACATATTAATATGATGAAACTATTCCGATTTAGAAAATTATACATTAAAAAAAGCAGTGAAAGTTAGTCACCCATAATTCTATTATCTTAGATAACCACAGTTTAAATAATGGCTTGGGGTATATATTGTGCACATGGACAGATTTTGGTGCATATGAACTAAGTTGCACGTTATTTATTTCTGTAGTGTTTTCATAATCTATAATGAAAATTACTTATTACTTCTGTAATTCTATATTTACAAAATAAATAGATATTTAAAAATATGTATATTATATAAACACTAATAGCTAATACAGTTGTGTCAACACAGAATATTATTAAGTTTTCTGTCTTATATAGTAGCTCACTTAATCTTCACAATGCTCATATAAGATAGGAATAATTATTATCTCCTTTTGACAGTTCTAGAAACTGAGGCACAGAGAAGAAGTTAAGTGACTTTTTCAAGGTATCAAAGTGAGTAAATAGGCAGAGTGGGATTTTAACCCAGGCAGAGGGCTGCAGGGTCCATGCTTTTAACTACTAAACTATACTGTCCCTCTAAATTTTAATTTATTGACAAGAAAGATAATAAAAATTATGAAATAGACTATTTAACTTGGTCTCATTTGGGTAATTAACACTCAATGCACAAAAACAGAATGAAATGTCTGGAAGGCTCTATCTCAAAATGTTGTTAGTGGTTTTCTTTGGGTAGCTATATTACTATTACTCTCACTAATTATTTTTTTAGTGTCTTATAATCAGGAAAATATTGTTTTTGTTTTGCATGTTGTAAAATGAAACCTGAAAGGCTTCCTATGGGGACCAGATTGGGAGTTCTACACTATACAGTTGTCAGAAGGATTAGAAGTGCTCCCTAAGTACTGATCAGGTGCACTGTGACCCTGCTACATCCTTCAGAGAACAAGGGGAGAGTTACAAAGTCAGCTCCAAAACAAGACAGAAGGAATAAGGCCATAAGAGGTAAAAAAACAGACAATGATAAATAATACCAACCAATGATATGAGTAGGAAGAGCACATACTCTCAGTACTGTAAAGAAACACAGGTCAAACTCCCTCTTGCCAGAACACCAGAATCACAACTAGCTGCTGGACAATCATTGACAGGAAGACACTGGAACTCACCAAAAAAGACACCCCACATCCAAAGACAAAGGAGAAGCCGCAATGAAATGGTAGGAGGGGCACAACCACAGTAAAATCAAATCCCATAACTGCTGGGTGGGTGACTCACAGACTGGAGAACACTTACACCACAGAAGGCCACCCACTGGAGTGAAGGTTCTGAGCCCCACGTCAGGCTTCCCAACCTGGGGGTCCGGCAACGGGAGGAGGAATTCCTAGAGCATCAGACTTTGAAGACGAGTGGGAATTGATTGCAGGACTTCAACAGGACTGGGGGAAACAGAGACTCCACTCTTGGAGGGCACACACAAAGTAGTGTGCATATCGGGACCCAGGGGAAGGAGCAGTGACCCCAGGGGAGACTGAACCAGACCTACCTGCTAGTGTTGGAGGGTCCCCTGCAGAGGCAGGGGGTGGCTCTGTTTCACCATGGGGACAAGTGAAACCACAACGCAGGACACTGGCAGCAGAAGTTCTGGGAAGTACTCCTTGGCGTGAGCCCTCTCAGAGTCTGTCATTAGCCCCATCAAAGAGCCCAGGTAAGCTCCAGTGTTGGGTGGCCTCAGACCAAACAACCAACAGGGAGGGAACCCAGCCCCACCCATCAACAGTCAAGTGGATTAAAGTTTTACTGAGCTCTGCCCACCAGAGAAACAGTCAGCTCTACCCACCACCAGTCCCTCCCATCAAGCCTCTTAGATAGCCTCATCCACCAGAGGGCAGATAGCAGAAGCAAGAAGAACCACAGTCCTGCAGCCTGTGGAACAAAAACCACATTCACAGAGAGATAGACAAGATGAAAAAGCAGAGGGCTATATACCAGATGAAGGAACAAGATAAAACCCCAGAAAAACAGCTAAATGAAGGGGAGATAGGCAACCTTCAAGAAAAAGAATTCAGAATAATGATAGTGAAGATGATCCAGGACCTTGGAAAAAGAATGGAAGCAAAGATCGAGAAGATGCAAGAAATGCTCAACAAAGATCTAGAAGAATTAAACAACAAACAGAGAGAGAGGAACAATACAATAACTGAAATGAAAATTACACTAGAAGGAATCAATAGCAGAATAACTGAGGCAGAAGAACGGATAGGTGACCTGGAAGACAGAATGGTGGAATTCACTGCTGTGGAACAGAATAAAGAAAAAAGAATGAAAAGAAATGAAGACAGCCTAAGAGACCTCTGGGCCAATATTAAAAGCAACAACATTCGCATTATAGGGGTCCCAGAAGGAGAAGAGAGAGAGAAAGGACCAGAGAAAATATTTGAAGAGACCGCACAAAATATTCTCCAGGATAGATCACATCATGGGTCACAAATCAAGTCTCAGTAAATTTAAGAAAATTAAAATCATATCAAGCATATTTATGACCACAACGCTATGAGATCAGAAATGAATTACAGGGTAGAAAATGTAAAAAACACAAACACACATGGAGGTTAAACAATACATTACTAAATAACCAAGATATCACAGAAGAAATAAAAGAGGAAATAAAAAAATACCTAGAGACGAATAACAAGGAGAACACGACGATCCAAAACCTATGGAATGCAGCAAAAGCAGTTCTAAGAGGGAAGTTTATAGCTATACAAGCCTACCTCAAGAAACAAGAAAAATCTCAAACAATCTAATCTTACACCTAAAGGAACAAGAGAAAGAAGAACAAACAAAACCCAAAATTAGCAGAAGGAAAGAAATCATAAAGATCAGAGCAGAAATAAATGAAATAGACACAAAGAAAACAATAGCAAAGATCTTTAAAACTAAAAGCTGGCTCTTTGAGAAGATAAACAAAACTGATAATCCATTAGCCAGACCCATCAAGAAAAAGAGGGAGAGGACTGAAATCAATAAAATTAGAAATGAAAAAGGAGAAGTTACAACACACAGCAGAAATACAACACATCCTAAGAGACTACTACAAACAACTCTATGCCAATAAAATTGACAACCTGAAAGAAATGGACAAATTCTTAGAAAGGTATAACTTTCCAAGACTGAACCAGGAAAAAACAGAAAATATGAACAGACAAATCACAAGTAATGAAATTGAAACTGTGATTAAAAATCTTCCAACAAACAAAAGTCCAGGACCAGGTGGCTTCACAGGTGAATTCTATCAAACATTTAGAGAAGAGCTAACACGCATCCTTCTCAAAGTCTTCCAAAAAATTGCAGGGGAAGGAACACTCCCAAACCCATTCTATGAGGCCACCTTCACCTGGTACCAAAAACACACAAAGATACTACAAAAAAAGAAAATTACAGACCAATATCAGTGATGAATATAGATGCAAAACACGTAAAGTTAGGCATTTACTTAGAGCGTCCGAATGTCTCCAGCTGTTTACTGGTGCTTCCCCCTGGGCCTCTGTTTTCTCATTTATGAAATGAGTAGGTCTCTCTCTAAGATCCCTTCCAACTCTAATGTTCTTTGACTGGGGAGAGTCATGTTGACAGACACCTAGGTCCACCTCCAACTTGGATGCTATTTCAGTTTGACTTTGTGCAAATTGTTTCTCCCCACTGAGCTGCTGAGACAGCATCTAGTATCATAGAAAAGTTGCATTTGCTGCCTAAGTGTGAACCTAAGAACCCAGCTTTTCCACCTGGTTGGTGTCCAGCCACTCCTTTTCTGGAAAATCTCAAAGTAAGCGGTCTGAATTCTCAAACATCAGTCAGGAATAGTGATAACATTCTTTGGCATCTCTCTGGTGCTTCATAGTTTACAAAGCCGCCTGGGTTCAAATCCCAGCTCCACCATTTTCTAGTTACCTGCCCTTGGGTGAATGACTCTGTGTGTCCGGTTCCTCAACTGTAAAATGCGGTGTTCATAATAGTGCCTACTTCATTGTTTCTGAAGAGTACATGCAAGCACTCAGAACATTACCTGGAACACAACAATTGCTCAGCAAATTATTAGTTGCTGCTGTTATTATTATTAAGCACTTTCAGATGCGTAACCTCACTTGATCCTTACATTCTATTACTTTAAGCAAATCTGGACAAGGTTCTAAAAATTTTTAACATTTACAACATACAAAGATTCAGTTGGAAGGATTTCTGTTCAAACCCAAACTGTCCTTTTAATAATAGGTTAGTAATCCCACTCTGTGCAGACAATGACTCGTGGGATAGCTCCCCCACTACCCCCTGGTGGGAACCATGTTGAAGGGATGCAATAGCTCCCTTGGGAGGGGTAGCTCTTACATAAAAAGTGGGGCAAACTGAAGCTGCAGAGAATAAAATAATTAAAAAGACTTAAGTGAACATCTAGTTTCAGGCCAACCTTTATATTTCACTGCTGGGGAAACTGGGGACCAGAAACACGAAGTGGCTTTCACAAGTTCTGGAGCCAGATGGTAGTGGGGCTGGAACTAGGGCTCAGGATTCCCTGTCTGCACACCACCCAGTGCAGGTTCCCCACCCACAACTGGTAGGGAGGAGGGTGGGGAGGGTCTCACAGCTCTCACTGCTTTCTGAGGACGGTTCTGATGAGGGGGGATGAGACTCCCAGGAAAAATCACAGCTTTAGGGCCCCATACCCTGCAATGAGGCCAACAGAAATGACAGTGGAGACACCCTGGAATGTCTCCACAGGCCCAGACTTGCCCCAAGGTGATTATATTTGGAATGAATTATGAAGCTAATGTGGAGTGGTAGCATGAACCAGGAGCCAAGAGATCTCAGGACTAATTACAAATTCAGCTTAAAGGCCCCACCTTCCTGTTCCTAGGAAGTCTTCCTTGATGGCTCCCTCCCTGAGTTCCCACAGTGCTTACTCTCTGAATCACGCACCTGGCATACCCCACACCATCCCACATTGCTAAATAGCTTCTACTAATGGCCTCCCCACTCCTTATCTCCTAGCAGCACCAGATATGCTCTCAGTGGAGGGACTGAGCCTTAAGCATCCTGGTCTCTCTGCAGTTGCTAGTGTGCAGGGTGATTACAGAAGGGTTACGCCAAAGGGGGCCTCCCCTTCCCCAAATCAGTCGTTTGTTGAACCAAGCATCTCCTTTTGTGAAGGAAGCCAAAGTCAGGACTGTCATTGCCCCAAGGATCAGAACAGGTTACAATGGGATTTTGGACACAGTAACAAAAGAAAAAAACAGGGAGAAGAAAAGACCTTCATTTATGAGAAGCTGGAAAAAAAACCTCTCTGTAAGTAGCCGTGCCACTAGAGAGAAACGTTGTGTACGGGCAGGTTAAGAAAGAACCTCTGAAATAAGCTTTCTCTGCCCCATTAAACCCTAGAATCCATGTGACCTTGAGTGAATTCATACTCCTCCCTCCCTTCAGAGGGGACGGTCTGCTTACACTACCCAGTGCCATTATTGGTGTGGGGTGTTGTTTATTTGTTTTAAAAGCTTTTTCTGTTAATGTTAATATTGCTTTGACTTTATTCGTTACCCTGAGTACATTTCAGTAAAGTTGGATCTACTTATTCTGGGAATAATAAGTAATAAAGAATTTTTTTATAGACCATTTCAAAGTTGAACATCTGGAAATAAGATGGCATCTGTTAACAGGTTATCTAGACAAGTATATGTATGTGAGGGATTATGTGTGTGTATAGCCTTTAAAATGAATTCAAACAATGGATTATTGACATATGCATGTAGTACTTTATATACATAGACACATAGATATCTATGTGTATATACAGATATAGACATAGTTATTTTCAGTTGCCATCTGGTAATAACTTGGCATATGGTTTAATCTTAAATAGCTGTAACAATATCTATTTTATGTATATATGCAGCTATACAAAGTTATGAATATATGTCTATAAGTTTTAGATAACTTACTTCCAGTTGGCATTTATTATGTATTACATACATATGTGTGTGGATAGATTCGTGTGCACATAGCATATTTATGGTTAGAAATATATATGCCCAGTTACATATAAAGCTTCTTTTTGTTCAGTTGGAATCCAGAATAAGCTAACATGTTATTCTATCAACCACGATACACAGCAAGTATATATGCATAAGAGAAAATGTGTCGCTTGTCTCTAAGAAAACCCAAAAGTCATATGGGTTGCCTGAAGTGACATAAGTCTATATTTATTACTAGAAAATCAATAGTTTCAGTGTTTATCTTCTAAAGTAGCATAGGGTCTAGTGGGCACTACAAATTCAGGGAAGAGCCCAGGAATCATATCTTTCACTGGTATAACAGCCTTCATCTGGCGGCCAGATAAAGTAGGCCATCAGAATTTGCAGAACTCTGAGAAGAGCTGTTTCGGGTCTTGCTAGATTCTTGCTAGATTCAGCATTTTCATTTTACACTTGATCTTAGCCAAAAGGTCAAGAAGTGATAGCATTTCCACTCTAAACCATATGTTGACATGGTACTTGCCTCCTAACTCCTGTTTGCAGCTAGGTCCCAGGAGCTGGGGAGAGCTAGGGAGAAGCTGCTCAGATGTGGTGCTCAGAAAGGGTCAGACACTCACCATACGCTGTCACTGCCTTTGTCCATGGGCCATCCTCTGGGGTCATAGTACACATCCACGCTGAGGTTTTTGTCTGTGTCATGAGCTGAGTTGAAGTTGGTGATAACTCGGGAGGGAATCCCCAAAGACCGCAGCACTGCAAGTCAAGGGCAGTCTGAGGACTTGGGGTGCAGTGGAGATGGTATCTTGGGGTACCCCACTGCTGCCCACCCAGGAAAGGCACATCACACCCAGAGTACCTGTGTTGAGGGTCCCAGCGAAGACCCAGCACTGGCCGTATCGGACTGGCCTGAAGCCAGAAATTTGCCACTGCTTGAGGATCTCCACGCTGCCATTCCAGTTCCTTGGGTCCTGGCCACCTACGTAGTTACCACTCCAGTTCCCAGAAACCACACCATAGTCATCATTGGCATTGATCTGGGCAGGAAAAAAACCCCAAAGAATTCAGCACAGAGAATGACATGCAGAGTTCAGGGGACAAGATAAGGAGACACGGAAGGGAGCCTCCTTCAAGTGGATTTTCTGTCTTTCTGGGTGATTTGGATGATAATTGTGATAATGATCCCCCTAGGGGTATCAAGCGGTATATGAATTTAACAGTGCTTTCCTTAACAGGCCATGTTTGCCCCTAATTCACATATCATTCCCAGCTCACAGGGAAAACTGAGGCTCCGGGGCTTGTCAGTGGTGAGGGACGGGCAGAAAATCAGCCTGCAGGCAATTTCTGGCCAGAACTCATGGGCAGCTGCTGTTGCCTGACTTGAGAGTCCGTGGTTTGAAGCTCTCTTTTGGTGTCCTGGTCTTCTAAAAAGATCACCTGAGAACTTTAGCAACTAACTTCTTCTTGGAAAGAATAAAGATGGACTGTTGCTTTTCATTCATTCATTCATTTATTCATTCCCTCA
The DNA here is from genome assembly GCF_003031525.2 of Neophocaena asiaeorientalis asiaeorientalis. NCBI lineage: Eukaryota > Metazoa > Chordata > Mammalia > Artiodactyla > Phocoenidae > Neophocaena > Neophocaena asiaeorientalis. Next base: position 2,128,576 of record NW_020173068.1, read on the forward strand.
ACTTAAGGCATGATTCTTGTATAAGTAACACAACCACGATGCAGTATGAAAAGAGCACTGGGTTAGCGATCAAAAGATCTGAGTTTCTTAGTCCTAGTCTTTTATAGGCTCATATTGAAATATTTAGGGATGAAATGATATAATGTCTGGGATTTATCAAACAATCTGTGGAGGAAGGGACAGAGATGAAACAAGAATGGCCTTGAGTGGGTAATGGCTGAAGCCGGTGATGGGTACGTAAGAGTTCATTTCACTTTTTCCTCTACTTTAGTGAAAGTCTGAACTTTTCCATGATAAAAAGTTAAAAGAGAATGATAAAAGGAGAAACCTGAGAGAAAAACAAATATTGTATATTATCGCTTATATATGCAATCTAGAAAAATGGTACAGATGAACGTATTTGCAAAGCAGAACTAGACACACAGATGTACAGAACGAATATATGGTTACCAAGGGGGAAAGGGGGTGGTGGGATGAATTGGGAGATTGGGATTCACATATATACACTACTATGTATAAAACAGATAACTAATAAGAACCTGCTGTATAGCACAGGGAACTCCACTTTGCTGTACAGTAGAAACTAACACAACACTGTAAAACAACTATACCCCAATTAAAAAAATTTTTTTAAATAAAGTAAAATAATAGATAACTAATAACCTACTGTATAGCACAGGGAGATCTACTCAATGCTCTGTGGTGACCTAAATGGGAAGGAAATCTAAAAAAGAGAGGATAGATGTATACGTATAACTGATTCACTTTGCTGTACAGCAGAAACTAACATAACATTGTAAAGCAACCCTACTCCAATAAAAAATAAAAAAAAAAAGAAGAAGAAGAAACCCGAGTTGCAAGCCCAGCCTGGCTGCTTGTCAGCTGGGTGACTGCTTGCGCGGGAGTCGATTCACCTCTCTGGGCCTCCATTCTTCACCTTCCAACAGAGGGAACTCTAGAAACAAGTACTCCCTCAGCTGTCTTCCAGCAGCCAAGTTTTCAGAGTTTATGAAACTTTGACTAGCATTTATCCCAACCTTACAGTGAGAACGGCTCCCTCTCTCTGTGGGAGCCACAAGGGCAAGGCCTATGAGGACGAACAGTCTGGAAATGGAGGATCCTTGCCCAGGACAGGCTGACCCAGCCCTCCGCGGTCCCTCCGTGTGGTGGGTGAGCTCCACAGCCCCTCCAGGATGTTCTGGGCTGGAATAGTAGGATGGGGCCAGATGGGGCTCCTTCAAGATGGAAGATTGCATGGCCCATCCCCATCTCCTGAGTCACAGGTGCATCAGCCTCCAAAGTGGTAATCAGCAGGGTCATCTCTGACTGAAAGCCGAGGTTTCAAAGCCCCACACAGGCCATAATTCGCTCGTGGCCCAGCCCAACCAGGAGGGCTGGAGAGAGAGTGGGGAGGTACCGCTGAGGCACCCAGCTCTGAGATCAAGTGGTTTGTCTGGAGGGCAGGGGTGAGTTAGCAGCTACTGGAGCCAGCTGCCTCCCCTCCCCTCTCCTGAGCTGAGGAGGCTCAACTTCCTAAAGTGCCTGAATCCAGCTTCCCTTGACCTTGGCGTTGGCTTTAATCCACCCCCTCCTGGGCCACTTGATTTTCCAGGTTGGGCCCAGGCCCCACTCCCTCTCCTGTGCACTCTTCCCGGCTGCCTTGGTCCCCACCATTTCCTCAGCACCTCCACATTGCCTGGGCCTCCCCACAGCTGTCCTGTGAAGTTTGGGTTAAGAAGTGCTGCCTGATGACCCCCGATATCTATCATGCAGTCAGAAGGTCATTCAAATTTCTAACCATGTAACTAGCTTGTTAGCTTGGATATTCTCCCAACTCAAAAGAGACTTGAAATGCCTAGTCCATTAATCAAAAAAAAAAAAAAAAAGGTAAAGACCCTCCTGAGTAATCATTTAGTTTCAGAGGGTTAAAGTTCAAGAACTCTCCGACTTTTAGCTTTTTCCTTTGTAACTTTTGAGCAGGCTATCCCTTGTTTGGATGCTTTCTGATGGAGGTGCTCTGCACACTGACTACAGAGCAGTGCATTCCTCCAGCATCCAGCTTATGTGTGCCTCTGAGTGCACGTGCACATGTGTCTGGGGAAGTGGGGACAGGTTTCTCACGTGGAGGGACTGGACAATTGAAGGAGGCCCTGGGCGGGCAGTTGGAGGCCTTGCTCTGGCCAGACTCACAGGCTGAGGCTGTGAGTGAGTCACTTCAGCCCCCTGGCATCAGTTTCCGCATCTAGACAATGACTGTGTTGGCCTCTGCCCTCCCCACTGGCACTCGAGCCCTCTGTGCTGAGGATGAGATGAGTCAGAGCAAAGGAGGTTAACGCTTCAGGCTCACTCAGGAGCTTACCCCCTTTCCCAGGAGCCCCAGGGATGGAGCAAATTCTCAGCTTTGCCTCCTTCTGGTCCTGGCAGACACCCAAAGACCAAATCCTTCGTCACTGGAGGGAAGCCTCGCAATACAGTGGAAAGGGCTTTGGAGCCAGGCAGCCTGGGTCCAGTTCTGCCTTTGCCACTCACTCACCGTGTGTCTCAGGAATGTTCTTTAAGGTAGAGGCTCCACGCGTGCGAAATGGGGATGGTAACAGCCACAGCTATATTTTGTGAGATGTCAACCAACGCTATAAGTGGTTGTGCCTAACCCATAGCTGGGTTTGATATACAGGAATAACTAGTTATTATGGTTTTCTCATCACTCACCATTGCACTCAGCACCCGGCCAATATACTGGGGATCGTCTCTGCGGGCCACATCAGTAGCAGGGTCACGGTGAAAATTCAGACTATTATCCAGCAGAGAGAGGCAAATGTTCAGAATGCCTTCTTCAAACTGTTCAAAATGGGACCATATGTTATGATGAAAGAAATGACAAATAGTATCAGCTTATTGAAGGCACGGGGGCTACACTGGTAAGAACCATGGGCTCTGCCCAGATCCTTCTACTCCACAGCCTCCAGAGCTGAGAGAATCTGAGGAACAACCACCCAACTTGGGCTTTAACCCTGCAAACTCATCCAGAGCTCTCGCTATACACGAGGCCTTGAACTGAGGCCCCTAAAGTTAATGGCACTCCCTCACTGTTACGAACTTGAGAGCAATCACTTGGCCTGTCTGGGCCTCAATTTGTCCATCTTTATAACAGGGGATCAGACTGAGCTCATCTCAAAGTTTCCATCTAGATCTGACATTGATCTTGAGCATATTACTCAGACTTTGGGGGAACTGATTAAAAAGATAAAATGTCTCATTAAATTGGAATTTGAAGCTATTTTCACAAAATAAGACTTATTTTTGTCATTGCTTCTCAAATGGAGAAGGCCAAGCTCTTTCTTGCCTTAGGGTCTTTGCATGTGCAGTTCCTTCTACCTCCAGTGCTCTTCCCCGAGAGATCTATCTGGCCCCTTTGCCTCCTTCAGGTTTCTGATCAAAAGTTCTTTTCTAAGAGAGGCTTACCCAGATCTCGCCCTTCAAAAATATCTTCCCTTCCATCCCCGGGTGCACCTTATGCCCTTACCCACCCCATCCCACTTTCTTTTTGAATGAAATTTAACACAGAACCCAACATATAAAACTCAACATATAAAATATACGGCAGATGTGTTCTGGTTGACTACAGAATGGGGTCTGGACATGGCAGAGAATGCACCTGTCCACCCCCTGCTGGACATGCAAGGTACCCCACCCAAGGCACTTCATTGTAATGTCTTCATTTGTCTACTGGAGAAAAGAAAAGGTGGAGGGAATCCCTGGATGTTTTTTAGGCTGAGCAAACCTGGGAACTCTGTGGACTCAGATGTCATACTAATGAAGGACCTTTGAAAGGTCGAATGCACACACCAAGGAAGATTCCTCACATTCTTACCTAGAATGAAGAACAGAAACTACATTATTGTCCCAAGTGTCTCTACTGGGCCTTATCCTCATTTGTGCATCATGGTACCAATAACACTTCATTGCATCAATTTAGTTATGTGTCTGTTTTGCCCACTAGATTGTGACCTCCTCAAAGACAGGAAATCTGTCTTATCCATCTCCTGTATCTGTAGTGTGCAGCTTGGGGCCTGGCACATCTTAGGTCATCAGTAAATGCCTTCTGAATGGATGAATGAAGAGAAGGCAGGCGAATGGACAGATTTGGGAACTTCCACCTATTTGTGGGGCCAGCGGCTGAGCTTCTTGGGTATAATAGGGACATTACCACCAGGCTTTATGATCTTTTTACCTGTCCATAGTTCCAGCCAATCGCGCTAATGTAATTTGTTCTTCCCATGAAGATGACGCCAGCATCTTCCTGAACATACTCCTCTCTCTCATCATGGTTACTCATAAAGACACTATCGGCTGTTTGACACAAAAAGCAGATATTAGGGGTTATAGAGAGGACTATAGAGACCAGTCGTCCTCTCAGTCCTGAGTATCCTCCTGGGGGCTGGAGCAAGCCCCACCTGCAACCCTTCACCCAACCTCCACTGAGGAGTGAAGCCTTGGGCTATAATGCTTCCACCTCATATTATGGGAACTATGAACTTGAAAAAGAAGCTGGGATGACCTGAGAATCTGAAAATGAGACCCTTGGGAATGAAACACTTGCTTCTTCAGGCACAAGCTATCTCCACACTGCAGAATTGTGCTGTGGTCATTACACCGTACTATACAGTTTTCAAAAGCCCATGAGATCCCTGCAATAGCTCCAGAAATAGCAGGATGTCCACTTAATGGTGAGGAATTTGATGCTTAGAAGGGTAGAGTGACTGCCAGACACACAAAGCTGGTTAAGTGGCAGAGCTGGACTCAAACCCCTGGTTTCTGACTTCTAGCTTCTGTGCTGTTTCCATATTCCAGAAACTTTCCCTAATCAAACCTGAGCCCATGAAAATCATCCCTCCCGTCTCCTTTCCATGGGCATCACTTAGCTGATGGCTGGGAGTGTGGGTGGCTAGGTGCCTACCTTGCAACCAGGGGTTAAAGAGCAGTATGAATGTTCCAAGTTTCGTAGTGGAGTCATTGCCCTCAGAGGAGATCTCAATGCTCAGCGTGTATCTTCCTATGGGTGCATTGGCAGGACTGAGGATGGAGATGCTCAGAACATTGTTGTCGTCGCACAGAAGTTGTGCACCCCAGCCAGTGCCACTTATCCTGTTGGAGAGTGGAAACACAGCCTTTGTCTTGGCCGACTCTGAGGGGTAAGGCCCTGTAAAAGAAGGCATAGGACAATGGAAACCAAGTAGTGTTGGCCAGACTGTGGGGAGAAAACAGATTCCAATATAACTGCCGGGACCCTTTGGGAGACATCATACAATGAAGCATTGTGTTATGGCGCTGGAAGCAGCTGGAGAGACCACGTGGACCAAATCCCTCTTGATGTGAAGACTGTGACCCTCAGACTCAGAGACAGGCAGAAACTTGCTCAAGGTCACACTAAGTCAATGGTAGAGCTGGGCTAAAGCCCGGGGCCACCACCACCACCATCCCTTGGATGCACAGCCCCAAGGTCTACTCAGATGTGTGTTGGCTGGGAGAGCAGGGAGCAGGTACCTGTGGAAGCTGTGAATGTCGCACTTCTGTTATAGTCGAGACATCGGTGTACGGTCAATGACATGTAGAAGAGTTGGCCTCTCCGCACGATAAGCTCCTGGCTGGAGAACTTGTCTGTGTGATGTGCCTGCTCATTGAGGCTCATCTGCCAGTCGACACTCTGGAGTCCTAAAGCCGTGAGACAGAAAAGAAGACTTGAGATCCTCAGAGGCAAGGGATGGTGGTGTGGGGGGAAAAGTGTAAGTTACCAAAGAGACTGCTTTTGGACAGGGCTCGCTGGGGAAGAATATTCTAGGAAGAATCACATGAAAATGCAAGCATAGCAAGCACTTTACAACCTATTCCCATCTGCCTTTTCAGGCTGCTGAAGCTCTGCACACACTAGTCCCACTTCCCCCTCCACCTGGCCAACTGTCACTCAGCTCTCAAAGAAGTAGCTTCACCCAACTGGCCAGGAGAAATGAGTAACCAATTCTGTCCACTTTATCCTCCTTCCTTTGTGAATGGGGGCTCACGTAGAACTGGGAGGAGGCTACTTCTCTCGAATCCACCACCCTGGTTTGGCTTCCTTGCTTTTTCCTTTGTGTCTTCCCAGATACCAGGTGTCTTCTATCACTCCAACACCCAGCAAACATTTAGCTGTGTCATCTGTACTTTATATGTGCAACACCTCGGTGTTGGCCTGAGCATCTGATGCTGAGGAGGACTGTGTAACCCTGACAAGCATTTCGAGGCTGGAGATTGGGCAATCACTGGCCTGGAAGGTCTTTCAAATGCTCACTGGCAAGAGTGGTCTATGGCCGTGAGATCCCTGGATAAGACCCTGAGGACTAACACCTCAAAATCCACCCCCAAACTTCTCAGGTGATTGTGGAGGTGAGGGAGCTAAGCTGAGAAGGGTTTCAGAGAAGAAAGATTCCAGGAGATATAAGGAGTTTAGCCAATTTAAACCTTTTGAGATATTTAATTCCTTTGAGTTACATTTGAGACGTTCAGCACCCATTCTTCTGCAAATGAAAGTGGTCTCTGTCTTTATGATGTGGCCATGGCTATGATGGGAGCGGAGTAGCCCATCCCAGCACCAGGCACAGCTCTTGTTTATAGGTGTCTGTCTGTGTTCATCAGAATGTGCCTTCTGGAACTTTATATTCTGATGCCTAGCACATTGCTTGACTGTATTAGGACAGTTAGACAAACAACCGAGGGAATAAATGAGCAAACAAACATAAAACTAATGTCATGCAATGACCCTCATGACTAGAGCTCTAAATTTAGTCTATAAGGAAAGGTGTATATGGGGTGTTTGTTCAATAAACATATAGAGAATACATATTATTTATAGAACACTATGTAAAGCACAATGTTGGGGGTGTGAAAATGTATGAAAAGTAGTTTGAATCCTCAAAGAGCTTCAGGAGTGCATAAGACAACATGTCAGAATGAATGGTGGAATGAGGTAAATCCAATCTCCCCCCAAAAAGGTGTCTAGGAGATGTAGGTAAGAATCACTTTCAGTTATAGGGATCAGAAAAAATTCATTGAAAATGCTGGGCCTTGAAGGAAGAGAGAATTTTGTCAGGTGCGTTCCAGACAACAGGCAGAGAGGCCCAAGGCCCAGGAGAGCAGGTGTCTCATTTGGCTAGAGCAGAGGCTTTGCACAGAGGAGAAAGGGGAGGCAGGGAGGGCGTAGCTCCAGGGCGGGCCTGGGGCTGGGGGCTCCCATCCAAGCAACTCCGGAGATGGGCAGAGGCTCGTAAGAGACACTCTCTTTAGTGGGACGCAAACTCGGGTGATGAGCCAAAGGCTGCTGCTGAAGCAGGGCTCAGGAGGTGATCTCACCTCCACTTGGAGTACTAAAGATTCATTCATTCAAATGCCCACTTGTTCATTCATTCATTGAACAAATGGTTATAGAAAAAATAAATTAAGTTTTTTTTACTCAGGGAAACTAAAACATTCATGCAATCAAAAATATCTATTGAATGAAGGGCAAGGCAAAAGGAGAGAAGGTGGGACAGAAGATGCCAACAGCTCAGATCTCAGGCACCCTCTGGCAAACATCAAGCTCTACATGACTTGCAGAGAGCTGGTTTGCTAAAAGCTAGGACTCTTTAGGGCAACGTCCCCACCTTTTAAACCCCTGCCTCTTACGAGCTGTGCTCACTGCCTTCTGTGCGTGGGATTCGGTAGAGCTTCACTCACTGTCTCGTTTTAGAAAAAAAGAAGAGCTCTTAGAAATGTGTGGTCTGAGGTCACACAAGCCTCCCTGGAGATTCTTCCCCGCTCCCAAACCCTAAAGGATATGTGCCTTCTCCCCAGGAGAAGCTTATTATTCTTGACCATGGACTCTTTGAGAGCAGCAATTATGTCCCCAGACAGCCCTCAGTCAAGCACAGGGGTGAGGAAAGAGGGGTGGCAGCGACTCCCATCTATAGCCAGCTTCTGCCTTCCCTCCAACAGGCCCACCTCCTTCTTTGCTGTGCCAAGGGTTATGCACTGTTTGCTATATGACAAAAAGATGAATCAACATGCAAAAGTACACACAGCCAGTTTACAAAGGCTTGCTTAAGTCCTGAAAAATAAAACAATTCTAACTATCAGAAAAATAGTAGCGATGTCTCCCTTTCATGCCAGAACGCAGTGGCTTGTCTGCAGGGAAAATGATGAAGAAGACTGAGCTCCAGGGTGCCTTGGCTGCAGAAACACCGAAAGGAGACGAAGGGCACTTTGTGCGGACTAGGTGAAGCCCTGGGGTGACTGAGATGGTCATCTCTGCCTTTCCCAGCATAAGCCCCGGCATGAAGGAGTCTTGCTCCTTCATGGGGTGCTCGTGGGACATGCAGAGCTTCTCTGAGCTGGAGGGTGAGGAAGAGCATGACACATTTGTCATCAGTCTCCTATGTGTCAACTGCTCTTAACAGTACACAGAGCACCCCTTCGGGTGCGGGGAGGAGGGGCACCTGAGCCCTTACTGCCGGAAGGGCATCGTGTGTAACCTTTGTGGCAAACGAGGACACGCTTTTGCCCCGTGTCCCAAAGCGGTTCACAATTCCGTGGCAGCTCAGCTAACCGGCGTGGCCAGGCACTGAACACCCGCCTGTCTGCCAGGGTGAACACACAGCCAGCTTACCCCTCTTAAGTGCCAAACCTTTTTTTTTTAACCATTTTTTATCATTTTTGAAGATCAATGTTTGTTGAATTGAGAACATTGTTGACCCTGGCTTCTGTCAGGGTGTCTATCTTTTGAAGCTCATCCCGTCCCCTTTTAATTTGCTGCTTCTAATCGCCGTGGTCTGAGAATTTGTGAAACCAGTGTTGTTAGAAGTGTATGTAACCTGAGTCAATAGGATCTGAATGGTGGCCAAGGGCCTCCCTTATGGCATTAAAATGCATGGACTTTGTGACAGCACTTTCAGTGGCTCAGAAGCCATTCTTCACAGAATCATGGAATCGAATCTGGAATTTTCCTGCTGGAAAGGACCTAAAAATTGGTCTAGACCAATCCACTGGTTTTCCAACAGATGAAACAGGACCAGAGAGGTTAAATGACTGGGTCAAAATCACATAGCTGTCTGGTGCCAGAGCTAGCCTAGAGTAGAGTTCCCTGACCCCAAGCCCGGTGCTCATTCCACTACCTCTCACACCTCACAACATTTTCCTCAACACTTGAGGGCCCAGAAAGTCTGCTCTTTCCAGAATAATGAGCCCAGGGGAATGCTAAGAAATCATCTGGGGAAGGAAGGAGAAGATTTGGCAGGAGCTTCAGAATACTTGGGAGATACGGAAGGGACAAAGGAACATAATCCAGGGTGTACTCATTGCCCCCTGGGGTACCATATCTGGATTAAAGTGGCCCTGCTCCTTTGTGGCCTTCCCCTTCCCCGTTCATTGCCATCAGTGAGAAATAGAGGTGCTCCTGAGCAAAGGTTTGCGTTTGCATCTTAGCCTCAATAGCTAGCGTCCCCAGAGAAGCAGCCGACTGGAGCTCATCTGCAACCTCCGGACTCTCAGGAGAAAGACGGAATTCCAAGGGAGCTGTTAACTCTGAAAAGTACTTGGGAAATAGGCCAAGCTAGAGGGCATTGGGTCTACTAAGTGTTATCAAGTTCAAGTAGAAAAGACAGTACACTGCTTTTCTTTTAGTTTTTGTCTTTCCTTTATGTTTTGTGATTTCCTCGTGGCTTAGAATGTAAAATCGATTGTTTAAAGTTTTGTTCTGAATAAATATTTACCTTTTGTATTGCTAAAAAAAAAACCCCAGAACAGTACACAGAGCACCTTACACCTGTCATCGATGAAATCTTACAGAAATTGCAAACTGAGGGGGGGATTAGCAGATACACACTACTATATATAAAATAGATAAACAACAAGGTCCTATGGTATAGCACAGGGAACTATATTCAATATCTTGTAATAACCTATAATGGAAAAGAATATATATATATGTATAACCGAATCACTTTGCTGTATGCCTGAAACTAACAGAACATCGTAGATCAAGTATACTTCAACTAAAAAAAAAAAAGAAAGAAACTGATACCTTATTCGAGGTCATATACCTAATGATTGGCAGAGACAGGATTCTGAACCCAGGTCTTACTGACCCTCCCTGTTGCCATGGTCCCCTGTTCTCCACCTGGGAGGGGGACCCAGATGGTGAGAAGCCCTCACTGTGCATTGGCCTCCCTTCTGGCATTTGCATCCTGACACGGAGGAGAGAGTGAGCACCTGGAAGGGGAAATGTGTTCCAAAGGGCATTCTTCATGGGAGGTTAGTAGAAGAGGAGCATCCCTGAATCCCAAGGGGGACGGCATGCTGAGTGCACCCAAAGCCCCCAGGTGGTTCCTGCCTCCCTCAGTCACCGCCCCACGTGTGAGCCCTAGGATTGTTTCTGCCAGCCCCACATCAAGGATCTGATGATCCTGTCTGTGGATTATCCAGGGCCTTTGTTCTCCCACCCACCACCCCTTGGCATAGCACTAATCACAGCCAGAGTGTTCTAGAAAGGATAGGGCAGGGGGTAGGGGAGGTGCGCAACCATCCACGTTTCTTCTTGAGTTTACAACTTCATGGATGTTTGTGAGCCTCAGAGCTGTTTTTTACACCTGCCTGGATGAAGGGCAGGGATGAAAGGAGAGTGGCTTCGCCCTTACAATTGACTCATCAACACAGACTCTCAAAAACATCAGAGGGAGAAGCCTTGGAGACCGAGCATCTCCCCACACCCTTATTATGGCTGTGAGGACGTGGAGGCCCAGGAGGTGGTTTGCCCACAGTGGGATGTTTCTGAACTCTCATCCAGGGCCCGTCTCACAATCCCACACCGCCTCCTTGAGTCACTGCTTAACTCTACCGTCAGGCTGGGGGCAATTTCCCCAATTTTTTTATCCTGAGAATATCAGTGCCACCAGCAACACTAATGTGGTAGCAACGGACAAATGTCTATCTCAGGGCTTCCCTGGTGGCGCAGTGGTTGAGAGTCCGCCTGCTGATGCAGGGGACATGGGTTTGTGTCCAGGTCCAGGAAGATCCCACGTGCCGCGGAGCAGCTGCGCCCGTGAGCCATGGCCGCTGAGCCTGCGCGTACAGAGCCTGTGCTCCGCAACGGGAGAGGCCACAACAGTGAGAGGCCCGCGTACCGCAAAAAAAAAAAAAAAGTCTATCCCAGTATTCACTTGCTCCTTCTTTCTTGGTAATAAAATCCTCCATGTTAATGGCCAGGCTCCCCTGCAGCTGGGGTCATGTGAATGAGTTCTGGGCAATGACTTGTAGGTATAGTGATGTGTATTAACTTCTAGGATACCTCTTTTTCTTAAATTGAGGTGAAATTCACTGTTTTAACCATTTAAAGCATACAATTTGGTGGCATTTAGTACATTCACAATGTTGTACAACCATCACCACTATCTAGTTTCAGAACTTTTTCATCAACCGCAAATATATCCCCCACTCATCTGCAGTCACACCCCATTCCCCGCTAACTGCAGCCCCTGGCAACCATTAATCTACTTTCTGTTCCCCTGGATTTGCCTGTTTTGGTCATTTCATATCAATCGAGTCACACATGTATGTAGTCTTTGAGTCTGGTTTTTCACTTAGCATAAGGTTTTCAAGGTTCATCCATGTGGTAGCATTTATCAGTAGCTCATTCCTTCTTTATGGCTGAATAATATTCCACTATGTTTATATACTGTATTTTGTTCATCCATTCATCAGTTGAGGGATATTTGGGTTGTTTCTACCTTTGGGCTCTTGTAAATAGTGCTGCTATGAACATTCATTTGCAAGTATTTGTTTGAATACCTGTTTTCAATCCTTCTGAGGAAACCTCTTTTTCAAAAGTTGGCAAGTGCCCTTAGCCTGCTCACTTCCATCTTCTTCCACCTGCTGCCCGGGGTGTGGGTGTGATGTAGACTCAACTCTAGACCACGCATGCCCTCAGGACATCAGAGTGGGGAACTGCACAGAGCCCAGGTCCCGGGGGATTGTGCAGCTGTCCTCTCCACCAGAACGGCCTACATCCAGGCCTATTGTGTAAGGAAGAAGTAAACTTCTGTCTTGTTTATTTCTCTAAGCCATTGTTATTTGGGGTTCACTGTCATTCACAGCTAAACCTAATTACATATACTTGATAATGTAACCTCCCCTTCTTCTGTGGTCCACCTTTGGCAGGGGTAACATGAGAAGCACAGAACAGATTCCAGATTGTGAAAGCGGGCTCACTAGGCAACCGTCTCCATCCTTATCAGCTGGGCTCTGTAATCGAGTCACCTGCAGCAGGTGGGGAGGATGACTTGGTTGCAGGTGTGGGACTGGGGTTTTCACTTGCTGTTTCCGGGAGGACCACAGAGAGCTGCTGGCAGGTGCCCATCACATAATGATACTCTAGGGGCTGCATCTTCCCCACCTGCCCAGACCCTATTCCCTAGGTCTCTTCTCTAGACTAAGATTTTTTTTAATCTTACAGATTTCTAGAGTTAATTAGGGCTGAGAGATATATTAAAAGTCATCTAGCCAAGTGTCTTCAAGCTTTTTGTTAGAGACTTCATTAATACAGAAATACATTTTGTACACTGCTCACATACATGGGTCTATGATTGACGTAAAGTTTCACAAAAAAATACTAACCCTTACTGTGTACAATGCACTGATAGTTTCTGTTTTTCTTTTTTAATTTGCTGATCACAATCCACTAAACTGATTTCACAACTTGCTAATGGGTGGCAACTGGCAGCTTGAAAAACAGTGTTGTGATCCAATATTCCCATATTACAGGTAAGAAAGCTGAGGCATTGGAAGGGGAAGCCATCTGCTGAGGTCACAGGGTAGTTTAGAGGCAGAGCTTGGCTCAGAAACCAGGTCTTAGATCTTGGTCACTGGTGGGCTGTGAGTCATTCCCAATGCCCCCCTCAGCTCCAGGCACCGGGATGTTTCCAGCTCCTGGCAGGACCCCCACTCGCTCCAGCCCTTGCCACTCTCTTCTTTCTCTCTCTCTAGCCTGTGCTGCTTCCCTTCATCTTTCCCTCACATTCAGACATTTTCAATTCCTGTGCAGCATGGGTGGTACAATTTCTTGGCACCCAGGTCGTGGGGAAATGGGGGTTCCCTGGGTGGCTGAATGAGGGGCTGCTGAGGATCTCGGGATGACTGAGCCCTGAACGGATGGTCTGAGCAGCCTTGAGCAGGGTCTCAGCATCTCTGTAGAAGGGAACAGTGAAACCAAACCTCCTCCCTTGTACGGTTTTTGTTGGGATCCCACGTGTGCCCATCACTAGGGCCTGGCCCTCTGGCAGGGGGATACAAATGCCTTAGGATCCCACACATAATGGCACCAGCAACACAGGATAGAGGAGGGTTTGAGCTTTCTCATGGGCTGCCATTGAGGGCCTCAGATGTGCAGACACCGCTAAGCATGTGTGAGCATGTGTCCTTTCATAGTTACAAACCCTTCTATGTTGTCATTCTCATTTCACAGCTGAGTGATTTGAAAGTCCAGTCAGGTGATGTCACTTGCCAAATATCACTTGCTCAGGCAGAGCCTGGCCTGAGCCCAGACTGGGAGCTGGTGCGGCCTGACCACACGCAATTTCCACGCTGCCACCCTGCAGCCAGCTGAGGTCGTGGTGGTGGCATGACCTGGGCACAGTTCCAGGAAGCTGTCAGAGAGAAAGGGCCACCCACAGCTTCCTCCCCGCCTCGATATTATATGGTCAGCATGAGAGGAGAGGAAGGAAGAAGGATTCTGGGCCCCCTTCACTTCCAGAGAGAGTTTAGGATCTCTTAGACCCTCACTGAGTACAAGGATCATTTGGAGAATTCATATTAGCCTAAGCTCCACCACTGACCCATGAAATCAGGATCTCGATCTCTGCGTTAGGGACAGCGTTGATTTTTTTCCTTAAACTCTCCTGGTGATTCTAATTCGGAGCCAGAGCCAGGACTGAGAATCACTGCCTTAGGCCTACATAGCGTTTACACTAATCAAAGCTCCTTTCAGTGAATTCTTTCCCCTGAGCCACACAGCTGCTCTGGGAGGGAGGCAGATGGGGCAGTCACCATCTCCTGTTTACAAAGGAGGAAAACAGGCTGAGAGAGATGAGTGCAGACTCCTTCGGAATCCCCCTCAGCCCCTACCAGAGACCTGAGGCCCCGTTCCTTACTTCAGCAATAGGGGAAAGCATTTCCTCACTTCAGCTCACACCCCAGGCCAACATGTGGGCCCTGGGGAAGGAACCGTTGCTCCATCTGTGGAGCGCAGCCCAGCAGGATGGAGGCTAAGCCGAGAAGTTATGAGGTGAACAGAGCAGCACGGACACAGCGCAGAGGCTTGGAAATGGGGAAAGAGCCTCTGGCATCCCAGCTCCCAGGAAAGGGTTTCTGTGTAGACCCACAGCCCAGAACGGCACGGGTCCTCTGCAGACTGGGGCTTGAGGCCAGAGAGGGTAAGTCCTGAACCCAGCGCTCTGCCCAGCAAAGCGGCTGGCGGGAAAGTGCACCATCCCAGCGGGACAGGGCGTCAGTCCCCAACACAGAGGTTCTGGCCTCCTGCAGGCAGAGGTCTGCATCCAGGTTTGAACCTTGGGGATCCTGCCTCTGACCCAGGGCCTCCGAGTGGCTTCAAGGATGGGGAACAATGCTTCCCCTCCACACCGGGCCCAGCGTCTGTGTCCACAGCCTGCATTCCTGTCTGGCGTGGGGCTCTGGCCTCGGTGCCTGGCAGGCAGATGGTGCCCAACCACTCTGTGCAGAAGGCTGCCAGGCCTTCCTCCACCACATCATCCCCCACTCCGGGAGGCGGAGTAACCGCACACCCCGGATTCCAACACGAACCTTAACTTGGGAGCTAGACGCAGCCCTCTCAGACCAGCACGCTGCGACCCCGATAGTCCCCTGGGTCACATGTGCCCAACCACCCACGTTTCTTTTCCTGTTCCCTCTCCCCAGAACACTCCTCATTCCACAAAACTACTTTTTAAAAAATAATTAATTGATTTGTTTTTTTGGCTGCGTTGGGTCTTCATTGCTGCGCGCGGGCTTTCTCTCATTGTGGCGAGCGCGGGCTACTCTTCGTTGCGGTGTGTGGGCTTCTCATTGAGGTGGCTTCTCTTGTTGCGGAGCACAGGCTCTAAGTACGCGGGCTTCAGTAGTTGTGTCACGTGGGCCCAGTAGTTGTGGCTCGTGGGCTCTAGAGCACAGGCTCAGTAGTTTTGTCACACAGGCTTAGTTGCTCCGCGGCATGTGGGATCTCCCCAGACCAGGGCTTGAAGCCGTGTCCCCTGCATTGGCAGGCGGATTCTTAAGCACTGCACCACCAGGGAAGCCCCCACAAAACTACTTCTGACTGAGTCCAACTCATCGTCCATACCAAGTGCCACCTGGGTCCCAGGGTCTTTCCTATCCCAAACCATGGCCAAGATTAATCCCCTCCTCCTCTGGGCCCCCTGGCTCTTGCTTGGATTTGTAACACAGCCTAATGACAATCCACTTCAAGCTCCACGAGGGCAGAGACCGCAGCTCATGATCTCTGTGCTCCACTGCACCTCGTGGCTCTTTCCCTGGGTGTCCAGTAAGCGAACGCGTTCATTCAGGAACCATTTTCTGAAACCTGCTTGGCTGACTGACCAGGACGGGCCAGGAACTCAGGTGTGAGAGCTTCAAAGGAGTGAAGGTGTTTCCCTGTCTATCTTTTTAAAAATTTGATTTTCTCTGAACTGACCATCGTCCACATTTCACTGTGACCTTAGAACATCTGGTGGATCCAGAAGTTGAGCCTTAAGAGCTCAATTCCACGAGTCACAGGCGCTGACACGCTGGGCCCCTCAGGATGTCATGCAGGTCTCCCGGCGGGCAGGCTGCTGCGGGTGCACACGCCCCCAGAGGGTGAGCCTCTGCTGGGGCCCATTGCTCTCTGTCCCGGGTGCCCTTTCATGGTGAGAGAGCTGTCAGTACTGGAAGGAGCCTGGAAGTCTATCCATTTTAAGCCCTTTGTCTTGAATCGAGAGCCTGAGGCTCAGCGGCAGCAGAGGCTCAGGCTCAGATGAGGAACCAGGTTCAGTACTGCTTTCCTGTGTCGCAGATGTCACCCGCACTCATGGATAAGCTCGGCTCTGATAGTAGGACACAGTGGAAAGGGCGCTACTAGAACCGAGTCTGGGCCCTGCTATCAGCTTTCTGTGGGACCCCGGTAAGTGTCTGTACCTTCCTGGGCCACCATCTCCTCCAGAGGGAGGGAGATGGCCTGGCTGACAGCTGGCATCCCCTCTTGCTAAAGTCTACAGGATCCAAAGCTCCCCTTCTTAGCAACCCAGCACTGCTGCATGCTCACGGGAGGAAGCTGGGGATAAGCGAATGGTCCTTTTTGCTCTCACCCTGTCCTGGTCTTTGTGACTTCTGAAGGAACCAGCATTGCCCGTTTGCATCGTGCTCAGCGGTTTCTTGGGCAAACCTTCCTGCAGATCTAACCACCATTCACAGTGTTTTACCGGTTTGACTCTTGCCTTGTTTGGATTTGGTGTAGCTGCCAAACCACTGGGCAGAGCACCCATGACAGGCAATAATTAGCCTGCTGCTTAGCAGGGGCGCCGTCAAAGCCGAGCCTGGTCCTCAAAGTGACCGCAGAGCCAGAGAACCTGAGCTCCCCAGCAGTGATTTTTCACCCCCTTCCCAGGGGCCGGCGGTAGGAACTGTCCTCGGCACACCTGCTCCCTTCTGCTCCTGGCAGTTCCAGCTCACCAAGTCACTTTTAAAGAGCTTGCTGGTGCTTCCGGATGTGTAGTTTACTTAGGAGAATTCCGGCGCTGCCGATGGTTTCTTTTAAATCAACTCACATGCTGTCACTCCCTCCCTCCCTTGTAGCCCTGAGACGCACTTTTCTTTGCCAGAGTGACTGACAGCTGGTAAAACCGCACTGAGAAACACAGAAAGCAGGTACCAGCTGGCTTGAAAAGGCAAAGCTTGTCTGTCTGTCTAAGGGGACGTGACCTCCAGCTGCGCTGAAGATCCTGTTCATTATTCAGGACTCCATCCCAAACACGCTCTATCTCCGGGACCATGCTAGAGGGAATAGGCAGCCACTGAGAAAGAGAACCCTAAAATATCAAGGTCTAGCCTTCAGAGTTCCCAAGGCAGCTGTCCCGAGCTGGACACTCGTGCCTCTCAGTCGGCCCAGAAGCATGGGCATCCAGCGAGGGCTGGCAGAGAAGATTCCATGTACTCACCAGACATGTTTCCCCTTCCTCTGCTTCCTCTCTGGGTTCGTCTGGGAATGGCACAGATGGTGTGGGGAGACTGGCTGCTGGGATCACCTTGCCATTTATAGAAGCTTCTCCTACACACCCCAGTGAGAGTTCTAATAAGGTGGGTGAGGCACCCACCTCATTACAGGTCCTTCCTGTAGTACCTGTAAGCGTTTCACTAATCACATACTTGTCACCCAGTGGAAGGTCATGCTGTTTGTGCAAAAGCAGCTTGGGGAGAAGAGGGGAGATAAGAAAAAACATGCAGAGTTTGAGTTTATGATTTTTTTTTCAAGATGAACAACTTCCTGGATCGTAGGGTTTAGGAAATTATGTCATGCTTTTCTTTTTTTTTTTTTTACGGTACGCGGGCCTCTCACTGTTGTGGCCTCTCCCGTTGCGGAGCACAGGCTCCAGATGTGCAGGCTCAGCGGCCATGGCTCATGGACCCAGCCGCTCCGTGGCATGTGGGATCCTCCCGGACTGGGGCACGAACCCGTGTCCCCTGCATCAGCAGGCGGACTCTCAACCACTGCGTCACCAGGGAAGCCCGATGTCATGCTTTTCTTGAAGTAGTTTGTCCAGAGCTGATGCTGGGAAGTCCCTTGGGGAGGTCAAAGAAATGTCTCCCCAGAATCCAGAGCAGAAAATTGCCTAGTCCTTTCTCACCATCTGCACATGCTGATGGTCTCCACTTGCATGAGGGGCGTGAGATGCTCATCACGGTTCACTGTTCAGGTTGCAGTGTGCCAGAAAGTGCATTTGATTTGGGGTTAGAAGCACTCAGTTCCGATGCTGGCTGGGTCCTGGGCTATCACTAAACCTTGAAACCTTGGAAGCCTCGTCTGACTAGAGTGGAGGCATGCCCACCCTTCTCAGCTCGATAAGTGGGGGAATAATCAAATAGGTGATGTGAGTGGAAAGTGCATGGATGTGCACCATAATGGATTAAATCCAGTTGTCACCTGGAATCGAATGTCAGTTTGATTCAGATGTGGGGAGGGGTGGGGGGGGGACTGTTCTTTTTAATGAGGCAGTGGGGACAGCCCCTGAACCTGTAGCTGTGGCATGCTTTCATTCTGGCTCTGCCATGTACTCTCTGTAACACTGGAGGGTAAGTCACGGACCATCTCTGAGCCTAGCTTCTATACTGGTTAAATAAAGGAGAGGGAGACTCTCATTCTACGTATTTTATTTGCTTGTTTGTTGTTTTAAGGGGATATATTTTTCAAAAGATCCTATTGTGGCTGTTTACAAGTTCCAAGGTTTCCTGTGATAGACAAGGGACTGTTAAAAAACAATAATGCTCCAAGGGTTCATGGCAGAGTGGAGACTTCTCAAGGCTTCCCCCAGACTTGGAGTGGGAGGGAAGCACCATGACATGGTTAGGTCGTCAGGGAGAAGGTGGGAATGCTGGATCTTGAGAAAAGTGAGACTGAATAGACAGGCGAATGGGAAAAGAGGCACCCGCATTGTGTCTCTGTGCTCTGGGCTCCCACAGCACTTGGTATATTTTAGGGCCTCTCTTACCAAATGCATCTCCCTGCACTGGGGAAATCTGGTTAGGTCTGTCCCCATCACTCACTCTCTGAAGGTCCAGGCTGTGCGTTATCCACATCTTCTCAGAACAGAGCATAAGCTTGTCACACGGCAGGAGCACACATATTTTTGAATGAGTGGATCAAACAATCAGTGTAAAGGTGGAAATAATTACCATCAATGTAGAGCCCACCCTGGGCAGGCACTGTCTAAACGCTTCACATGTATTACCTTTTCTTGTCTTCAGATCAGTCTTATGGCATGGGTACCATTACTTTTGCTATCTTATGGGAGGGAGAAATGGGTTAACACAAGTCTGTGTGACCAGGAGATTCACACCCATATGTGAGCGACTCCAGAGCCCATCTGCTTAACCTGGAGGTTGGCCGCCTAAGTGACGTGGGACCTCAGCCTTTCCCAGGCCTCTGGCTGCTCTGCACCCATGGCCCCATGGACTGTGGCCACTGTTGGTCCCGGCAGATGACTCAGAAGAGAGCAGAGTGTAGAGAGGTAATGGCAGGGAGAGCTGGCCCCATCAGCAGCTGGGTGTGTGGCATGCATCCAGGCCCCTGCCGTGGCACTGGCTGGGACTCTGGGCAAGGCCCTCACTATGCTGAGTCAGTCCTGCCAGAAACCCTGAGAGCTGCGTGATTCCAAGGGGATGAGCGGATGTGAAGGGCGGCACAAGCCCTCAAGCGAGGGATGAAGAAATGCTTATTATTACTACTGTTATTGTTGGCCTGGCAGCCAAGAATTGGACCCTGGGCATCCCTTTCAGTGACCTGGCAGGAAAAACTGACAAGGGGACAGGGAGGCAGTGCTGCCCTTGAAGAATCCTGAAGTCACGCAGACCTGGGTCCAAACTCGGCCGTGCCATCACCTCAACTCTTGGGGCCTCCGTTCCCTCATCAGTAAAGCTGAGATACAAGCCCCACGAGGATCGAAGGAGAGCATGAATATAAGTGCTCGCCATCACGTCTGGCACCACTCAGCATAACACGTTAGCATTGATGCTATTGGTATTCTCATTGCCCGTACAGCACCCCGCAGTAACGAGTGTCATAGATTTCGCGATGGGACCCACAGTGTGGACAGTGGTGCCTGCCCACCGGCCCCTTGGTTTCCCCTTGGAAAGATCTGTAGCTGATCAGTCTTGACCCCAGGGTGGTGTGGTAGAAAGATGCCCAAGTTGGATTCAGAGGAACCCAACTAAACACCGGGCTCTGGGGCTTGCCCACTGTGTGACTTTGGCAGAATCCTTTTCCTTCTCTGAGCCTCAGTTTCCTCGTCAGCCTACGCACACACCTCCCAGCGCTGTTGTGAGGTTCAGAACTCTGAAATCGTAGATATGACACTCCCCTGTAGAAGGGTGGTGCCGGCGTCCCTCCACCCTGCCTGCCGCTCTGGCCCGGCTCCCTGCAGCCTGCTAACTGCCCAGCAGTGGGGCTTTGCCTCCTTGCCCTGAGCTGACTTCACATTAGCTGCTGGAGGATTGTACCACGGCCACAGATGCAGCCACAGCCCCAGCCTGCAGGCGGGGGTAATGCTGTAATTTGCACGCTGTGTCACAATTTCAGCTAATGATTTTCAATTCACAGGTGGAGTCATCCAGCCACACGCATGATGAAATTCCTGCTTGGCCACCCTTTCTGCACCTCAGACTCCATTAGGATGGAACATGCAAATATGGGCTTTAAAAAAAAAGGAGACGCTATTTGATCATTTGCCTTTTTTTCTCCCTCTAATTAAGGGATTTAGAGTTGCTGAAGATTTCACTACACGTGTAAAGGTACAAAACCTTATGAGAAGTCATCTACTCAGCCTTTTTCCCAGTGTAAGAATCCCCTTTCCTGACACATTTCTCTTGAAAACTCCGGTGACAGGGAACTCACAGTCTCAAAGCAGCCCATACACAAACCAGACAGCTCTGGCTATAACATCCATTTCTGGGATGATTCTGTTTAAGGCATATCTTCCCCCATTTCACAGGAGTTCTGTGAAGGCAGGAGCTTTTTTCCAGATCCATCACTGTGCCATCCCCAGTGCATCACTGTGCCCAGAGCATACTGTGGGCTCTCAGTAACTGGGGTTTAAAGTGCATTGAAAGGACCAGAAAGTTCCTCTCCTTTGAACTGAGAATCTGTCTCCTTAGAGCTTCTGCCCATTGATCCTCGCTGCTTCTCCCCACCCCTCACTGATCCCACCTGAGTCCCCCATCCCCCTCTTCACCCAACAACCATCGTGTTCTCCCCCAAGTCTGGCAAACACCCCCATCTCTCCCAATAAGTCTATTCTTCTCTAGGTTAAACATCCGTCTCTCCAACCATTCTTGGTGAGTCATGATTTAGAGACCTCTCATCTTGATGAGATCATGTACACCCCTCTTCTGAAAGCTTTGATGGCTCCCAGTGGCTCCCCATTGCCTATCACAGCTCAAGTTCCTTAGTCTGGCATTCACTTCAGCGAATGTCCAGCTTAGTTCTGTTTTTTTCTACCACTCTTACACAAACTCTCCTATTCAGCAAAGCATGTCTAATCATTTTTTCTGGAACCCCACATGATTGTCCCTGCCTCTATACCTGTTTATAAAATGCCCCTGCCTGGAACACCTTCCCTATTCCTACTGTATCAAGGTCTCATCACTTCCAAGGCCCAAAGCAAGTGTCTCCTCTCCTCCTGGTCATTCCAGTATGTTGTGGAAAGAGGGTTTGTGATGAAACAAGCAAACCTAGGTTTAAGCCCCAGACACACTTCATGAGCACATATCTTTATAATCACATGGACCTTGGGCAGATCACTCAACATCTCTGAGCCTAAGGTTTCTCCTCTGAAAAATGGGTATGATGATGCCAGCACTGCTCACCCTCCAGAGCGTTCTGAAGAATCGTGTGATGATACACGTAAAAGCTCTTTGTAAATGACAAGGTGCATTGACTTCTCTCCGTGTGAGCCTCTGGAACTTGTCCAGTGTCGTACATCAGGCACCTAACGATACACGATCTGACTCTGTTAGTGACGTTTCTTCAGGAGGGGAGTGTGTGAGTCTGCATGGCTGGCCACCGTTTCCTGACACCAGGCCTTGTGCCAAGAGTTTCACATCAGTTGACTTTTAAACCTCGCAACAATCCTCCCAGGGAGATATTACAATTCCATTTTATAAATAAGAAACCAGAGGCTTAGTTAGAGAAGCTAAGGAACTTGACAAGGGTACACAGCTAACAAGTAGCAAAGCAGGATCTGAACCCAGGTCTGCTGGACAGCAGAGGCCTATCTATGTTACCCTGTCTCTGATGAATCCTCCATTTCAGTGACACCAGGGTGTCTCTGGGTCTTGCCTTCAGGAGATTGTTGTTACTGATACTGGTGACAATGATATTAACTCAGGGCTGGACAGAAGGAAGGGCCCCTTCGGAACTAATATCAAAGCCTCGACTTTAATGTGTTTATGTCCAAATTTTCCACTCCCACCCAAACAAGCCAATAAAGCAAAACCTTGGAGGGAGAGTAGACTTGTAAAATTTCCTCACAGTTCATGTCAGTGCTCATTTCACGCAATGTCTGTCTGAGGGGTGGGAACTGGTCAGGACTGGAGACTCCAAGCCTTCAGGAAGAGAGGAAGCAGCTTAGGGAGAAGCTGAACTTGTTTTAAAAACAGAAACTCGTAAGAGCTGGAAAGAGCTGCAGAACAAGAGATGGCCACCGATTGCGGAGATTAAAAAGAGTTATTTATTGAGGGGGAGGCAGGAAAAGACCAGAGAGAGCCATTCCAGGCAGAGGAGAGAAGGTAGCCTTCTCAGGAAAAGACTGCACGTGAGTTTATGGGAAGCACCAGCGCGAAGACAGTGGGAGAGGGTGGGGGAGGCCAGCTCTGCCCCGAAACAGGCTGAGGACGCGATCCTGGGGCATGAGGAAGGGACATCAGAACGCAGCCCCGCTCAGTGCATCTGTGACGCCTCTTGACGGAAGGGTTGGTTCACTCTGTCAAGCTGTCACTCAGCCACCTGTGAGTGTGTGGCTGGAAAACCAAACAAGGAAGAGAAGAAGCCACCGCCAGAAGGCTGGCGGTGTGCACAAGAGCACAGGCACCAAGAGCATGCCAGGGAACAAGAGCACAGAGGGCAGGTCCCGGGGTTTGCCTGCCAGGAAACAAGAGCACAGAGGGCAGGTCCCGGGGTTTGCCTGCCAGGAAACAAGAAGCACAGAGGGTAGGTCCCTGGGGTTGCTCACCAGGAAACAAGAAGGACAGAGGGCAGGTCCCCGGGGAGTTGCATAAGTCCTCATAAAGGAAGTGGCCCAGAAAGTTTATTCAGCCCAAACCTGCCTTTTACATATGGGAGAACTGAGGCCTTTGGAGAAATGATTTGCCTAAGGTCACAGGATAAACTGGCCTGGACTCAGAACTGGAAGAGCATTGAAGGTCATTTGTCCCACTTCTTCCTTCCACCAAAGAGAACAGTGAGCCCCAACACCTGGAACTAGGATGCGGGCTTCCCTGCTTGCCACACTCTGCTCTATCTGCTGCCATTTTGGTCCCTTCCTTTTTTTCAGTTAAGAAACCCATCTTAGAAAGGCCTCAAGAGTCGGGTATGCAAGATTAAGGAAATATTTTTCAATCTTATCAATAGCAGCAAATATTATTAACATTGTTAAATATTTGTACAATTATCACAACATTTGCTTTTATATTCACCATCTCCCCTGATCCTTACCAGGCTCCTAGGAGCAGATTTTAGTACAACTGCCATGTTATAAGGAAGAGAATGGAGGCCCAGATAGATTCTGTGTCTTAGCAGAAGCCAGACTCAAATCTAAACCTTTGACTCCTAATTTCATCCTCCTTCTTCTCCACCTCATGTCAAGTGCTAATATGGACAAATTCTTAGAAAGGCACGACCTTCTGAGACTGAACCAGGAAGAAATAGAAAATATAAACAGGCCAATCACAAGCACTGAAATTGAAACTGTGATTAAAAATCTTCCAACAAACAAAAGCGCAGGACCAGATGGGTTCCCAGACGAATTCTATCCAACACTTAGGGAAGAGCTAACACCTATCCTTCTCAAACTCTTCCAAAATATAGCAGAGGGAGGAACACTCCCAAACTCATTCTACAAGGTCACCATCACCCTGATACCAAAACAAGACAGAGATGTCATAAAAAAAGAAAGCTACAGGCCAATATCACTGATGAATATAGATGCAAAAATCCTCAGCAAAATACGAGCAAACAGAATCCAGCAGCACATTAAAAGGATCATACACCATGATCAAGTGGGGTTTATCCCAGAAATGCAAGGATCCTTCAGTATACGCAAATCAATCAATGTGATACACCACATTAACAAACTGAAGGATAAAAACCATACGATAATCTCAGTAGATGCAGAAAAAGCTTTTGACAAAATCCAAAACCCATTTATGATAAAAACTCTCCAGAAAGTAGCCATAGAGGGAACTTACCTCAACATAATAAAGGCTATATATGACAAACCCACAGCCAACATTGTTCTCAATGTTGAAAAACTGAAACCATTTCCACTAAGATCATGAGCAAGACAAGGTTGCCCACTTTCACCACTATTATTCAACATAGTTTTGGAAGTTTTAGCCACACCAATAAGAGACAAAAAAGAAATAAACGGAATCCAAATTGGAAAAGAAGAAGTAAACCTGTCACTGTTTGCAGATGACATGACACTATACATAAAGAATCCTAAAGATGCTACCAGAAAACTATTAGAGCTAATTAATGAATTTGGTAAAGTAGCAGGATACAAAATTAATGCACAGATATCTCTTGCATTCCTATACACTAATGATGAAAACTCTGAAGGAGGAATTAAGGAAACACTCCCATTTACCACTGCAACAAAAAGAATATAATACCTAGGAATAAACCTACCTAAGGAGACAAAAGACCTGTATGCAGAAAACTATAAGACACTGATGAAAGAAATTAAAGATGATGCCAACAGAGGGAGAGATATACCATGTTCCTGAATTGGAAGAGTCAACATTGTGAAAATGACTCTACTACCCAAAGCAATCTACAGATTCAATGCAATCCCTATCAAATTACCACTGGCATTTTTCACAGAATAGAAGAAAAAATTTCACAATTTGTATGGAAACACAAAAGACCCCGAATAGCCAAAGCAATCTTGGGAAAGAAAAACAGAGCTGTAGGAACTAGACTCCCTGACTTCAGAGTATACTACAAAGCTACAGTAATCAAGACAGTATGGTACTGTCACAAAAAAGGAAATAGAGATCAATGGAACAGCATAGAGAGCCCAGAGATAAGCCCACGCACATATGGTCACCTTATCTTTGATAAAGGAGGCAAGAATATACAATGGAGAAAAGACAGCTTCTTCAATAAGTGGTGCTGGGAAAACTGGACAGCTACATGTAAAAGTATGAAATTAGAATACTCCCTAACACCATACATAAAAATAAACTCAAAATGGCTTAAAGACCTAAATGTAAGGCCAGACACTATAATACTCTTAGAGGAAAACATAGGCAGAACACTCTATGACATAAATCACAGCAAGATCCTTTTGGACCTACCTCCTAGAGAAAAGGCAATAAAAACAAAAATAAACAAATGGGACCTAGTGAAACTTAAAAGCTTTTGCACAGCAAAGGAAACCATAAACAAGACGAAAAGACAACCCTCAGAATGGGAGAAAATATTTGCAAATGAAGCAACTGACAAAGGATTAATCTCCAAAATTTACAAGCAGCTCATGCAACTTAATATTAAAAATCCATAACAACAGTAAATGGAAAAAAAGATGTTTAAGCTCACTCACGTGCTGGATGCTTAGAGTAACTTGTATGTACAGCGTTTCACTTTATTTTTACCACCTGACATAACGTAAGTTACTTGACTATAAATGTGATTTATGCAGAATCTAAAGGTTTGGGAAGAGGTGAAGGGCTGTCCAGGGGAGTGAAGTGGGGAAGGCATGGGCTGGGCTGGGAGTCCATAGCTTCAGGCGGCTCTGTCTGGCCCCAGCCCTGCTGCTCACCCACAGGCGGGCTCAGAGCCAGACATCCCCTCTCAGGGCCCATCTCCCCAGCCTCCAAAGTGCTAAGAGAATTGAGGTGGTTAGTTTACACAGGCACTGCCTCTAACCTGGGCCCTTCCCATGGTGCCTGAAGAATCAACAGATCTTCCACAGAGGTCTCAAAAGACAAGAAGAAAGATTAAAGGGAGGGGCAAATATTTTTCTATATTCCATGCATTCATCCACCTCACATTTATTATGTCTACCATGTGCAAGACTCTCTTTAGACATTTTGGAAAAGTCAAAAATAAACACATTTCATGAAGGGCGATTTGTACCAAAACCTTTAAAAGTATACATATACCAGTGCATATAACAAAATGATCCATAAATTTGTTAATAAAAGGAAATACTTTGGAAAAAATGTAAATGTTCACTAATAGGAAATTTATTAAATTGTGGCAGATCCTTACATTATGCAGGTATTAAAAGGGATGATGTAGATACATAAGAATTTGACACTGAAAGATGTTCATGTTTAAAAAAAAAGTATGTAGGGGCTTCCCTGGTGGCGCAGTGGTTGAGAGTCTGCCTACTGATGCAGGGGACACAGGTTCGTGCCCCGGTCCAGGGGGATCCCACATGCCGCAGAGCGGCTGGGCCCATGAGCCATGGCCGCTGGGCCTGCATGTCCAGAACCTGTGCTCCACAACAGCGGAGGCAATGTGAGAGACCTGCGTACCCAAAAAAAAGTATGTATGAATGAACATATTTAAATAAGTATTAATATATATGAGTGTGATACATATACATACACTTGCTCTCAGAAGAAAATCTAGTATGTCAAATATATAGAAGGCTACATATGAGAGTGTAAATAGTGGTCTATGTGGTGTGATTAAAAGACAATCTTGTGTGGCACATACATACAATGGAATATTACTCAGCCATAAAAAGAAATGAAATTGAGTTATTTGTAGTGAGGTGGATGGACCTAGAGTCTGTCATACAGAGTGAAGTCAGAAAGAGAAAAACAAGTACCATATGCTAACACACATATATGGAATAAAAAAAAAATGGTTCTGATGAACCTAGGGTCAGGACAGGAATAAAGATGGAGACGTAGAGAATGAACTTGAGGACATGGGGAGGGGTAAGGGTAAGCTGGGACAAAGTGAGAGTGGCGTTGACATATATATAGTATCAAGTGTAAAGTAGATAGCTAGTGGGAAGCAGCCGCATAGCACAGGGAGATGAGCTCGGTGCTTTGTGACCACCTAGAGGGGTGGGATAGGGAGGGTGGGAGGGAGACGCAAGAGGAGGGGATATGGGGACATATGTATACGTATAGCTGATTCACTTTGTTATACAGCAGCAACTAACACAACAATGTAAAGCAATTATACTCCAGTAAAGATGTTAAAAAAGAAGATAATCTTGATATCATATGCAATTCTGTATTCTTTCAATTTTTATAAATCGTATCACATATTATTATAATCAGAAAAACAACATATTCTCATTTTTAAAAAATCAGAAAAACAACACATTTCCATTAAAAAAATAACGTCATATTCACTGATGTTAATGATATAGAGTAACATAAAAAAGATTTAAAAACTTTATAGGGTAATCCAATTTTGATACACCTATAAAGGTAAGAATTTTAAATGTAGGAATTTTTTCTTTTTTCTTTTTTTTTTTTTTTTTGGTTTGCGGGCCTCTCACTGTTGTGGCCTCTCCCGTTGCGAAGCACAGGCTCCAGACGCACAGGCTCAGCGCCCATGGCTCACGGGCCCAGCCGCTCTGCGGCATGTGGGATCTTCCCGGACCGGTACACGAACCCGTGTCCCCT